>NW_027204826.1:13127726-13532726 GCF_024711535.1 Dipodomys merriami
AGTTATCAATTTGGGCCCCACACCCTCGGGCCTCCTGGAATTTCAGCCCCAGTGGCCAAACAAGGCACTAGGGGAGCCTGCTGTGTCCAGGAGAGGTGGGGGGAGTTGAGGGGGGGAGGCACCATGGTAAAGTTTGCGGAGGCCAATGAGAGAGCTGGTGGCCGCTGGGCGATGTAATCCCAGGCCTTCTTGAAGGGAGCATCAGATAGAGGCATCCCAGGGCTCTGTGGCACTGGGGCTGGGCTGCAGCTGCTGAGACTCCCACAGGCTGAGATTTAGAACCCACCTCAGTTCATCCTGCAGGGAGAAAAGTGTGGAAGCAGCCCAGAAAACCAGACCGGCACTGCAATTCTGCAAGGTGCTCAAACCCACCCGAAACCCACAACATGGTCTCACGTGTGCTCAAAGATCCACATGCTCTCCAAATGCTCAGAGTCCCATAAAAGCACTCTAACCTCCACTCCCAAGCGAAGAACCCCCGGCCTTTGTTGAGAACATACACTAGGACCTACCACAGAGACTTACTGCTCCCTTCATCTCCTCGTCTCTTCTTTCTCGGGTTGGTGGTGCTGTTGGTTTAGATCATTTCCCAAGGTTTGTTGTGCAGCGGCCCCGAGCAAGCTCCTTCGTTTCTTTTATCTGAGTCTATGGGTTTTCCCTGAATTCTAGGCCCCCTGTGTAACATAATGTTGGGGCATCGCTTTCTATACCACGGAGAAGAGTTGAGTTAGCAAATAACTGGTATACGTCGTTCATCTGCAGCCAACAACGTTATTGGAGTTATGCATGTGTCCTGTGTGATTTTTTTTTTTGAGTTATCAGTGACTCTTCCCAGCAATCCATAACTGATCGTTTGATTTTTATGTTTGTTTTGTTCAGTGTAATTATTGTCTCTATTAAAGGAGACAGAGGGAAGGGCCTGAGAGTGCTAAGCGATCTTTCCCTGGTTTAATCTAAATGTAGTCCCTTCTCTCTCTTCATCTGGGCAGGTTGTCAGCATGGGTGAGCACCTTGCGTAGCTCAGCACTAAGTGAACAGTGGTGTACTATTTCTCCCAGGGAAACTCTGGGTGGTCCTGTCTTGCTCAGGGAGCAAAGCTGATCGCAGGAGCCCTTCCTGACCACTCTTCCAAGTATCAGTCTTCAAAGGAAAGTAAGCCACCTGCAAGAAGGAACACAGCATGTCCAAAAGATGAAGAAGATACAGCCTAGGAGGTCAGACAAGCCGAGAAAGGAAGCTGTGCTATGCAAGATCTGTACTGCCCCAGCCAGCTTCCACCTTGGGATGGAAAGATATGTGTGTGTGTGTGTGTGTGTGTGTGTGTGTGTGTGTGTGTGTGTGTATGTGTGTGTGTGTGTATACACATATATACATATATATTGAGTTTTGATTCTTCTACATTTCTTCCACATGAAATGCATCAGCAGAGCAAAAGAGAAACTATTGTGCCTAGAATGCACACTTCTTTTGAAGCCCTGAATCACTTGTGACTGAGATTTTATGCATTGTTATGCACTTTTTTCCTTAAAAAAGTAATATGGAAGGCTAGATGCTGTTGGCTCACAGCTGTAATCCTAGCTACTCAGGAGACTGAGATCTGAGGATTGTGGTTCAAAGCCAGTCTAGGCAAGAAATTCCCCATAAGACTCTTATCTCTAATGAACCACCAGAAAACCAGAAGTGGCGCAATGGCTCAAAGTGGAGCAGTAGCTTTGAGTGAAAAAGCTCAGAGACAACACCCAGGCCCTGATTTCAAAAAAAAAAGTAATATTGGCCTAGTATGAGAGAATAGATGCTAGTTTTACAAACTGTTCTAGAAAGATATTTTAAATTCGCTTTAGGTATTTCAACCACAGAACTACCAGCCACTTATGAACAAGTTATAATCTTGTGAGTCTAGTTGTCGGTGTTTTCCCAGTGATGAAGTGACATGATCCATTGGAGCTAACAAGTATAAATGGTATTTTCCTAAGGATCTGGACAGCAAGCAGGGAGAAGATGAAGTCTGTGAGCACTTTGTATGGTACCAGTGTCTGACTGTGGCTGTATTCAACACTCATCCACCAAACACTTAGTCCTGATCTTGGTAGGCCCCAGTCTAAAGAGGTTGGAATTGCTGTAGACAAAGTTTTTGCAACAGGGTAAAGACATAGAATCAGAGGAAGAGAAAAGGATGGCAGTGTGACTTTTTTCCCTTGTAACTTTTCTTCTCAGTTTTAGATCTTTTTTTTTTTTTTTTTTGCATGGCACATGTTGACATAAAGAATCCTTTTATTAAAAAATATTCCAAATAAGAGTAGATCAGGGACTTGGGTAAGACCACCTGTTCTTGGCAGGAAGAACACTCAAATTCCTAAGTCTAACCCCATGGCTCTCCCCCTGTTCCCATACTTCTTTGACTCACATGTAGTATCACCTTCCCTTTAGGCGACAAACAGCTATGCATTGGAAGAGATGGCCCCTCGTGTGTCCGGCTGCAGGGCCTTCAATATTGATGGTGACCTTGGTTATTATGGCCTGTCCTACCGGGCTACTATAACAAGGTACCACGGAAGGGGAGAATTATAAACAACCACTACTACCTTTTCAGTTCTGGAGAATGGAAGTCCAAGGCCCCAAGGCACTGGTAGAATTGACATCTGGTGGCAGTTTACTTTGTTACGAAAGATACTCTCCCCCCTCCCCTCCCACCACTGTGTTCTCCCCTGGGAGAAGGAGCAAACAAGCTCCCTGGGGCCTATTGATTCAGCAATTTTTTTTTAAAACCTTTTTTAGTTTCAGTCATGGGACTAGAAATTAGAACCTGGGCACCATCCGTGATATTTTTTTGCTCAAGGCTAGCGCGCTACCACTTTGAGCCACAGCTCTACTTCTGGATTTTAGGTGGTTAATTGGAGATAAGACTCTGATGGCTTTTCCTGTCTAGGCTGGCTTTGAACTGTGATCCTCAGAGATCAGTCTCCCTAGTAGCTAGGATGACAGGCACGAGAGCCACCAGTACCTGGGCTTGGGCCTATTTATAAGGGCACTAATTCTCCTCACGAAGGCTCTGCTCTTATGACCTAAGCATCTCTCAAAGGTCCCACCCCCTAACATCATCACCGGAAGTTCAGATCTCAATTCATGAACGTGGGTGTCACTTTCAGGTGACAAGAATGTTCTATAGGATAATCAAAAGGATTGAATTGAGAAAATCGACATAAGCATATCACCATTTAGTTCCTGGTGATGCTATTTCTCTGTCATCACTGAATAGTATTTATTAATATATCAAGAGTGCTAACTAAACAATCAAGTAGTAGGTTTTATTTTTAATATCAGATTACTCCTTTAGAGTCAAATCATTTTCAGTAGCTTAGGAAAAGAAGGTTTCTGAATACAAATGATGAAGGATTATGGCTTTGGCTCTGGGTAGCTAGTGGGAATGAGAAAATACAAAGCAGAGTTCCCAAGGCTTGAGATAATGACTGTATTTCACCCGCAGTAGATGGTCTTGTGGGCTATGAATTGATGTTCAGTCCAAGTGTCGCTCCTAGTATCATTTAGCTCTTCAGAAAGATTGTACTCTTCAAGGGAAACAAGGGCAGCAAACAGATGTGGCTGGTGCTTGTGAGGAGCCTAGAAATGACAAACCTGGAGCTCAGGAGAAGTGTCAAAGTGTCTCTCTGAGTGTGTTCAGCTCTCTGTGGCCTAGCCACATGACTTGTGGAATGATACAATCAGACGGGTTGGAGAGAGGGAGAAGAGGAAAAGCAATCATCTTCTAAAGGAGATGGAAACATCTCATCCATTAAATGCTCCTAGTGAGAATCGACTGGCGTTTACAAACCTAGTAGCTCAGGAGTGTCCTTTGTCAGACAATACTGTACGTCCGCCAATAACCCGAGTTTCATCTTGCAGGGGGAGGAGGGTGGTGATTATATCGATTTATGTTTTAAGAACATTTTCCTTATGGTTGCTACAAGATGGTACCTGTGGGTCTAATCAAGACCGCCACCCAAGCTTTGTTTCTGATCATCTGAACTGTTGGTTCTCTTTTACACCCCGCCCTCCTGTCCAAATCAAACTGACAGAGAATATTTATTGAAGTGTGGGAAGTTTTTTCTTTTTTCCTAATATGAATCCTAGTTTATACAGGGACCATTAGCAGAGAATGTTCTAAATCTATTTGTGGGTGACTCCATTCTCAGCTCCATGTGTGTCTCTCCTCATGCGTTGTTACAAAGGCCCTGTGGTGGCTGCATGTGGCTTTCTCTATGTCATATTCACAGTCTCAAAATTCAGAGTCTAGGGAAAGAGGCTCCATCAAAATCATGAATATAATGCAGACAGTCTGAATCGAGTCAGGTGGGTAGGAAGTGCTGAGAGAGTTGGGAGGAGGAGGAGGAAAACTTTTGTTCTCATGGTTCTGAAATTCCCGAGGAAGTTGGGGGCGAAGGGTTGGGAAGAGATGATTAAGCAACAGGTTGATACCTAATAAGTTATTTCCGAACTTTGTAAGTTTGAAAAAGATTCTGTCTTTGTCCTACTCACTAGTAAGTTAGGGGCAAAAGGAGAGGGGGGTGGTTAAAAAAGTATTGATGGAGTCACTAGAGAGATGCACAAATGATCTCCCTTGGAAGCAGAAACTACATCGCACGCTGTTCGGAATTACAGATACAAGCACAGCTCATTGGCAGATATCCTCCTATACACCTGCACTAAGAACATATATCCATGTGCACGAAATCACGGTGTTGTGGTGCGCAGATTTAGGGGTTGGGAGGGGGTGGGGAATGAAGAAATCGGCGTCTCTACAACATAAAGGAAATACATGCATTTCGGCTTTGTCCGATCACAAAAGAGTTTGGCAATGTTCGATGAAACCAGCCCCTAGATTCAGTCCAACACCTGGCAGATTCAGTCAAGAATGTCAAAATTTCTGTGACTGAATTGGCAGGTGTTAAGACTGATGGACTGGTTAGTTTCCCCCATCAGAGCCGTAGAACCATTTGTGTTCATAGATGACATTTCAGACTCAATATAGAAAAAGGGAATTTGGGGAATTAGCACTGGAGTGATCTTCTCGAGGGACAATTGGACTCAGAGGTCGGATACCAAGCGATCATTTTGTAACATCATCCTGTCCCAATTGGAGCTTCAAGTCTTTGCACGCCCCCTCCCCCCATTATCCATCGCAGCAACTTAGCTTGCATTTCCCTTAACTTTAAGTAGTCAGGAAACCCGTTTTGATGCTTCTGTTTGATCTTGAGTGAATTTCCACAAGGACTGTATTCAGAATTATGAGCGGAATACATCTACATTTTTATTATCGAGGCATATCGGTTCTCAAGCATTAGGTAGAAAAACATCCATTAGAGATATTTTTCAACTCAGCACTTTCTCCTATGATAATTTCTTAATGACAGAAGGAAAGGCTATTAGAATAAAAATGGAAGGTTTAAAAAAAAGAGCTAAATATGCTAAATATCTTCCTGCTTCCATTTTTTTTTTTTCTTCTGGAAACCGGGTCCCAGTTGCTTGCTTGGTTGGTATTTGGCTTATGAAGAAAAGTATGAGGTGTGTGTGTGTGTGTGTGTGTGTGTGTGTGTGTGTGTGTGTGTGTGTGTGTGTGTGTGTGTGTGTTTTAAAGGCCTTCAGGATGATGGAGTGGGGGGGGGCGAGGGACTGACAGCCAGGCCCCCACCCAGCCAGGAGACATATGTTTCTGCATAAAACCCAAAACATGAAAGACCCCCCCACACACACAAGTGCTACCCTTCTTCTTCCTCCCACGGTCTGAAGTTCAGGGTTGTCTTTGTGTAACCCACTCTTTTCTGAACTTGAAATCCAATTGGACAACAATGAAAGCCAATTAGCACGTGAGCGAAATAAACCAAAGATTCTCTTCTCCCTCCCCTTGTGCTTCCCGTGGCCCATAGAAAGCTGGTTAGCTCAAGGCATTAGCATAGTTGTGTGGCAGGCCAAGCATAGAACGGAGACTCGTTGGCTTAAAGTATTAGAAGACTGGGGCAGCGGCTGGTGCGGCCGCACCGTGTTATTCTGAGCCCACAGCTGCCGAGCATTCTTGACAGGAGATTGTCCAAGGACAATCAAAGGGAGAAGAGCGGTTAAGCCAGCGTTTGCCTATCTCATATTCTCTGCTTGATCCTCAGCCTCAAAGACAATGCACATCTGTTGCACTTCAAGGTCTGAGGCTGATCCTCATTCCCAGCCTTACTCTCCACCTCTGCTTATTTCAGAGAGCAGGGTTGGGTTGTGCTATCCAGCCGGGGATGGGGTGGGGGCGGGGAGAGAGGGGGGAGCTGGATCATTTGCTTTGCGGGGTCATGTCTTTGGAGAAAGCCGGGGAGGAGTGGAGTGGGGGGAGGGAAGCTCTCTTCTGGGTGACTTTTTTGTGTTTCTGTGTTTTCGTTTTTTTCTGAACACTCAAAAATGTATAGGTCAACATCCCATTATGTGTGATCCTCATAGGGTGGAGGGCTGATCCACAAAAGCTCAAGGTCAATCCCAAGGGGCTAGCTTACCAGGGGCCAAGATAGGTGGCGGTCCAAGCCTGGTATTCTCAGAAGTAAGAAATTATCCCTTCAAATGCGAGGTGAAGAAAGGAAGAACGATCTATGTGAAATTTAAATGTTCTGGATCTACCCTCCAAGCTGAAGGCATTGTGTTTCCGTGTGTAAATGATACAACGGACGCGCGAGTGAAGATCAGTGTCCATCTCGGATAAAGAGACATGAAACGCATCTGTATTGGTGACATCTGTGGAGATGATGCCTTGTTATCTCTCTTGGGGGCAGAGTCTTGGGACTTAACTTCCCATCGATGCTAAGAGGCATGTCATGCCCGGCCGTGTGTATGCCGATATGCTTATTTACTTAAAATCCTTTGTTGCTACACATTCCACTGCATGGGGAAAAAAAAGAGAGAGAGAAATTTTAAAAAGCAGCTCTTCCTTATGGTAACACAACATCAAAAGAATGTTATCAAGTGGGAACCCTGAATCATTAATTGTCAAAGTCACACACACACACACACACACACACACACCATTCTACCATACAGAGCAGGGCAGGGGTGTGGGGGGGATTCAGAGGAGACAGCTCAAAATATTATTTTTATAGATAATTCTATCTCTCATTATTTCTGGTAAGCGATATATACTTGCCATATCGAATCATAACTCTCTGATGAAAATATCGACCCTAGTTTTACCCTATTTCCCGAGCCTCTAGGGAGATGTACAATTTTATACGAATCATTATTCCCAAGGCTAGAGCATGCACACGTGAGTGCACACACACACACACACACACACACACACACACGCTCACATATACATATGCTCAGTGTGATTATTAAACAGATGAATGAATGATCTATAGAGTTAATCATGTGTCAAATTTATGAACAGTACACCCAAATGGTATTTCTGTGATTATATACAGGAAGAGTAGAAAGCTATATTTTTTAGAGGATTTCCTAAAAACTCAGCAGGAAATAAGTTTCTTTCTTTCTCTCCCTCTCTCTTTCTTTCTTTTCTTCCCTTCCTTCCTTCCTTCCTTCCTTCCTTCCTTCCTCCCTTCCTTCCTTCCTTCTTTCCTTCTTTTCTCTTTCTTTCCTTCTTTCTTTCTTTCTTTCTTTCTTTCTTTCTTTCTTTCTTTCTTTCTTTCTTCCTTCCTTTCTGTCTGTCTGTCTTTCTTTCTTTCTTTCTTTCTTTCTTTCTTTCTTTCTTCCTTCCTTTCTTTCTGTCTGTCTTTCTTTCTTTCTTTCTTTCTTTCTTTCTTTCTTTCTTTCTTTCTTTCTTTCTTTCTTTCTTTCTTTCTTTTTCTCTCTCTCTCTCTCTTTAAGCACTAATTAGTTCTGAGTTCTTTTATTTCCACAACAGCAAAAATAATAATAATCTATTTTTAAGTAACCAGTGGAATTGGAGCAGGCCTTAAACATCACCTGTATTTCTACCACGACAACTAATTACAGGGGTAACTTTCACACATAGGATTGCAGGTGTAAATATTTAATTGTGTGTGCAAGCCAGGTGGTGAGGGCACTCCTTAACTATGTGTTCAATTGTGTCTGCTCTAGTGACTTTGGCAATTAGCTGTAGGTGCAAAAAACCAGAGACCTAGCTGAGGTCCTATTAAAATCAGGTCTATATAGTCCACAGCCTTTTATCTGTGAGGGGGAAGGGCTGTACATTTTGCATCTCGTTTAGCCGTTTCCTAGCCGGGGCCAGAGAGAGTGACTTTCAGCCAGTTATTGAATCCAGAGCAGCGGGACTTGCCTGATAAGAACCTAACACAGTTGCCTAGAATAATCTCCAGCCCTCTTCCTCACAGCCAAGTTTTCATAGGAAGCTACGATGTCTAGGATAAGGCTCGGGGCTTGCGTGTTGTACAGAGGCTTGGGTATCCTGGACAGGCCTTTGCCTTGTGTGACCAGGACATAAAAGTTTGGGCAAGATATTTGAACAAGTGGGCAAATGGTCTTGAATGAATCATTTTAGTGGCTTTACCAGCTCTTCTTCACCCTTTCCGACGCTAGGTAATGGAATATGTGGTTATTTGTGGCAGTAGCAACCATTTTCAAGCTCGTTGTTATACACACACACACACACACACACACACACACACACACACACACACACACACACACACACACACACGGAGTGGAACAGCTCTTCAGGGAGCATGAAATGATTATAGGTGACATCGGCCGAGAAGCCATACAAATAAAATGCTGACAGAGGCTGAGAATCAAGTGGGTGAATCTCACACTTACTTTTAGGAGGGGTTGAGGAGGATGAAACAGAAGAGAATCCGAGCTGATGACTTTGAATTCCAGTCTTATTTCACTGGCTGTGCGGCTTTGGGCAGGTTACTTAAGTTAGCTGATTTGTTTTATTCTTGTGCTGTGAGTGCCACTAACACCTCCATCCCTGGGCCTTGTAAGAACTGGCGATGTACTGGGCGCTAAAGGCATGACTAGTACTCTTTAGAGAGAAGAATGATGCAGAAGGGATTCTTATGAAGCACTCAACCAAAAGAATTCATCTGAGAATACTTCTAGGTACCTAAGACAAATGTCCATGTCTCTCTCTCCTCCCTCTCTCTCTCTCTCCCTCTCTCTCTCTCTCTCTCTCTCTCTCTCTCTCTCTCTCTCTCTCTCCCTCTCTCTCTCTCTCTCTCTCATATATATGTAAATGTATATTCCCTTTAAAAGTTCATGACCATGTTCACACCTATACAGATGTATTGTCAGATTTCTAGCTGGAGCAGTAAATCGCAAGCCCTCTAAACCTTCGTTGCTTTATTTTATTTCATTTTTTAAGGGAAGTTAAGTATGTTTCAATAAGCCAACATTATTCTACTTGTAATAGTTTCTTCCACCACCTCTAGATGCTCATTTTAGGGCTGACATTTTGGTTAAGAATTCTTCTATGTTTCCTGGTTTGTAATCTCATCATTCATTTGGTTCTTGGCTTGAAGATGCGTACAGCAATGTTAGTGCCGCTGTCTTTTCCTGTCTGTCTCTCCATATATATCCAGAGACAGAAACTCACACACACAGAGACAAAAGGAGAAAGAGAGACAGAGACACGGAGACACAGGCAGAGGCACGATTTAAATGTCTAACTGCATAAGACGGAATAGTCTAACCGCTTCATTCTCCAAAACATGAACTGGTAACATGGATCTGAAAACCAAAATTATGGTGGATGCCACCGAACCCAACCCAAACCCCACCCCACTGTGTCCCCGCCTCATTGCCAAGAAATTGACAGCATTCAACCCTGGTATTTATTGCTCATTTTAACTACAGTGCCTAGCAAGCACTTTCCCAGCCTTCATTGTAAAGGCAATTATATAATTCATATACCTAAGAATTTTTCCCCAGCTTTCCTTGCATATACATATATATTTTTTTTACTGTATTGGAACCTATTTGTGTGTTTGCTATATATCAGCTGACACCTCGGTAAAATCTTTATATTGGATGCTTTTGGCAACTACATGGCACATAATCACATTACCATGTGTAATTTGTGTAGCTCTACTTTTCCTGGAAGCTTGGTTCTGTGGTCATTCCAAGTAGGAATGTTTTAAGAGGTCTCACTGATACTTCCTTTGAATGACCTCTTCCTGTGACAGAAACCAAATAATTCTTCCACCTTGGCTTCCTGGTTCTTCTCTTCCATTAAAGACTAAGCAATTAAAAAAAAAACTTAATGACAACTTTGACAACCATGCAACATTTTTTTGTCTCCAGGATTCCTTCTGAATTCATACTTAGGTTTTGGGTTTTTCAACATGAATATGGCCCTATATGTTACTCCCCTGTTTTGTTTTGTTTTTAACAAACAGTACTTCCTAATTTCCAGAAGAGGATTTGAAAGTGTTTACCACAAAGAGAATTCAATGATTAAGTAGTTGAAATTGCAAAGAGAGATCTAAAAATGGTGTGGGAGATGGATATAAATATTATTCCTAAAATGAAAGTAAATGTATCTCCCTTCCTTTCTTCATTCCTCCCTTCCTCCCTCCCACCCTCCCTTCTTTCCTTCCTTCCTCCTTTCCTCTTTTCCTCCCTTCCTCCCTTCCTTCCTTCCTCCCTCCTTTCCTTCCTTCCTTCTTCCAAAGATAAGCATGTTACCACTATGCTCCAAGCCCCTGGGTAAATTGATTCCTGTGAATAACTAGAATTCAAATCTCCAGAAGGGCACAGACACCATTATTTGGTGAATTCCTGGAGTTCTCAGTTATAATTTATTGAATCAACATTAAATTCAGTTTGGATTTTCCCTGAAACTAGTGCTTGAAGGCCTTTGTGATAGTTACACAAGCTATTATAAAGCACTAGACATTGAGAATTCTGCTGATTGGCAAAAGACCTCATTTCCTGGGGTGGGGTGTGGGGGGATGTCTGTTGCAAGGGTAAGAAGGACTTGTCCATGCAAGGTTCTACAACCCCATACTTCCTGACTGCAAGGCTTTCCCCTGTGTTGATGTTTGAACACCTAACTGCATTCGCTGTATTCATTATAACTGATCCTAGCTCTGTGGGGTGGGGGGTAGGGAATCACAGAATGTGTTTTTGTGTGGCCAAAGGAGAAACTCTTTGCCTTTAATTCATCCCTCTGTCTGTCCCCTCTGCAAGTAACTTCAGTTTGCAACCGTAATGGAGCCTCACACATTATTTCACCACCCTTCTCAATACTCAGTGGCCCCAAAGCAGACACAACAAAATCACCGCACAGTCATGGAATGCAGCCTATGTCTTCTTATGCCCACCACACAAAGAACTTCATTTTGGATGGCACCGAATTCTATTAACTTGGAATATATTCACCTTATTTAGGAACAAAATTCAACTTCTTCCTTTAAAGGCTTAATGTGCTTTACTGTATGATTTGGGGGGGGGCGGTATTTTTTGGCTTGGCAGTACTGATACTTGAAGTCAGCTTGGCTGGTCTTCTACCACTTGAGCCATGCTTCCAAATCAGCTTTTGTGTTGCTCGTTTGGGAAATGGAGTCTAGTAGACTTTTCTTCCAGGGTTAGTTTTGAACTGCGATCTTTCAGATCTTAACCTCCCGAGGAGCTAGGATTACAGGCATAAGTCAGCAAGTGCCTGACTGGTAACTTTTAGATCAAGTTCTGTATCTAAATATTATAGGAAAATATAAGCAACAAAACCATTGTAGTGAATAGTAACTCCCTTGTACAACTACTTAAAGGAAATAAAAATATAATTAAAATTAAAAAGGGGAAAATATAAACAAGTAGTAAAATCCAACAAATAGGATTTACTATAACCAATTAGTAAAGCAACCATATCAATCACCTCTGTATATGCAAACACACACACCTTGTCTATTTTACCTCCATCATTGGTGAGGAGTCCCTTCAGAAATCAGCATTTCTCCTTCTCCAGGCTATGTGATTGAGCAGAACAGCACACACACGCACACACATACACACACACACACACACACACACACACACACACACACACAACTAGAAATGCACACACACAGATAATAGTGGGACACTCAACAGGCCAAGGATTGCCAAGTTTCCTGTCAGACCTGTTCTATCTCCAGATTTCAACTCCCTAGTACTCTGGTCTTCTAGTTCTTGAGAATGAGTGGATGCAGATTGATAATTCAGGGGCATGGTGTGAAATTCTAAATCATAGAAGAAAGCTAATTGTGTTCAAGAGCAATCAGTCACATACAAAATGCATCCATAACTTTAAGAAAAAAAATTTTTTTCACTGTTAAACGAAAGCCAAAAAGATTTTCGGTTTCATTTTTTGCTTAAAATTTTAATTAACTAGAATTTCAATCCCCTGGGGAGCTCCATTAATTTAGGTTCAATTGTAGAAAACTTTCAAGTACTTTTGCCTTTTAGAAATAAAATTAATAAAATTCATTCAATGAGATGTATTCAAAGGAAAGAAAAGTTATGAAATTTCATTTTAAAAAAAAGAAACCTTTCTGAGCTCAAGTGGCACTGAAGTAAGAATATTCCTTCTAAGGTTCAAATTTCTATATTTCTACTTGGATGTTGTTGGCTTGTGTCTGCCAGCTTAGCTACTCGGGTAGCTGAGCTCTCTTTCAAGGTCAACACAGGCAGAGAAGTCCATGAGACTCTTATTTACAATTAACCAGCAAAAAGCTGTAAGTGGAGCTGTGGCTCCAGGGGTAGAGCACTAGTCTTGAAGACAAAAATAGCTCAAGTGTAGCACCCAGGACCTGACTTCAAGCCCCAGAACTGTCACACACACACACACACACACACACACACACACACACACACACACACTCAAGTGTACACTGCAAAGAGTACTGTAATTTGTATTACATTCAATGTTTTTCTAGATTCATCTGTGTTTGGTATATATTCTTATCTGTTTAATGCTTGTGGCTGTACTAGGCTTTAAATTCAGGGCCTTATGTTTACTAGAAAGGTGTTCCACCATTTGAGCCATGGCCCCAGACCTTTGTTTTTGCCTGGGGCTAGCCTCAGACTATCATCCTTCTATGGATGACTCTCCAGGAGCTGGAATGACAGAGGTATGCTATCCAAACCAGAGTACTCAAGATGGAGACTCACTAACTCTCTTCTTTTTTTCTCTTGAGCCAGGATCACCCCATTCTGTTTCCTTTGAATAGCTGAGATTACAGTTGAGAGCCACAGCATGCAGTTTAGTGTGTTTTATAAAGCACATCTCGCAAGACTAGGATTCTAAGAAAAACACTGGAAAAAATTCTCTTCTGTATGCTCATCTTAGTTTTTAAAGAAAGCCAGAATTTGAGCACTCTCTACCATTTCACGTCCTCTGTTGCTTTGTGCAATATTACACTTTCTCTCTGAAAGTCTTATCTTCTCCTTGCCCCCCTCAAAATATAAATATCTACTTATGAGCAATTCATGCTACTTTGGTCCTGGACCTTGTCTTAGGGATGAAAAGGTATCTCTTATCTCCTCAAACATTGCTCTTAGATTTCTTGGTCAACTGTCTTGTGGTAGGCTTACATTATTTCCTGAGAATTAATACACACATGCTCAAATGATGAGCCCAACAGGGAAATCAACTCATAGCAGGAGGAAAAAATAAATAAAATGGAAGAATAATACACTGGGCTTGATAATAAGAATCCTGAAAAAAAATAATGACCTATAGATCCTTGTGATTGTTACTTATTTTTTAAATGGTCATTAACCCACGAGAAATATCCCTTAGTATGTCAATAGCATTGTATCCACTGACAAAAGTCCTGTGTCTATTTCTACTCTCTGTCTGGTGTCTGGTGCCCATGGCATACCAATACACACACACACACACACACACACACACGGATGGAGCCTGGGGGGTGGGGGAGGAGGGAGGGCGGGGTGAGGAGGGGGGGCTGCAGGTCCTTATCATGCATTCTTACCCTGAGCACTTCAGCATTCAAACCATCCAGATTAGGAATTTGGCATTTTAAAAATTCCACCGAAATTGGGCTACAAAATATAATAGGCTTAGACACCTGCTCTAATAACATTGCATTAAAAAATACCCCAACAGCCTTGCCATAAACATATTTTACAATATCAGAGTCAAATTTTATGACATCATTATAATGAATATTGCAGCGGGCCCCATGATTGGCTATTGTACCAGTACAGGAACCGGGTGACTGTAATACAGGCATGTCATCATGCTTTCCTAATAAAAGTTTTATTGTATCCCTATGCACATTAAAAAAAAAAAAGCACTAACTGCATTAATACATTGTAATCCACGTACTTTTTTTTTTTTTGGTTATAGAACAAATAACAAACCCAGTGCTAATGAGCTCATATTTTCCATTATCTCAGAGCAACCTGTTCCCATATCCAGTCCTCTGAAATTCCACCGCACCCCCACCCCGAAAATGTCCAAGAGTGTTCACTAGTCGAAGGTGTTTTTTGATTTCCTGACCCATCTAGCCACATCTTCCACATGATGGTTGCTTGAACGGCGCCATTGTAGAATGCTATTATTTTCTTCAGAAGAGAAGGCACTCCCGTTCCTGTCGGCCTTTTCTTTTTCCAAAAAGCAATAGGTGTCTTCATAGTGAAGCTACACACAGCTGACTCGTTCTAAGTACGCTGCAGTACTTCTTTACCGCTGAGTGTGCGTGTGTGAAGTCACAGCAAGGGATCTCTTTGTTTTCAAAAGACAACAATAGAGGACAGAGATGATGGTTTTGCTCGCCTCTTCCGCTGTGGTCTTCAGGAAACTATCAGAGGACTCCAGCCTCCATGTGCATCAATTAAGAGACCCACCCAGGACCCTGTGGGATCCCCTGGTTTTTGTCTCGGCTTCACACCCACTGACGTGTTCACGTCCAGCCTCATGCCCTCAGCCATCAATTGTTCCGCTATCAAAGTTCCTGGGCGTTTGTTTGAAATAGAGCTGGTGGTGAGGTGGGTGCAAGGAGCAGAATGCCGATTAGAATGCAGGGGAGGAGATTGCAGACATCCAAGAAGAAAAATAGGAGTCACCTTGCGGGACCCCGCTTATCCGGAGAGGGGGCCCCTGCTCCTCTCTTGTAAACTTGGGGCTGCCCCGTTATCACCTGCCACTTTTGTTTGTGTGGCTGTCTCTTTCGCCCTGTGGCTGGACTGGCTGCACTCAGCAATGTGGACAGAGGGAGCTCCGAGGGATAAGATAAAGGAGAGCATTTCTGTAAGGCTGGAACTCGGTGATTCTCTAAATAAAGACTCCTAGAGCTTACCCAAGGGGTTATCTCTCCTTGTCTGTTGTCCCACCATTGGGTAATGCGCACATGCATGCACACACATGCACACACACACACACACACACACACACACACACATTCAGACCCTCTAAACTTGGGTGTAGGGGCTTCAATTGATGTTGGAACATCAGTTTCTTAAGTAGATACTGGCAAGAAGTAGAGACTGGCAAACCCCACTCAGTTGGTATTCATTATTGGATTATCCCCGATTCAGACTATGATAATTTTTTTAAGGATGCAATCATCCAAGTAGAACTATCATGACTTTTACAGAGGGACTGTGCTGGAGCTGGTGGTTTTGTTGAAGCATAATTCATACAACCTCAGGATAAACTTGTTCCTCTACAAGTTCACTTTCTAAAGGTTTATCATGATCCATTTGGGTATTTCTGTGTTTTTGTGCATACATAATATGCATGCATTGGGCTATGGTAAGGAACACAAACATATACATTGTTCTTACTGTTTATGAGATAGTTAACTTTTCAAACCATGTTTTTCTTTTTTTTTTTAATCAAAGGAGAAGAGAATCATGTTAATACTAGCATTTACATAGCATACGCTGGATGTCTTGCCCCATTCAGAGAACTTCCCATTAATTAATCTACAAACAAAGTAATAACTCTCCAAGCCTTTATTTTTTTTAAGAGACACAGCGTCACTATGTTAACTAGGCTAATTCTAAACTTGGGGCTTAACTGATCTTCTTGCTTTTGCCTCCTAAGTAGTTGGGACCATAGAAGGTGCCATCCTGTCCAATTTCCCTGGACAAATGATGCTTCTAAGGCACAGAGAGATTAAGTAATTTCCCCAATGACATGGAGGTAGAGAGCTGAGGTTCAGACCCAAGCCATCAATCACCCTCCTGAGCTCTGGTTTTTAACCTCTCCAAAACCTCCCATCAAAGTTCTCACTAATGGAAAGACTTTGGCATAGAAGGATGAATTGTTCCCAGGAAGTACATAATAACTCATCTATGCCAGAGACTTTGACCTTGTGGAATTCCTGAATCTCCTCCGTTTGATATGGCTCATCTGGAGGCTGGAGATTTGCGAAATGACTATTGGCTAAATCAGACCAACTATCGTCTACCCGGCAGAGAAAGCTGTTTTTGTCAGGATGATAAATTACGTTTTTACTCTTCATCTATTCATTGATCCATTGATCCCTCCATCCATCCACCCATCCATCTATCCATCCATCCATCCACCCATCCATCTATCTATCCACCCATCTATCCACCCATCCACCCATATATCCATCCATCCATCCATTCAGTCAGCCAGCCAACCAGTCGGCCTTCCATGTTGTATTGAACACATTTTGAACCATACATATCCTCTTATTGTTTTATTTTGTAATTATTTTTTAGCTATACTTGGGTTTGAACTTCTGCTTGCTTGTGCTGATTGCTTAGATGACTCTACCACTTGAGCCACACTGCCAGCTCTGCTTTTTGCTGATTATGTTAGAGATAGAGTATCTCAGGCATTTTGTGGGAGATGGGGAGGCTGGGCTGGCTTTGAGCCTCAGTCCTTCAGTTCTCGGCCACTCCAGTAGCTAGGATTACAGGCATGGTCCATAGCATCCAACATGTTCCTTTATCTCTATCACTTTCCAGTGATAAAGATATCAGGCAATTTTGTGATTCTGAGCTCTGTTGTCTCTCTTTGTTTTATTTTTAAATAAGCATACCTGAAAGTGACCTAGAGCTCTACTGCGTGATCTTTTTTGAACACTGAGCAAGTCAAGGTCTTCATTGCCATAATATTTTATGTTTTGGTGGTGGTGGTCGGGGTGTAGATGAAGAAGAATTAAATGAGATGATACTTTAAGAGCATAGAATTAGGTCCTAGGTAGGTATTTTCCTTAGAAGGAAAATCAAACCTAACTAGGAGTAATCGTAGAATAAAAAGGATAAAACCATCAAGGAAAAATACAGACAAGCATATTTTAGCACTTTTCTGAATATAAGAAAGTATAAAGTAGACATATTTCATTGCATTGCATTAAATTTAAACTGAATTTTATGTGATATGTCAAACTATTTAAGAGATACTTGAATGGAAAATCATAAGCTATAAGAAATTTTTAAAAAATGAAGGAATGAGGAAGTAGGTTATTGATATAGAGTGTTTACCTAGCAGGCAAGATGCCCAGGGTTTAAGCAGCAACAACACAAAAACCATTAGATACATTAAAAGAAAATGTGAAAAATATGTAAACTGATGGCTGAAAATTCATGGAACTAGCCAGGAGAAACACACAAAACTTTTCCTTCACACTGGCAATCAAAGAAATGAAAATTGTTGTTTAATTGGAAACACTATATTATCAAGGATTGTTTATTATTTTGAATGTATTGAACTGCTAGTTTTTGTTGTTCAAGTGAATTTGATGTCAGTCCAGGCAGAAAGATCTGAGAGACCCCATTTCCAATATAAGCAGTAAAAAGTAGAGTTGGAAGTCTGGCTCGTGTGGTAGAGCATCAGCTAAGGAAACAATGCTGAGCAAGTGTTAGGACCTTTGCATCCAAACTGAAAACTCTAGGTTCAAACCTGGGGGCCATCAAATAAATAAGCAAACGAGTTCATTAGAAGAACCAGTGACAGAAAGATATTTAAGGAGTTGGGGATAGTACTGCTGACCTGAACATTACACACTGTATGTATGTATTGAACCGTCACATTTTGTTATATAAGTGCAACTAATACAAAATTTGTTTGAAAAATATTATCCTCCCAAATGCATGCACTAGAGAATGCTGCCTGAATTGTGTGACATGTGTGTTTTTCCACAGTACATGTGCCTGTCTGGATGTATGAAGCACATGGAAGGGAGATTTGTATGCTATAATTACTATGTTATTGTGTGAATTGAGTTCTATATGTGTTTTATAAATTAAATGTCTCTTTAGACATAAAGAATTAGGGGACAAGCAGATAAATAACTTACCCAAATTCTTATCATGATAAAGATTTTATGGTCAGGCGCTGGTGGCCTGTAATCCTAGCTATTCAGGAGGCTGAGATCTGAGAATCAGAGTTAGAAGCCAGCCCAGACAGGGAAGGGTGTGAGACTCTTAGCTCCAACGAAGTATCAGAAAACCAAAAGTGGCACTGTGGCCCAAAGTAGTTGAGTGCTAGCCTTCAGTGAAACAGTTCAAGGACAACACCAGGCCCCTGAGTTCAAGCCTCAATAACTGACCACATGCACACCAAAAAAAAAAAAAAAAAAAAGACTATGGATAAATGAGATTAGGACTTTAATATTTACATGCTTGACATAAAACCTAGGTTACTATGACTTTAAACTACTATATAATTTAGCATTAGAGCACCAGGGCTTAGTGTAAGTATGGCTCTATGTTCCATCTACAGCAGCAGGAGAGAACGAAAGGAGACCAGAAATGTACACAATCAATCAACACATCTGAAATACATACTGGCATGTACCTGGCCCCGAATGAAATACCCCCTGGTCCGGCGGAGAAAGACTATACATGCAGTCTTGGATTTTCTTCTTTCAATAACTGCAAGCTCCTTCTTTATCCATCCTAAGATCTTTGGGGATTAAAAACTATACACCTTTTGGAGAAGGATGCACATTGAGTCCTGACTCTGTCACTATAACACTGTGGTCTTGGATAAATTACTTACCTCAGAGGACTATGATGGAGATTAAGTGGCCGCATGCCCGCAGGACATATGCTTTACAAGGTTCTTGCAAATAATAAATGGTTAATAAATAATAGGGACTATATGGGGATTTTTGTGCCAACCCTTCTTTAATGAACATATTATTCTCATATTGAGAGAAGTGCAATAAATATCCCTGTTGGAAAAAAAAATGAAGTCAACCAATGACTTGATGTAAACTTCCAACTGTTGTTTAATTTTTTTTTTTCTGGTGGTTGTTTTAAAGAAAGAAAAAGAACCAAAGCCACCTTTGTCTGGAGTTATATCCCAATTGTGGTTGCTCACCGCAGGTGGGTGCAGAAGGCCGGAGGGAAAAACAATTAGGTGCAAATCCTTTGACTTAATGAAAAATAAAATTAAGGAGACTAATACCCAGCAGGTACTTAAACATCACCTAATATTATAAAAGCCTGTGTTTCTCAAGAAGGAAAAAAAATGTCTCTGGAGAAATTGGAGAAAGAAATTTCCTATGTGTAAGACAATTTTTTTTCACAGTGCACCTGAAATGACTCCAATGACTATTCGAACCTCAAAGCTCTTAACTTGGCTTCCGGACAAATTCAGGTTCTTAAGTGTTCAGTAAGGGCTGCCGATCAACACCTTTTTTCAAAGTATTATTTTATCTATGCATTTAGTTACAATTTTAATTTTGTCAGTCGTGGGGCTTGAACTCAGGGCACTGTCCCTGAGCTGCTTTTGCTCAAGACTAATGCTCTACCATTTGAGCCACAGCACCACTTCTGATTTGGAGAGAAGAGTCTCACAGGTACTTTCTTGCCTTTTCCACTAAAGGTGGGGTTGGGAAAGATGGGTGAGAATATTGACAGGGGTGACGGAGATCAAGACACATTGTATTCATAAATGAATGACACCCCCTTAAAGAAAATAAAACCACTTTTGAACATAATTTAAAAAAAAATATGGCTGGAAGAAATGCGTGCTGTTCCTCAACACTATAAGAAGGCCAGCCAAAGTTTCTATTGTGAGTCTCCCCTTTTGAGATCCAACTCTCCTGTCACTTGGAGAGAAAATTACTCATTAAACCTCAGTGTCCCAATTTTTGGGGAAAAAAAAATTAAATTAGACAAGAAGGGTTGTCGAGCCACAAGACAGGAGACGTTCAGATGGAATGGTCCAAAGACAAGGAGAGAAGGTCTGACCACAGGGCCTGCGGCTCTGCTGGACTCCTGCAGACCCTCCCCCAGCTTCCCACCCCAGAGCCTGCACTGGGGTCTGCGACAACGCAGGCTGGTCTCATAGCTCATTTTGAGCAAACAGCTCCAAGCTGGGGGCTCACTGGAGGTAGCTCATTCGTTATTGCTTCTGTCCATTCCTGCTCGGTCATGTTCGAATTTCTCCTCTGTGGCGGTAAAGGAATTTCTCAGTTACACAGCCACACAGTGAACTGGCGTGAAAGGCCATAGGATCCTCTCTCTGTCTCTTTATGTCTCTGTCTCTCTGTGTCTCTGTCTCTTTGTCCCTCTCTCCACCTCCCTCGGTCCTCCGTCTCTCA
This sequence comes from Dipodomys merriami, assembly GCF_024711535.1. Lineage (NCBI taxonomy): Eukaryota > Metazoa > Chordata > Mammalia > Rodentia > Heteromyidae > Dipodomys > Dipodomys merriami. The sequence goes on from NW_027204826.1 coordinate 13,148,231, forward strand.
TTGTCTATCTTTCTCCAACTCTCTTCCCTCCTCCTCCTCCTCCTCCTGGCTCTCCCTGTGTCTCCCTGTTTCTGTCTGTCTGTCTCTCTCTCTCATGTACTTTCACCTCTGTTGGTTCATTTTTCCCTAGCGTTTTTCCTTTGCTTCACCATTTTCCTGTTTTTTTTTTTTTTCCTTTTGCTTAGCTCTTCTTGCCCCTTTTGGGGGCTGCTTTTCCTTGGGTCCCCCGTGTCTCTGCTCTCTGATGTCTCCCAGTCTGTTTGTCTGTCTGTCTGTCTCTCTCTCTCTCTCTTTCTCCAATGTTCTTTTTCCTTATCTGTCCATTCTCCACCAGATCCTCAAGTCCTTTATGCCAAACCCCTGGCACTTGGGAAATCTCAGGGCACAACACACATCGCTTTCAAAGGTTTCCGTGGAGCTTTTAATGTCAAGCTGTAGTTATTCATTCTCCTTCAATGTTGAGAGACAACGCAGGGCCCCAGCCGGCTAAAGAGCTGATGATCTTGGACAGATCCCTTATCTCCCAATGCTTGAAAGGTCTTGGACTAGGAGATTAGAGAACAAGGTTACAGTGACAATTTGTTTACACGCGGGGAGAGATTAAGATCTCGTTGAAAAGGAATAAAAATAACATCATCTTGTGTTGTCACAGCATGAGCCCCATTGTAATCAACTCTGGTCTGATTTCAGGGATAATTTAAGACCAATTTATTATCTTAATTAAAAAAAAAAGGAAGGGAGAATTGAGTGTTTCAGATACTGGATAGATGGTTGGACCATAAATATCCCTGGAGATCCACGTACAAAATAGAACATTTGAAAGATCCCAGTCTGGAGACTGGATTAAAAATAGAAAACTTTCTTTCCCTTTTTTTTTTCTTTTTCTTTTTTTTTTTTCCTCTCCCCTTCCTACTTTAGGTACTAGCACTTTAAAAGACAAAATAATACCTTTTGTTGTACATTGTGACCTTTTAGAAAGAAAAAAGGTAAAATGATCAAGGAAGTAATTTCTACCTACCTTTTTGTAGTCTTTGCTTGCCTAAGTAGGTGTTTTCCATCCTTGCTTCCCTTTCTGAAATACGCTTCAAAACTCTTTACATTTTCTGGGCTGATTTGGTTGCTGTTGTTGTTTGTTTGCTTTTGTTTTTTTCCTCTCGTTTCCCCACATCACTAAATTCCTCCACTTAAACCCAGAGAAAGGGACCAAGAGTGGGAAGGCCAGAAGTGTGTAAATTTACCATCACACCCCCTACCGGCCTCATCTTTTCAACCTTCCCCCAGCCTGGTTGAAAACCACTAGTCTGGCTTTCTCTACAAAGCCTGGGCAAGTGAGGGGCCCGACACACAGAATGAATCAAGCTACAAAGAAAGAGCCCTTTGAGACGGCTCAGAGGAAATGTCCCACTGGGAACCGAGGTGGATGGGCCAAGGCGCCCTCTCTCTCACAAAAGAGTTCCGAGACAGAGCCAGGCTTTGGGAAGGCCCTCACCTTCTAGGCAGAAACCCAGCCCCAACCAAACCCCACTCACTGGAAAAACCCAACACACACACACACACACACACACACACACACACACACACACACACACACACACACACACACACACACACACACACACGTTTACAAGTGCTTGGTAGGTGACCTTATTTACTTAGTAACCTGTGGATTCATTTATCTTGAAATTAGTAGGTAATGAAGTGGAAAACCTCAACAATCCTCCCACTAATTAACATGATAATAAGATTGTTTTGCTACTGAGGTACAATTAGCATGTATGAGCCATAGAGGAGGTAGGGGTGGGTTGGGGTGGGGGTGGGGAGAGAGAGAGAGAGAGAGAGAGAGAGAGAGAGAGAGAGAGAGAGAGAGAGAGAGAGAGAGATCAATAAAATATCGGAAGGGTAAAACTCCCAGGTCTTCAGAAGGGAATAAAGGAAGCCAGCCACCAATAGGAAGACGTATCCAGTGTGGAGGTATTACTCAGACGCGGGTCTAGACCAAAAATCACTCGCTGCTTGCTGGAGAAAGAGGTGTAGGAATTAATTATAAAGCCCCATATTTTAGGGGTGTAGTTGATGGGCTTTAAAAAAAGGGGGAGGGGGTAAAATTGGGAAGTCTCCTATGATGATGTGAAATGTGCTTTGATGGGGGGGAGTGGAGTAGGGTGGGAGGTATTGGGGGTTTGGGGAGGCTAAAAACATGGGCAATTAGCCCTATAAAATGTCCCTTTTGCCCCCTTTCTCTGTGCCCCCTAGTCAAATGGCTCAGGTATAAAACTTAAGGGAGGAGTTTTTTGGTTTTGTTTTTTGCACTTTGAGTGTCTACATATATTTGCATGAGATGCTTTCACACAGAGTGCACACAGACACACACAGCTCCAGTATTTATTTATTCCACAGGCCAAGATGTGTAGAGTAAATAAATAGACCCTTTAAAAATTGCTTCAATGTGTATTTACCCAGTAGACTCATTTCTTGGGTAAATTACATGGATTTTGGTAGCCTTCCATGACATTTTTCCCCCTTGATTTTAAACATACACAAACAATGCATTTTAAATGTCCAAAGTGTCTAAATAACCAAATTGAACTTGTGACAAAAACCAGGAAAAGCCAGAGACTTGATGGTGGAGGAGGAAAAAAAAAAAACGCAAGAGTTCTTTGACACATAGCGTGTGAGTAACTTCTTTTCAGAAGATCGACAGCAAATCCACACAGACTGGTGTAATTTGTAGGGCCCTCCATCTCATGGTCTTGATAAGTGCAAATATTATTTATCATATTTCCTCATCTATTGTTTCTTGTCTGCTCTTAAAAATGGGTTTCCTGTGGAATTCTACAACTAGGCCAACCATCTGGTTTAGAAGATTATAATTTGAAATTCTGTTTTGCTCACTACCTTTAACATGAGGTGATCTTACAGAAAAGAAGTTTCCATTACCAACAATAGGAAATCCACACCATGGTGAACAGGCGGGTTTTTCAGCCAAATTAGCAATGCTTTCATTTTGAAAAGTATTTGAAATTTTGGAAGCTGCTGATAGGTCAATAAAAATTGACCTCTGGGAGGAAATAGTTTCCTGTTTCTCAGTTCCTGTCTTATCTCCCGTCTTCTCTTTTTTTTCTTCTCTTCCTGTCTTTTGTCTTCCCTTTCTCTTTTCTTTCTTTTCTTCACTTCCTTCCTCTCTACTTCTGTCCTTCCCTTATTTTTCCTTCCTTCCTTCTTCACTTTCCTTCCTTCCCTCCCTTGCCTCCTTCCTTCCTTCTTTCTTTTTCTTTCTCTCATCCTGCCTTCCTCTCTCCTCCTCTCTCTCTCTCTCCCTCTCTCCCTTCTCTCCTTCCTTCCTTCTTTTTCCTTCTTTCTCTTTCTTTCTTTTCTTTCTCTCATCCTCCCTTCCTCTCTCCCTCCCTTCTCTTCCTTCTTTCCCTCCTTCCTTTCTTTTCCCTTAGCCCCAATATCTATAAATCTTGAGAAACAAGCAACCATCACCATGTCTTGCCTCAATTTTACATTTTGGTAGATTATTGTTGCTTATCATTTCCAGGTTTGGAGTGAAGGACGAAGAACCTAGTTTATGTCTGAGAGGCAATGATGTGATTTTCCCAGTTGTCCTTGATTTCATGAGGAACACTGACATCTATAATATTTGAGGGTAGTGAGTGGCAGAGGAACAGGGTGTGAAGTATTTCTGGAGACAATTGTCAGTCCCTGCCTGGCTGGTTGTCTATGAGCCACTGGGTATTTGGTGGTAAGCAAGGTTTGGAGATCTTTGACAAAGGATCTAGGGAAGAAGGAAAGGGAATGAGCCATTCATGTTCCATCTACTTATTTCCACCTTGGACACTAGTTTAGAGAAAGATGAAGTTAAGGCCTATCTTGCTGATCATCTGATCAGACACTACTTAATTTTTTTTTTAAGGTATTATATCTGGCTTTTAGATGTAGGCACAGACATTGTACAAGTCCCTGGGCTTCCCCTCACCCCCAATATTTTAACTCTCTAATACATTTTACCTCTGATACAACATGTGGAAGAATGGGAATATATCTTTACAATGAAAAACCAGGAGAGCCATTGAGAACCCCCAAGTTCCAATCTTTGGGAATTTGGATACCCCATTCCCCCGCCACCCCCCCCCCCGCATTCCCTCATACTGTCACCCATCCAAGAGACATGCCCCTATAAAGTACATACTAATTCCAAACCTTGAGTGGACTGGCTTAAAACTCCTTTTGTTTTTTTCTTCTTCTTCTGGAGAATAATTTGAAAATGTCCCAGTGTCCCTGGAGATCACATAGGACACCCAAGGGTGTCACATAATCTCGCCTGGGTGAAACTGTACTCCAGGGAAAACCAAAAGGATTTTTAATAATTCAAGCCAATTCCTCCTAGGGAGAGCTCCCTTCGGGGTGTGTGGCTTAGCTTTAAATCCAAATTCCTCATCTGTGAACAGTTAAAACAATATGATGTCACCCAGGAGAATAAGAACTTGAATTCAATTCAGAGAAATGTACGACTCAGAGAAATGGAAACGGTGCTGCTTTTGTACTAGGTTAAATCTTCAAGGGATAAGATAATAGGCCCCACCCATTAGATAAAATACACACCCTGCTGACTGTGGTCTTCTAGTAAGGTAAGGTTCCAGGGTCCCTGCTCAGCATAGGGCAAAACTGAGACTTAGAAAGCTGTGCTACCATTAGGTGTGCCCAGTGGCTCACGCCTATAATCCTTGCTACTCAGGAGGCTGAGATCTGACGATCATGGTTTGAAGCCAGCCTGGGCAGGAAAGTTCATTAAGACTCTTATCTCCAATTAATTATCAGGAAACCAGAAGTGGAGCTGTGGCACAAAACGGTAGAGTGCTAGCCCTGAGAAAAACAGCTCTGAGTTCAGGCCCCACGAGCAACAGAATAACAAAGAAAAGCAGAAAGCACTGCCACATCTCAAAGCCCAGCTGTGAGTAGGAGATGAGCTTTGTCTTCAATCATAGTTACTCTGTTTTCCACTCTCCAAGAACCAGAATTCAAACCAATCAGAAGTTACCTGACCTCCATCTACAGAGGGCATTTCTTCCTTGGAGCAGATACTTTACCAGCAAATGTATGACAGTAGTTTTTAATAAACACCATTGCCTATTCTAAAGTCCTAAAACATTTCTTCATTGGACTAGGAATTCTCTGATATACGTATATTAGAACAATGTGTGTGTGTGTGTGTGTGTGTGTGTGTGTGTGTGTACGCGCACGTGTGAGTAGTTCTCACAATTTAACAGCAAGCCTCTTTCATTTGGTTTCAATAACTTTGTAAAATAAATACCCAGGATTGTTAGTAAAATAAATTAATAAATTAATAAATTAATTAATAAACATTTCCATGGGAGAACATAGCAGATATAAATTTAACTTCCTATAATTCCCTTATTCCTAGTTAAAGGCAAACATGTGATAAAGGACTTTTTAGAAGGGTTCCTATGAGCTGGTTATAATAACTAACCTTTTTTGGCCTAGATTTGTGTCTTCCTTGAGAATAGGAGCAATTTTCGACTTTCTTTCCAGATTTTTTTTTTCTCTCAGCCACTGTACAACTGGGATTGCATCTCAAGGTGTGCAGCCCTTTGCAAATTTATAAAAATCCTGTAGTCGGCCTCATATTCTTAGAAAGTACCTGCAAGTGTGAGCAAGGCTGAATTCACAGACCACAGGGCCATAAGGCTTCTTTCTTATCATCAAATGGTGTGAGCTTGGTCTGCAGTGTACCTCCTCAGTGTTTGCCCAATTTTGTGGCAGGCTTGGTTATACTAAGCACTTCAATTCCCACACATCTTCTAATCACAAGGTTCCTTTGCAGTTTAAAAAGCAGGTCAGATGGTTCAATCTCCTATTCTCCAAATTTCCCAGGCAGGACCACTCCACATAGGTGGAGACTCACAAGATACGGAGAGCTTCGATCTCCGCAGGAGGAAGGCGTGAGGTTTCGGCTGATCGCTATGGTCTAGAAGCTAGAAACCTAGCACTGACTTAAATTTTCAAGGTTTTGGTGAGAATCATACAATGAAAATCACACTCACTGGTCCTCCCTGATTAGCCACCTACGCACATTTCTCCAGAGTACTTTCAATGTCTAAAATCTCTCTCTCCCTCTATCTTTGTCTGTCTGTCTGTCTGTCTGTCTGTCTGTCTGTCTCTCTCTCTCTCTCTCTCTCACACACACACACACACACACACACACACATACACACACAATCCTTTGCTGTATAGCTCAGCAGATTTAATTCAACGTTTTTTTTTTCTGCCTGTACCATGTATAATCTGGCAGGCTTAATCTTTTTTGTTGTTGTTATTGGTGGTGGTGGTGGTGGTGGTCATGAGGCTTTAACATAAGGCCTGGGCACTGTCCCTGAGCTCTTCCATTCAAAGCTGATGCTCTACCACTTTGAGCCATGATTCCACTTCCAGTTTTCTGGTGGTTCATTGGAGATGAGAGTCTCACGGACTTTCCTGCTTGGGCTGGCTTCGACCCTCAGCTCTCAGCCTCCTGAGTTGCCAGGCTTAATCTTAAAAAGTAGGCAGTCCCTTCACAAACATCCCATTTATGACTCCTCTTATAAGCAGGTAACAAGTTCTCTCACGAAACTTTGGGATCAACTTTCTGCTCTTCCATGAGGCTGGGCCTACTCTGGTCCACTTGTAACCTAAGAAATCCTCACAAGCGCATTTTCAGTCACCGCACAACAGGGCTGGTTGACAAGAGCTTCGCAAGACTCTTCTGGAGTGAGGCGGGCTTTTAACTTGATTGATGAAATTATATCTAAATCGAGTAGATTTGGAACTTCAAAGGCATTTTTCCCTACTTAGGACATCCCGGATGAAGGGGGTGCATGCTATTTGTACCAAACTCCTAGGCTCAAGTGGTTCTCAAATTGACCCCTTTGTAATAGGTTAAAGGTTTCTTGCTAGATAACGCTGGTTCATTTTGATTAATTATGTCAGGGAATTAATGTATGATTACTAACTTTGAGCAGACTCTGCTCCTGCTGACCCCGAGCTGCTTGTTTGTGTGGCTGGTTGTAATTTTCGACCGATGGGTTAAAGGAGGTCACAGAGTGATCAGAATATTTTAAACAAAGGAAGAGAAAAAGCAGCAGAGGCCTCCAAACAGAGTGGACACCAGTTCCCAGCCCTGGTGGGGATGGTCTGTTAAGTGTTTTAACAGCGAGCTTTTATATATTTACTTTTGCTAGGAATAGATGGGTTTGCCACAGCGGAGAGTAACCTGGGAAGATGCGGAGGATGATTTAACAGTACAATGTTAGCCCATAAATTTCACTTCACACTGCTTTCAGTGACCTGGGAGCTTGTTAAAGATTAAACTGCGCAGCATCCCATTTGGCTTTGGCCAGGTCAAAGAATCAAGATGAAAGGGACTTGTTTTTGCTGTATTTTTTTTCTTATAATTTGTCATTATACTTAAAAAAAAATCCTTAAGTAGTTGGACAAAGGGGGTTTCAATTCAACTTGTCATTGTGTGAGTAGAATGCATCTTTTTTTTTTTTTTAAATTTGAGAACTATGTTTCAGTAGTGGTACCGAGGAGTTGCAATTCAACGTGGAAGTTTACAGGAGGGTAGGACTGGAAAGGGGAAAATGAGGGAGAAGGAAGGAAGGGATGATGTCCACCAAGAAGCATTGTACTCATAACCTAAGTTATGGATTTGTAACTCTTTATACAACTACTTAATGATGATGATGAAAGTTAAATAATTTAAGTTCATGAGTACAATGCATCTTGATCAGGGTCTCTCCCCTGTCATTCTTCCCCATCTCTCCCAACCCCACAAGTCGCCTGGCTCTGTTTTCATGCATGGACATTGAGTATTAGGATGGTATTCATCCATCCTTCCTCTTTCCATTCATCTGCCTCCCCTCACCGGCCCACTTGCTTCCCCTTGACCTCCACCCCCCTCTTGATGAGACATGGAAGGAAACTTGTTCATAGGAGATTTTTTTCTCTAGAAGATGATGTGGATTTTAAATAGTTAAAATAAGTATTAGATACATAGAAGAAGGGTGAGAGCAAATAAGCTGGCCATCCCTCACTTCAAAGAATTTTTGCTCCATGAATGTCTGTGTGAGGAGGCTGTTTTTAGGCAGAATGATTCTTTCAGATGAAGGAAGAGCTTCACACTCATAGAATTATTACCTAAATTAGGTCCTTGGAATCTGGGGACAGACTTTGAGGATTTGGCCTTTGAAGGGAACTTTCCTTCCTCTTGTTGGCCAAGTTTGAGGAGTTTCCTTTATGAGAGTCTGTGGGTATTATGTTGTCAGTTATGTTCTGGACACATACTTCCAAGACTCTGAGGGTCCGGGGGATAAAAAAGAGGTCTTTATAGGGAACACAGAAGTGTGAGATTACCAAGAGAGCATGTAGAGATAGAACTATGCAAACAGCTGGGTTTGCGTTGGGATACAGGGTAGAAGGATTTGTTGGTTTCCAAAGGCATCATTGCATGTAAATGGACCCAAAAGCAGAGAGTAGAAAGAAAAAAAAATGAATAATAAATCCAGAAGTTAAAAACAGGAGCTGTTACAAAGGAAGTTGTTACATGGAGGCTGTATTAAACTTTTCATTATTGTAAAGCACTCCTTCTCTAAGATTATCCAGAAATGAATTGTGCTTTAACATTCAGATTTAGTTAGCTCTGTCCAGGATGTTAGAAAGGCACCGGGCATGCCGACAATTGCTGATCGCCCATAGCCTTTATGGACAACATAATCACAATTACTGTATTTCAAACAAGCCCCTTTCAAAAATTAGAGGTGTTGATGACTTTAATGGGGACATAGACCATTTGTCTGTTCCATTATTGCAATTACTGTCTGGCGCGGTATCTTCTCCCTGACAGTGGCTAATGCTGTATACTTCAAAGGAAGATATAAACCCTCAATAATGCACTTACGGTCTAATTCACATCCAGCTCGCTTCATCTCTGCACTGTGTTCACCCAACTACACACACACACACACACACACACACACACACACATGCACACATATACACACGGACATGCACACACACATACTGCTGTGAATATAGGGTTCTCTTGAGGAAGCACATTCGCATCGAAGCTGCAGACAACAGGAGAGTGAGACGTAGTTCCAGGAGCATCTCCCGTAGGGATGAAGAGGGAAAGAAGCAGAGAGAGAGAGTGCTTCACTAAGTGCCCCTGTTAAGACACAGCTGCTCCCTAGTTATCTAGAGATCTCAGAAAACACATCCTTTGGATCCAACCTGACACCCTCTGTAGGGGCTTGATGCACAAAACCACTTCAGCAGATATCTGTTCTCTTAACTCTGTCTTTTGCTTTCCTGTTCTCAGCTATTGCAAAGAGATTTGGAAAATGGTTTTGCCCTATATATTATGTGATATGTGTATATATATATATATCTATATCTCATATTATATACGGGCATAATGATTTCCAAATTATATATGTGTATCTCCTATCTTCTATCTCCTATCTTAGTTGAGTCTCAGATCACAAACTTTTGATCTAGTTTGATTTGTATTGTAAAATATCTTCCTCCTCCTCCTCCTCCCCCCCACCCCCCCTCCCGCTACTTATTGGAAATACTGGTTATTCAACTTTGGGACTTGGCATTTACTAGGCAGGCACTCTACCACTTGAATCGCATCTCCCATCTGTTTTTGTTTCAGTTTTTTAGAGATGATCTCGCACTTTGTGACTGGTGTCCAGCTCACACCCAGATCTTCCTACGTCTGTTTCCTGCAAGCTGGGGTTGCAGCCACTTTGGATCCTGCTTTGCCTCAAACCACAATCCTAGTTCTGCCTCCCGAGTAGCCGACGCCACAAGTATGAGTTACCTGGCCTGGCCTCACATTTAATCACAGTTTTCCTTGAAAAATAACAAGCTGTCACGCAGCACCGTTGAATGCTGGCGATGAGAGGAAAAGACTCAGTGAGCAGAAGTGTCTTTCATGCCACTTTGTGTTGGTTTCCAACCAGGTTTTCTGGAAAGCACGGACGATTTGCCAACCATGCGGATCTATTCTCATGTATGCTCCTACTATCCGGTCAAGCCTGGCTGCGACTGATTCTGGGTTTTACTGGGAGAAGAATTCCTCTTCCGACCTTTTCCCAAGTCTCCATAGAGAATTTAGGGCTTCGAAATCAAAAGCAGGACAGAAATACACCATGAAGAAAGAAAGAAACAAAGAAAAGAAAGAAACAAAGAAAAGAAAGAAAGAAAGAAAGAAAGAAAGAAAGAAAGAAAGAAAGAAAGAAAGAAAGAAAGAAAATAAGAAAGAAAGGAGGGAGGGAGCGAGGGAGGGAGGGGGGAGGGAGGGAAGGAGGGAAGGAAGGAGGAAGGAAGGAAGGAAGGAAGGAAGGAAGGAAGAAAGGAAGGAAGGAGGGAAGGAAGGAAGGAGGGAAAGAAGGAAAGAAAGACCTCTTACCTGCATGGTGCCTTTTACCTAAATGAATTTCATGATTCTCCAAATAAACAAAAACCTAAGTTGCTGAGGAGGACTCTGCGTCTTCAGCAGCCTTGTGCGTTCCTTCTCACAGCCTTGAATGAGCCATGGAAGCGAATTTGTTGAGGAGTGATAGAATCTCTGTCTATTAAGGCTCCAAGACAATGGTTATACTTCATAGGCCTGTGAGTCAACCTAATGAAAGGGACCCAGAAACCTATGTAGGTGGATAGATAGCTTAGCTAATGATCTTAGTCTGTCTGGCCCTGTTTCTCAGACATGTTTAGACCAGTGCATTCTAGGCAATGCAGGACCAATCAGGTCACTCTAGGTATGCCGATCACAGATGCTATGGAAGCTAGAATTTTACTTAAGAGGACCGTGATGATTCTAATACCATGATGATCATATGAGGATGATCATTTCTTAATACTAGGATCTTGAGCTCCTAACACTGATGATAACAGGAAATGCAGTACAATGAGGATGATCGTCCGTTCACTCTGCCTTTGCATATCCTAATATCAGGGGAAATATATATAGAGAGAGATAGATGGATTTATTATTATTTTAATTACCTTTTAAACCAGAAATGGTGAAACCAACTTCCAACAATCCTACTTGCCGAGACCAAACTATTTAGCAAATGTCACTAAGTACTTGCAACCATATCACTTAGCTTGGCTTTATGTGAATGGGGTGAATCTTTTAAATGGTCACAAGTAAAGCAACATTCTATAACTCTAAGCACAATGTGGAATGAAGGTTCAATGAAATTTAAAAGAAAACGCTATTTTGGAATCTCTCTCTTTCTGTGTGTGTGTGTGTGTGTGTGTGTGTGTGTGTGTGTGTGTGTGTGTGTGTGTGTGTGTGTGTGTGTGTGTGTTCAGAGGTGACTTTCAATGGAACTTCAAAACCAAATTGAGGAACAATGCACGTAGAATTGTTCTTTTTAATCATGGGCAAAATCTATCACACATGTTTTTTCAAGTAAAGTTTATTAGAAAAAAAAATCTGCTACTAGCGTACCACATGTTAGGTTTGACTTGGTAAGGTCAGGGAGGGCAATAAACCCTTGAACCTTACAAATATGCAAACCTAACATAAATAACAAATTAAACCCAGCCAGGTACAACACTTTGGCTGGTTGGAGGTGAGGCCAATTGAGGGGAATAAGAGCGTGTTGACTGGTAAGGAAAACCCAGCCTTACCCCCTTTGTTCGCTGACCATTAGTTTTTGCATCTGGATCTCCCTTCACCCCTTCCTGCTGTGGAGAGCTCGCTCGTAAAAACGGTTGTGCTGCGTTCTCTGCCGAGACTCGGTGTTGGAGCTCGTGGCTCGTTGGTGTGGTACACGGGGACTAATAATGCAGCATGATTTTATGAATGGCATTGGGTAGACTTGACAGAAGGTGTTTGGGGCTTTAAAAAGCATTTCTTAAATGACGGGGGCTGGGATAGTCCATCAGGAAGAAGTTAACGTTGTGCTGGTTGCAGAATCCACAGACTGGGAAAATGAGATGGTATTTGATTCAATTGAATTTAACAAAGAAAACAAGGAGTGAGAAAAGAGGAGGAGGAGGAAGTGCAGGAAGAATATGTTTTATGATTAAAGTTGGCATCTTTGCTTTTTTTTTTTTTTGCTCAAGACTGGCATTTAACCACTTGAGCCACACCTCCACCACTACTTCTTCTTCTTCTTCTTCTTCTTCTTCTTCTTCTTCTTCTTCTTCTTCTTCTTCTTCTTCTTCTTCTTCTTCTTCTTCTTCTTCTTTCTCCTCTTCCTCCTCCTCTTCCTCCTCCTCCTCCTTCTCCTTCCTCCTCCTCCTTCCTCTTCCTTCTCCTTCCTCCTCCTTCCTCCTTCTCCTCTTCTTCCTCTTGCTCCTCCTCCTTCCTCCTCCTCCTTCCTCCTCTTCCTCCTCCTTCTTCTTCTTCTTGGTTAATTGGAGATAAGAGTCTCATGAATTTTCATGTCCAGGCTGGCTTCGAACCATGATCCTCAGATCTGAGCCTGCTGAGTAGCTAGGATGACAGGGATGACTGGCATTTGGCTCCATCTGTTTGTTTGTTTGTTTGTTTAATTACGAAAGTTATATTTTAAAAAAAGCCATGAGGAAGTTAAGGAAGAGATAAAGGAAATGGAAATCTCAAATACAGCCCATCATTCAAACTAGAATGTGTGATTGGCGTGGCAAGGCAATGTATAAATGACTTGGGTTTGTAGGTGTTCGGTGACTAGCACAGAGTTCTCAGGATCACTGTGGAGTTAGAACACAGAGTTGCTGTGCGTGCGCGGTGTGTGTATGTGTGTGTGTGTGTGTGTGTGTGTGTGTGTGTGTGTGTGTGTGTGTGTGTGTGTGTGTGCGTGTGCTATGTAGGAAACCAATGTTTTAACGAGTTTCATCTGTGCTGCATTTAATTAGACAAAACTCATCCTCCCTAGCAACTTGGAGGTTTGCTTTCGGCCTTTGAAACTTTCTTCTAGGCTTTTGTTGTGGGTGGTGACTCAGTGCCTGCTTTAATCCTGGTTGGCGGGATTATTATTCAGGAATGCTATGGTCATTCAGCAGACACGGTGGGTGGAAGTAGCTAGCCATGGAGTGAGACTGCTTTGACCAGGAGAAGAGAGACGATGGATTGCCTGCCCGTCTCCTGAGGGGAGAATTATTTGAACATATTGTAGAGGATAGAAGGGTTGCTTTGGTTTTATATATCGAGATCTTTTCAAGCCTTTTCTTTTTTTAAGTTTTGAGAGTTACCTATATGTTCTTAGGAGCTGATCTTTTCAGTCAGCAATAACGTTCCCTATTCTTGTCGAAGTTTTTTTTTTTTTTTTCCTTATGATTGAGACTTGAGAGAGTTTCTATGTAATTTGTTGCCTGCTGAATTTGGACGATGATACTTTCACCTCTCTCAATGAAAATTTAATATAACGTCTGACAGCACCATCACAATGATATCAGGTCAAATATTAGACGACAAATTCTAAAACAGATCCGTGGATTGGATACTCTCTCTGCCTGGTCAGCTTAAGTCTGATGTCTGATGTGGTAGAGCAGCCACTTCTTTAACTGCAAGAGAGAAAAAAAGGAAAGTGTTTTTTTTTTGTTTTGTTTTGTTTTCAAATGGCCCAATTTTAGGAAAAGAAATTTGCCAAAGTTCTATGGGGATCTGAGGAAACCATTAATGAGCAAGCAGGGTGGGATGGAACTTATGGAGGCTTTTCAGAAACCTGGAGGACAAGCAGGAGAAGAAGAAGAAGAAGAGAAGAAGAAGAAGAAGAAGAAGAAGAAGAAGAAGAAGAAGAAGAAGAAGAAGAAGAAGAAGAAGAAGAAGAAGAAGAAGAAGAAGAAGAAGAAGAAGAAGAAGAAGAAGAAGAAGAAGAAGAAGAGAAGAAGAAGAAGAAGAAGAAGAAGAAGAAGAAGAAGAAGAAGAAGAGAAGAAGAAGAAGAAGAAGAAGAAGAAGAAGAAGAAGAAGAAGAAGAAGAAGAAGAAGAAGAAGAGAAGAAGAGAAGAAGAAGAAGAAGAAGAAGAAGAAGAAGAAGAAGAAGGAGGAGGAGGAGGAGGAGGAGGAGGAGGAGGAGGAGGAGGAGGAAGAGGTGGAGGAGGAGGAGGAGGAGGAGGAGGAGGAGGAGGAGGAGGAAGAAAAAGAAATATCCCACTGCATAATTCTTTTTATCTTTAGAACCGTGCTATGTGTCTTCAGATGAAGTCAGCAGGACTTCCCTCACCCCCTGCCACTGGAAAAGCAAACTATTTGACAGATCAACTTTCCAACAAGATCAAGCTCAAAATTGAAATCTGGTGTTGGCTCTGTTGTATGAATTCTCTATGTGTGGTATGTTGAAAATTTAGAGGGACAGTGTATCACTTGCCTAATTATGGCATGTGGATGCTCTCCACCTAACTCCTGTTTAATATCTCTTGTTGTTCTTGATTGGTTATTTCATTAGCTTTGCTTTAGTTCCAGTGCCTCATGAAGACCAGGGTTCTCAGACACAGACAAATTCTGTCCTCTTTCTTCCTGCATTTGGTTGGCACAGTGATTTCAGATCAAGGTTGAATGCAGTTAAGATCGAGTCCTATGAGAATTCCAATTTGCAATTCTTTGGCCTCCTTTGTTACTCCAATGCAAAGACAAAGTTGCACATGCATGGAACCACCCCAGATGTCCTAACTGGATACAATCTGTGAAGCTAGCTTCCCATTCTTAGGTCTGGAGTCAATGACCCAATTGGGATCTTCCTTCTCTCTGGGAGTACTGGACATCTGACCAGTTAAAGTTTGATGTCGATTTCATCTCAAATTATTAAAAAAAAAACCCAACTAGAATAGCCTTGTTCTTTGCTTGTCTGTTGATTGTGAGTAGGAAGTGATTAAGAGAATGGAGGAGAAGCAATTAAGAAGCTCTTGTATAGGAAGTTAATTCATAAAGTACACTACTCCCTTATTTGTTTTTAGATTCTTGTGAATCCAAGGCTTTTTGCCTATAAATCTCAAAGACTAAAGGATTAAGGTGTATAGAAATATATCCATACATACACACATGCACACATACACACGCACACACACACACACAGAAACACTACTGAAGAGGAAGGCTGGTTACCCTTGTCTCCTCATTTTTAGCCTCTGGGCACATAACTCTTGAATTGTATTAAATATTATATGAAAATGTTTATTTAAAGTTCTTTCGGCTGACAGGTTATTAAATGCTAGATCAAATGGCAAAGAAATTCAACATCAGACTTGTTAGTGGGTGCGTTCAGGGTAGATCCTTGTATCAACAAAGAGATGTGGAAAAGTCCTCAACTCTCACTTGTTGAACATGGGCTCCTGGGATGGGAAATGGATGGAAGCACAGGTGGAAAAAGCCACCCAGAGGTGATCAGAGATGGGAGTTCCTGTACTTAGCAATACTCTGAGAAGGAATCCATTTAATCTTTACAGCAGATGTTGGGCAATTAATTAGGAAGAGATGCCTTAATACGTAACCCAAGACAGTCACCTCTCATGGAAGCATTCTTCGACTCAATGGTAATAGAAACACAAATAACAAATAATAAACCGAAAACACGGCTTCCATTATCCTCTTCAATTGCTCCCTTGCCCCCGTGCTCTGAGCAGTTAGTAGACTTACAACATTTGGGTCATTATTCTTTATCTGTGTGTAGTCAAATACTGTGGGTTTGGAGGGGAAAATAAAATCTCCCTTCAGTCCAATAATAGGTTGGCAGAGATGACGTTCAATACCGCAAAACCGTCTCCTAGCAGAAGGTCAGTGGAGAGGCGTAATCAGTTTAGAACTCGCTGTTGTAACTTACTCAGATGAAAGACATTTCTTAAGGTGACATTAAGATGAAATATTTAAGATAAACTGGAAGATTTGACTGGAAATTCACAATGGCTCTCTGAAATAGTCTGCCCTGATTTACAGATCTTCAATTTTCAATTTATGAGCTGAGACCAGAGTCTTCCACTAGAGGATGAGAATAGAGAAGTCATATTAGAGGCCGCTCATATATCCTAAAGACAGACTTTGGAAGAATTAGAAAGTATAATAAAGTGCCTGTCCCTTTAAGACAGGGCCTGGCTCACTGCCAATTTTCCACCTAGAGCATTAGATATTTTTAAAGCCCTTAAAACTGTCACTTTCCCCCAAGACTTTTTGTCATCTCTAAATGAAAAAACAGTACCAGAGAGATTTGCCCGAATTGTTTCCAGTCTCCTCAGGATATTTTTTGAAAAGTAAATATTTATTGCTGACAATAATTTATTTTTTTATGTTTTTCTTGCGAAGGTTAACTAGCATTTCAAGTACAAACCAGGGCATCGGAAAGACAGAGAAACTCTGAGCCCCTTTGACATTGCTCTCTTATCCAGGAAGCTTGCAGACAAGACAAGGAAGAATGCAAACGATTAAACTTCCATTATTCTTTTCCAAAGGAGACATTAGAAGTGAGTTGTGGAGAGATCTACCGAAGGGCGTTTGTGGATCGGGTGGGTTTGAATGCAGG
Source organism: Dipodomys merriami (assembly GCF_024711535.1). Taxonomy (NCBI): domain Eukaryota; kingdom Metazoa; phylum Chordata; class Mammalia; order Rodentia; family Heteromyidae; genus Dipodomys; species Dipodomys merriami. The sequence continues at coordinate 13,164,740 of NW_027204826.1, forward strand.
GCAAAGATCTTAGGGGTCCAAAATGACAGCACAGGGTCTTACCATGGCCCCAGGTAGCCTCTTCCAGGCTGGATTTGGACCCTAAGATCATCACCAGAACCCTTCCTTCCTCCTTGAATGCTTCCTTCCCTGGGCTTCTGAGAAGAAACTTCCAGAACACAGTTGGTGGGTAATCTTTGTTTCTCTGTTAGACACCCTAAACTACTAAAGAAACTTTCCCACCAGGTTTTACTGCTAACTTGCTCTGAGGTAGGTTGTGAGGTTTTATTTGTTTACGTGTGTGTGTGTGTGTGTGTGTGTGTGTGTGTGTGTGTGTGTGTGTGCGTGCATGCACATTAGTCCTGGGACTTGAACTCAGGGTTTTTCATTCTTGCTTGGCTATTGTGCTCCAAACTCTACCAGTGGTGTTCTACCACTTGAGCCAAATCTTGACTTCTGGCTTTTTGGTGGTTCATTGGAGCTAGGAATCTTTTGGACTGGTCTGTCCGGGTTGGCTTGGAACCATGAATTTCTCTGATCTCAACCACCTGTGTAGTTAGGATTGTAGGCCTTGGGCCACCAGCATCAGGCTATGAACGTGTTTTATATAATCAGATAAGTTAGGAAAAAATAAAGCTAAATACATTTTTCTAGAGCAGATTATCTCCTTTCTGCCCACCCACCCAAGACTTTAATGAGCAGGACAAGTCTCAAGTCCTGAAGAATCTGTGGAGATTCTTGGGGGGGGTTTGTGTGTGTGTGAGGAGTGTGTAAATTCCCAATGCTTTTGAGCCAAGGGAGAACAAAACCCACATTAAGGGCTGAAGGTGTAGCTCAGAAGTGGAATATGATCTTCTGAGTTTCAAATATCCATCATGATAGAACAAAGAGACAAATAATATTCCCAAACCCAATCAACAAGTGCCATAGGCAACACATTTTAGAACGCTTCATTGAAGATGGTTAAATACTGAAGATCACATCAAAAAAGCTCTAATCCTCATATTCAAGAGTACATGTGAGAGAATGGAACCAGGGAAATGGAGAAGGTGGCGGAGTTGGGAGAGATGGGGCAGAAGGTAGAGGGAGTGACGTTGATCAGGATGCACTGCCCTCATAAACACCTCTGGGAAGGTGGCTCAGTGGTAGAGCGCTTGCCTTGCAAGCATGAGGCCCTGGGTTCGATTCCTCAGCACCACATAAGCAAAAAGAAAAAAAATAAACACATCTGTTGAACCAAAACTTCTTTGGACAACCATTTGAAGATAATTTCAAAACCAAGTTCAATTTAAAAAACAAACACACAAACAGGTCTTTGGAACAGAACTTCCTTTCATTAGATTAAACAAAACTCTACTACTCTCAGCTTTCTTTTTTAATGGTCTATAACATGTATCAATATTTATGACATTGAATTCCAAGGAGCTAGTGACTTTTCCAAAATGATTCACAGAATCCTGACCAGTGAGCATGTACCAGTCCCTCTTTAGAAGGCCTCTGGAACTTGCAATTCCATTTAGTACACGTCCATGTTGATTGTACACTGTGATCACATCCTTCCATGTACCAACAGTCTGTCTGCTTGGATAATTTGCTGTCAAGCACATCAGTTTTGAGGATGGACTAACTCCAGGATTCATGAAAAGTCTCCCTTGCGTTTTGACCCTGGTAATCTCTCTCTTTCCACTCACTTAAAAACTAGTCTTCACATGCTGCCACTTCTCCTTTTGTAGTTTTGCTTCATAGCCTTGGGAAAGATAATACCATCTTGGTTGGAGTAAGAAGATATATAAAGTGCAAAAGTGCAAGAATTTATATGGCATACTATTCCATGAACAAAACAGAAAATGGTCTGGACTTACAAAAGTCGAAATGGTCACTGAAGGACTTATGTATTTGTATTCTGGTGAAAGTGGTTTGAGGATTGTGAGCCACAGAATAACAGAAGCCAGAGCATTGTGCTCTGTTACAGCTGAGTAACAAACATCCTTGGTGATGACATGAGGAAGAGAGAAAGAGTACATTGAAAAGAGATGGAGAGCAAGAGAACAATGGAAAGTGAATTAGAATTGGTCATGAGAAATGAAGGCCATGGTTTGGGTCCCAGGTATTATGCCAAAGAATAGGTTCTTAGCAAGGTCCATTGGGAGGTGGTGAAAACTATAAGAAATGGTGTCTATTGGGAAGTCTTTGTCTTTGAGGCATTGTCCTACCTTGGTTTTTTTCTTTCTTTTTTTGTCTCGCTCAGATTTCTGACTCCTGAAGTGGGCAGTTTTACAAGGCCACATTCATTAACTATGATATATAGGCCCCAAACAATGGATCAACCAATTACGGGCTACGAGCTTCCATCAAACTTTCTCTTCATAACCTGACTGTCCCTGGACTTCGTTGCAGTAACACCAACAGTTGGAGAAGGCTTGATTCCCATGGAAGCCTTGAATTGGGTCAAAGATCACTTAAGAGAGTCACATAGTTTTACAATTATATATCTATCTTATGCCCCGAGAAGTGTAATAATTTTCATATGAGCTCAGGTGGCCGGGTGATAGATCTCAGGAAATCTTTGCTAACTGGATGGATCATTCAGAGTGCAATCCACAAATGGGAAACAGAAAAAAAAAAGTTGTATCAGATGGTCTACATTCTTAAAATTAGAGAAATTCAGACGAATGCAACTTGACACTTCTTTGAGGCTTTTCGGGGGAGGGCTGGAGGGAGGCTTCCTGTTTAAGGAATCTTTCTCAAATCACCATGAGACACTTGGCACTTAGTGGTTCCACTTAATTGTTGAATTAATTATCAGAAGAGAACTGATAGTTACACCCAGGCTGGTTCCAGCCCCTCATGTTCACTCATTAAGCATTATAGATGTGTTTTGCAAGAACGGAAGAGAGTTGGAAATGGGCTAGCCCTACTTTCTATATCCCCATCATTTTAAATATGGGGAAATTGAGATTGAAATTGTTTGTGACTTAGTGGGGAAACCTATTTACTATGGGCTTCCTAAAGAGATTTGTTAGCCATTTGTCTGTTTTCTCCAAATTAATTTTTTTCTCTAGAATATCTTGAATAATGTGGTGAATAAGATGAGGATGCGCATCTGGAGTGTTGGACAGACAGATAACACATCTAGAATAACGTGAACTCACCCAGGTGTTGTGGCCTCTCTGAAAATCAAACCCCAATCATTTCATACTCCACCTGCTTGCTCCTCCATCTGGGCAAAGTTGAACCATGAGCCCACCACATCCAACAACCAGGAGAGGAAGAGAGCACTCTGTGTTTTAAAGTCGGAGCTAAACGTTCCTGCACCATCGGTGTGGTGTGTTTATCTTTCAGCAGGCCAAAAAGGGCTGCTGGTACAAGCTTCTTTTCCCTGTGTTTGTTTCTCCTGAGGTTATATATGTGCTCAGCAGGTCCTGGTAAGTGTGAACAGACCACAGAGTGAGAGCCTGAGTGCAGGCCGAAACAAGCAGGATAAAGGTGTGAAAACAGGAGTCTAGAGATCGGCTAGATTAGCCTTTGACATTCCTTTCCAGAAGACTCTCTCTCTCTCTCTCTCTCTCTCTCTCTCTCTCTCTCTCTCTCTCTCTCTCTCTCTCTCTCTCTCTCTCTCTCTCTCAGAGGTGATGAGCTTGTTAGTATAAATGCCTAAAATGTGGTGAGGGATGGGGGAGGGGAGCACACAATGCTTGGTATTTAGCCAGTGGGTGATTTATCCTCTCCCATCTCACAACACCGGGCTGAGGACGGAGCCATAGCTCATGGGGTTCTTGTAAATGTCACATTGGTTGCTGCATGGGAAATAAATGGGTCTCACTAGGGTCTACCCAAAAGCAAGTGTCCCACAAACAACTATTGATTAAAGGGTTATTCCCTATCTAGTTATGATTCCTGAAGCGTTCGTAGGTGTCTTAATAGTTATCAGCATATATACATATATATATATACACACACACACACACACACACATACATATACATACACACACACACACACATATCACTGTGGATACCAGGATGCTCTCAGACCTTGCTGATGGTGACGAAAATTGTTGCATCTGAGTTTTAGAGGAAGAATCTTGTCAACATGCATCAAAAGATTTAGCCTGGAGCCAGTGGCTCACGCCTGTAATCTTAGCTACTCAGGAGACTGAGATCTGAAGATCATGGTTTGAAGTCACACTGAGCAGAAAAGTGTCCATGAGACTCTTATCTCCAATAAACCATTCAAAAACTGGAAATGGCACTGTGGCATAAGTGGTAGAGCACTAGTCTTGAACACAAAGAAGCTCAGGGACATCACCCAGACCCTGAGTTCAAGCTCCACCACTGACTAAATAAATAAATAAATACCTTAAGCAAATGCTGGTATGCAACCTAAAAATTCAAACTGAATAGGAACCCTGAGGAGAAAGGCAGAAATATAAACCCAGAGTAAATGTAAAATGTATATGTTTTTGTTTCATTTCCTACTACATGCTCCGTGTGCTTTGTACTAGGAGAAAAAAAATCCAGTGATAAAGTCCAAGTCAGTATGATGGTATTTGTATATAAAATGTAATAGCTTTATAGCTATTATAAATCTGAATGTAGAAAACTCTTTTATGGCTAAGATCCAAGGGTTGGTTCATGCCTATAATCCTAGCTATTCGGGAGGCTGAGATCTGAGGGCTGAGGTTCAAAGCCAATCTAGGCAGACCTATCTTAGAGATTCTTATCTCCAATCAACCAGATGGAGCTGGAGGCAGAGATGTGGCTCAAGTTGTAGAGTGCCAGCTGGGAACAAAAGCATGTCAAGTGACAGTGTGAGGCCCCCGGTTCAAGGCCTAATAGTGACACAAAGAGAGAGACAGAGAGAGACAGAGACAGAGTTAAAAATCTTTGATGACAGAGTGGTTTTAACCTTTTAATGTACTCTTAAATTAAGAAGACATTTTTTTTAACACAAACTGCCAGGAGAGAAACAACTATAAAATTCTGAGAAATAAATTATAAACCGGAAGAAGTCATTCTCTGACATCTTTTTTTTAAGTTAATATCGAAACATAAGGATACAGATTTCATAACAATCTGATTTCTTGATACCACAATGCATTCTTGAAGTGGCAAAGTTTTATGATCATTCTAAAGCTCTTGAAATTGTTATAATAAAAATCTTGGATTTAAAATTTCAACTGTATGAACTATCACATTTTTTTGAGGCCCCAATTCCATTATGATGGTCTCCTTGTTTTCTAAACATTTCCAGAAACGTAAAGCACTACACTTATAAAAGTAATGAATCTTTATTGTCCATAAACTCACCTAACTCTGACTTTGAACTCAGGCTCCAAAAATGCCTTTTCAGAGTGCATTTCTTTCTTTTTATAAAATTGTTGACGATTTTCACTGAAAAGAAAATCTAAAACTTAAATTTGAGACAATCATTCACTTGTTATATAGAGGTGAGTTGAGAATATAATTATATACTGTCTTCTTGATTGTGTACAGACTGGTTAGAAATTACTGGGCTTTAGAATAGAATTGGATAAACCAAGAAACAGAAAACTAAGCTGGCTGCCAGTGCTCATGCTTATGATCCTAACTACTCAGGAGGCTGACATTGGAGGATCATGGTTCAAAGCCAGCCTGGGCAGGAAAGTCCATGAGACTGTTTATCTCCAAAGAACCACCTGAAAACCAGAAGTGGAGCTGTGGCTCAAAACAGAAGAGTTCTGTGTGTGTGTGTGTGTGCGTGCGTGTGTGTGCGTGCGTGCGTGCGTGCGTGTGTGTGTGTGTGTGTGTGTGTGTGTGTGTGTGTGTGAAGTTGGTTCCCTGAGATGATCTCATTCTGGAAGACAAGGTGACCATCTTTAGTTCATGGGACCCGAACTCCAATCTGTAGCCCTGTTGGGCTTTAAAAGCCATGAGGCTCAGCACCTTTGCCATAAAGTGGGAGAGCTGGCATTCTTTGGGACCTGGGAGGGGGTTGTTGTGTTCCCCTGGAATGTGTTGAATGGCTTGTAAATTAGAGTCCCTAATGAAAACTCGCTGGTGTCCAACTGGAGCAATCATCTGGTTAAAATCAGGCAGTAATTCCACTAATTTTACTGCCCTTCTCCCAGCCCTCAACGCCTCATTTAGGAAAAAATGTTTACGTTCCCCTCAAAACACCTGCGTTTTAACTTCAGTCCCCAAAGCAATTATAGTTATTTTATTTATTTCATTTCATTTTACTTGACTTACTTTATTTTACTTGACTTATGATTTAATTTTATTTATGGTACGTTTGCTTTACTTATATCAATTCTTATTTTTTTTTACTTTATTGCATTTTATTTTCTAGGTCGCTCTGGGATGAAGGAAGCATTCCCTTCTTTTGTAAAACATGAGTAAATAAACGAAATCCTGAAATTTCCATAGGCATTCTAAGTTGTCATTTCGTGGTGTGTGTGTGTGTGTGTGTGTGTGTGTGTGTGTGTGTGTGTGTGTGTGTGTGTGTGTGTGTGTGTGTGTGTGTGTGTGTGTGTGTGTGTGTGTGTGTGTGTGTGTGTGTGTGTGTGTACAGATCCTGGTTTTATGGCTGCCATCTATCCCAAGCCCTTCAGATAATTTTTCAGACAAACACTAGCATAAAAGTGCTCAGAGAAGTTTACTTTGTCACTAAATAGGGTTCTGGATTAGAGATGGCTCAGTGTGACCGCCACTTACCCAGTTTAAAACCTCCCAAACCGATCGTGGCTTTTACCAACATTTAATCCCACCCAGATCCTCCTCCATTTTTATTAAATCAATTTAGCATTTCCTTAAAAAAAACAAACAACCAACAACAAAACATCGATTTGAACTCCCCAAACCAGAAAGTTCTATCAGAAGCCTTGGAGTAGAATGGAAGTCTGCTGTCGGACTGCTCTTTTATCCACTTGAATTAACAGAGCATTATCTGGTGTTGAAATTTCCTGACTCCTGCTTGTTTAAATTCCTTGAACACAAGGTGAAAAATGTCTCCCAAAGTTCGGTTTTTTAAAAAAAAAAAGGAGAGAGAGAAAAATATCTTGTAACTTTGTGTTACATTTTGTTGCTTGATAAAAAACAGAGGGAAAATAATTTGGAGGAACATAGACACACATCTATATGTTTTCAAAGCTTCACCTTTCCTCCTTCTCCCTCCCCCCTTCCCCCTCACACCCCCTATTCCCTCTACCCCCATGTCTGGGGAACATTTGTGAGCCAGGGTAGGCATTCTGGGTAATGACATGCAAATGAGCCCCACCAGTTAACAAAATTTCCTTGTCCAATAATGGAATTGGACCAACATGTCGGTTTTAAATTGGAGCCAGGCTTGCTCAGGCCAGATGTGCAAACAAGAACACGTGTTCCTGGTTTTAGGGATTGGAGCACCAATGCCCCATGGGGGGAGGGGGAGGGAAGGGAAAGCAGATAAAACAAGCTCCTATCAAGGAAAGAACAAGAGATGACTAAAATAAGATTCTCTCTCTCTCTCTCTCTCTCTCTCTCTCTCTCTCTCTCTCTCTCTCTCTCTCTCTCTCTCTCTCAAAACCGATTCAGACATGTTTAAATCATGGAGACTGGCCTATGGTAGTATCTATCAGGTCTCTCTAACCTTCTAGTTTAGCTTAGGATCCATCACCCTAAGATTAACCACTTGTCAGGGTCCTGGTTGATATTTTTTTTTTCACTTTAGGAGGCAGTGGGGTTATGGGGCAGTTGGAGAAGTCCCTCTTCCACGTGGATACCCGGAGTTGTACTTGGTCTTGTTGGGAGATGGGCCTCCTAGGCCTCCTGCCTCCCTTTGGGCAGCCACCCAGAGAAAAGTTCCTGCACAGAAACCGGCCTTCCATACCAGGTGTCTCTCCCCTCCCGCCTGAAAATAAACAGGGTTTATTTCACTCCTCAATGGTAAAAAGGTAATCATTAAAGGGCTCACTGGGGAGAATCCCAAAGCATGGAACAAGGGGACATTCAAGAGGCTTAAATCAAAATGTGGTGCTCCTGGAATGCTTGGAAACAGACTCCAAAGCTTTCCTTTTGCTAAGTGAAAAGGTACCTTACCATTTTTTTTTCCTTTTTCTTTCTCTCTCTTTTTTTTTAAGCCAAAACAAACCCATATTACATTGTAGATGTCATGGTTAATGATCACCGTGTGGCCCAGACCGGCTGAGCACCAGAAAAGGAGAAAACATTTGGATATACTTCTCAAAGATGATGGATATATTTAAGTGATAGCTATTGAATTTATCAGGGTCAGTTAGCATAATGAAAACGTATTTTATTAGGCTATTAAAGGGATAAATTGTTTTCATATTTGTTCATCTGTCCCCAAGGGTAATTTTTTTTCTTTAAAAAAAACCAACCATGCTTTTCATGTTCTAAAAATGAACAGCTAAAAAAATAAAGCATTCATTTCAGAGCAGAAACTGCCACTATAGATATAGGCTAATGCTAGTCAGTGCAGGCCTAAGGAATGATTTTTTGACTTGAACTCCTCCATCCGCCACAGTAAATAGTGATCAGAATTCCCAAGCTAATAAAAATAAATAAATAAAAAGCAGAAATGTACATTAGTAAGGAAAAAAAATAAACACCACAACAACTTAGGTCAGGTGGATGTGTATCAAATGAAACACAGCACCAATATAGTTCTATTTGCTATTTAAAGCTGAGAATTGTTTGTGCCTCAGTTCGATGCTGAGTGGCTTCTTGTGGTTGCAATGATATGATTTGAACAATCTGGTGACGATGAAGCCAGGGTGGGGAAGGGGGGAGAGGGGAGGAACCTCCCTTTTAGTTTGTTTATCTAAAGCATCAGCCTGTCCAATTAAAATGGGAACGCTTTGATACTGGCTCCCAAAGTTTCAGAAAGGAAAAGCTGTGGGATGGAACTTTGCACTTATTAGCGGAAGTTCTCTGGTCATGAGTACCTGGGAATAGCTAAAATGGCAGAAGTCAGACAGTGCTTTGTGGATGGAGATGGCTTTGCTGTACTTCACATGCCTGTCGGTACCAGGTATCATCCCACCTTCCCTACTCCTTATTCCATACAGAGGAATCAAATATACTCAATGTGCCTGCATTGTAGCCTCTCTGCTAGAGAGTTCCCTTCTTTGACTGTTATAGCAAGACCTATGCTTTAATTGTTTCAGTTTCTTTTTAGAGTCAGTCATTGGCTCTGAAATATTCCTTAAATGCTGCTAATTTGTGTGTGTGTGTGTGTGTGTGTGTGTGTGTGTGTGTGTGTGTGTGTGTGTGTGTGTGTGATGTGCTGGTCCTGGGGCTTGAACTCAGGGCCAGGGCACTCTCTCTGAACTTCTGCTCAAGGCGACTTCTCTACCATTGAGCCAGACTTCCATTTCTGTCCTTCTTTGGGGGATAAGTGATTGAAGGTAAGAGCCTCGGGACCTTCCCTACCTGGGCTAGCTTTAAGCTGCAATGCAATCATCAGATCTCAACTTCCTGAGGAGCTAGGATGACAGGCAGGAGCCACTGGTGTCTGGCTTTACATGCTGCTCACTTCCATGATTCTACTCCTGGTTCACTGTTCATTCTTCATTCAGTAAAGCCAGGCTTGCATTTCCATTCCCAAAGCCATCTTGCCGCTGGGATCCTTATGTATACTAGACTCCTGGCAACAGTATTAAGTATCATTTGGCATCTTGATATCATTTCATAAAAATCTCGTCTTCTCCCTGTGTTCTTTTGGGTAACGAAGTCGCTATCTGCTTTGTCCTCTTCCTTCACTCATCACAACCTCTTCCTTCACTCATCACAACCACGGAATTGGACTTCCATTTGTCTTGCCCCAGAAATCACAGAGCCCTTCACTTCCATGATTGGAAAGCTAACTCCTTATTTCACTTCTTCCTCTTTTCCCCACTGAACTCTCTTCCATGCTACTAGATGTCTTCCCTCCCTCCATCCCCTCTCCTTCCTTTCTTTCTTCTTTTCCTCTCTCCTTCCCTTTCTCTTCTCCCTTCCCTCCTTCCTTCTTCCATTCTTTTCTCCCTTCCCTCCTTCCCTTTCTCCCCCTCCTTCCTTCCTTCCTTCCTTCCTTCTTCCTTCCTTCCTTCCTCCCTCCTTTCCTCCCTCCCTCCCTCCTTCTCTCCTTATAAAAAAAAAGAATAATGACTCAAGAAAAACATTTAACACATATCCACTGGATTATCCCTGATGTGTACTTGGTCTAATTCAGGATCTTCTGGAACAAAAAGCCATCCTAATTAGAACTCCATCTTTCTTAACCCCTCTTTCCCTGCTTCTCCCAATGTATTCTGCCCTGGCATTGATCCCCATGACCTTCTCATCACCTCCCTCTGGCTGCACATCTCAGTTCTTCTCTCTTCTTTTGACACCACGGTCATTTCCGAGTTCAGGTGGACCCAAGCACTCCTTTAGTAAAGAGCCCTCAGAGGACAAGGGTGAAGTTAACACATGATCACTGTCGATGATACCTTACCACTTGGGGGAAGACACAGAGAGAAGGCTGGTGGTGATCACTGCTAGGAGAAAATCTTGGCGGGATGACCCTTCAGGCTTTACGATAGGGAAGTGGGGAAGAAGGAAATATTGGTGGAAAGCAAGTTGGCTTGGATGTTTCAATAGTAAAGGAATTCTTTTGGTGCCAAGAAAAACGCACGTAAATTACCAAGAGAAATGCATCCTGTTTGGCCAAAGAACAAAACCAGATAGGAACACTCAAGAGCAACAGCATGACAGGTGCAAGAAGAGTAGGTCAAGACATTAAGACTGTAGAAGTTGATCCTTGAAACATGTAGGCTATTAGAAAAGCTGGCCTCCCTCCCTCCCTTCTCCTCTCTCTCTCTCTCTCTCTCTCTCTCTCTCTCTCTCTCTCTCTCTCTCTCTCTCTCTCTCTCTCTCTCTCTCTCTCTCTCCCCCTCTCTCTCCACACTCCAGTAGCAGCAATCTAGGCCGCAATTTACATTTTACATTTATGTTAGCTTCTGGAATTGGGTAGTGGAAGTGTTCAGGGCGGTAGATTAGCAAGAAACAGACCGAGTAAGAGTAGTAGAAAACAGGCAGGCATGTAAAATGTGCATCCAAGGGCAGATAGAAGTATTCGCTTCCACTTTAAACCAATGTGTGTGTAATTAACAGCTCCAACTCATGATTTAATTTCCCCAACATATTACTTTTTATTGCGAAAAACCTTTCGTGGAACATTGTGAGTCGACCGTGGATCAGAAAGATGGCTCCGAGACGCGTCTGACATAGTTTCCTTTGGTTTCTGGTGAGTGCATTCGGTGCTGGCGACAAACAGCATCCCCGATGCAGAGCTCAAATTCCCTCCTCACCTCCACAGCAGGTGTACGGAGGAAATTGGCTGAGCCAGCAAGTGCACCCTTGTTACTGTGACAGACATTGTGGGGATGGGAGGGTTCACTTGGGGAATTGTGACTTTTTTTCCCTCTACAATTATTAGTCTGTCTACCAAGACCACCTCCAATTGCCAATTAGCACAGCCGTAAAGCGATTTGGGCTAAACGGCTATATCTTGATCTGACTTCCCTTTCTGGGTTGGAGAAGTTGAAATTTTCAGATGGTCCTTTCTATGGCGATGAGACATGTAACAGAAAGGGCTTCACTCTGTCTCTCTCGGGAGGGAAACAACCCAGGCACATCGCATTAGTGCGCACGCACGTGTGCGCACACACACACACACACACACAGAGGCTTGAAGGAAAGTGTGTGTGGGGGGGAAAGAGAGACAGAGATAGAGAGAGAGAAAGAGGGAGAGCACAAAGCCCTCAGATGTGGCTCCTTTAACCTGAGCAGATTGATACAGAATGTGCTATAGACTGAGTAAGAGCCATCGTGTTTACAGAGGGAAGAATTAAAAATATATATATATATGGGGCTATTATCAGGTTCACAGAATGAGTTTTACTTTTCATGGCAAGGTGTTACAGGTTCAGATTCTACAATCATCTCTAAAGTACATATGACCGAGGGAAGTAAACTTGATCAGGAGAAGACATGAATTATTTAGGCTATGGCTCTACTCATACAAAAATGAAATTAACGGCCCACGGTTCTCTTAATAATTCAAACAGAATTCTCTACTTTTCCTTAATCAATTGTATGATTTAAATAAAGTATTTTTTTTCAGCCCGAAATAGCCAAGCGATCTCTTCAAATGCTCGCTCTGTGTACACAGAGGCAGAGCATACACACTGGAGTCCGTTCTTGTAATTAATTTTGAAAGGAGAGAATGTGCCAACATTGAAAGGAGCGAGCCCATTACCGGAACCATTGGAAGCTTGCTTACAAATGTGGGTAAACTATTTTTTTTCCTCTGCTTCTTAAACACTCGTAGATTGTGTAAATAGAAAAGAATTTCCATTGGTAAAAGGTGATTTCCATTTTGTCCATCCACAGACGCCGGAGGAGTTGTATCCATGCACACATGAGATCAGGTCACCAAGAACTTCAGATTAGAACAGGCCCCCGAGTCTGTGAAAAAAACACACAGCCGTTTACAGCTGGATTTCTTTGCTAGTAAAGCAAAGGAAAAGTCATTTTATGATCAATGATAATGCCATCTGTTCTCTTAGGAAAATTCAGCTGAATGGATCCAACTTAGAACAAGTTAAAACAGATAGATCTAGAGTTCCTCGGCCTTGCTCTTTGGTGGATGGGTATGTGCAATAATAATAATAATAATAATAATTAGGGAAAACAGAGAAAATATAGCTGTGCTATTTTTACACTCAAAACCCAGTTTCCTCCACATGGTGAAATGTGTCTGTCATGGTATGGAATAGCCGTGTGTGTTTGGCATGTTTCTGCAAGGAAAGTAGATGTGCAAACTGAATGACATGCTGACACCTTCATTTTCATCCAGAAAGTGCATTTGAAACGGATGTACTCAAAACCAGAAGAAAAGGCAAAGGGTGCTGGAAAGTACTATCACCCAGAATTCCAAAGTTTGAGTAGTGCTTTCTGAGATTCTATGAAATTCAAGTGTTGTTAAGAAAGCCTATTTTGTTTTTACATCTAACTAACCCGGCCTGATTTCATTCCTTGACAGATCACACACACATACACTCTCTCTCTCTCTCTCTCTCTCTCTCTCTCTCTTTCTTCTTCATATTTTAGAAAATATGGTGGCAAATATGTATATATATATACACACACACATTTTTTTCTAATGAATTCTCTTTAGAGTTAATAGAAATATTATTATTTTTATTCATTAAATAGAAATATTAATAGCCAAGTTTATACCCTTCTGTGTTAAATCAAATATTGCCTAAACAGATCATGAAGGCTAGGTGTAGTGGCTTATATCTGTAATTTATATCTGTTAATTCCGGTTATCTGAGTTGCAGAGATCGAGAGGACAGTGGTTCAAGGTCACCCTGGAAAAAATGTTAGAAGACCTTTTTGACCCTTTCTCCACCAACACACTAAGCCTGGTGGTGGTGTTCTGTGATCATGGTAATATAAGAGGCATGAATAGGAGGATTGTAGTCTAAGGTCCTGAACCTCAGGACCCTAGCTGAAGTGGGCAGGGCATCTGTGTAGCAAGTACCAGGTGCTGAGTTCAAACTCCAGTAGCATGGAAAAAAATGGTAATGATTGGATTTGATGGGCAAGAATAAAACAATGGTGTCAACTGTTGTTTGTCTCTCTGATTAAATGCATGTGTGTATGTGTGTCTCTCATGCTGGTCAGAAGGCAAACTCCTTTTGGAAGAGTCAAGTAAAGCAGAAGATTCTACTCCTACCTTTGACGGGTACTCCATATACTCTCATGGCCCCCACACCTAGCCTGACATTTCAGTTCATCCATCCACAGGATTCTCTCGGGCCTTCAGTTTTTAGGGATCTTGGAACTGATTCCTTATCAAAGAACCCCCTCCCTGCCCCCCCCCCCCCCAGGCTTCTTTGACGTAAGGTCCTGAAATACAGGCTGAGTGAGCATCATCTCTAATCTCCAACTCAGACACAGAAAACACTCCAAAGCTCAAATGAGTGTGGAATTCACCACCTCCAGCCTCCCACCCTGGGTGGGCATAAACATACTGGGTCAAAGCACTTCTGGTGTCTATAGAGTAGGTGAATCTGCAGCACAGGTGAACCCCGGGTACACACACAGTTCCCAAGTCTCAGTAAATGGAAATGCATAGGTTAGCTCTTGATGTCTGCGCAAATATTCCAAGCTCAAGTCCTCCAAAAGCCACATCAATTCGGATCCCAGAAATTCTGGACGAGGGAGTGGGATACTCTCTGGCTGTGTCTGGTACTGTGTGTTCCTCTTGTGAGAGCTACAACAGATTTGAAAACTAGGAGCTTTCTGTTTCCTTGTTTGCAATATCAAGATCCTGGGCAAGCAGTGCAGGGGAACACACACACACACACACACACACACACACACACACACACACACACACACACACACACACACACACACAAGCACATTTTATGGGGTCCTGCCGTAGATTGTTCTGTGGTAAATGAAACCCCATACAGAAAGGCAATGCTAAGTGAGAACCTTGTTTTAATGTTGGGATAATTCGAAAGACAATGTGAATAATTTAGACCTGCATTATCTGGTTGGGCCCTAGTGCCAATTAAGTTAACCGAATGAATTATCCTAGGGCTGATAATTTGCCACAAACAAAGAGACACAGAGAGTTAAGATAAATACCTGAAGGGTTCATTTACAAACTCAGTTAATAATGTTTTCAGTCCTAATGACTCAGTTTGGCTATCTAAGTTGATCTATTTGCTATGTAATGATATAATTGCTTAATTCGGTACTCCAGGTTGTAGAGGACTAAATGAAATAGTATATTGAAGGAGTTTACTGGTGCTTGCCACACTTACCCACAGCTGCTTTCCAACAAACTCTACCCCCGATCCTGGACGGCCAGCTAGCTTGTGGGTAAAGCCGGGATCAGGGCATCCTCCAACTTTACATATTTCACTCCCTGCAGACTGCAATACATTGAGGTTGTTCACGGAGGCAGGGACCCAGACATAATGAAAGGCCGGAGGTAAATCCTACAACAGCAGAGCTAAGAATGAACTGCCTTAGGATTGGTGACTTCGAAGTGCCTGGAACAGAATGGAGTCAAGTGAGGAACACACCATGCGTGCATTATTAAGTGCTGGCTAATTTCATCCTCACGGCCATCTTCTAAAGTTTAAATGAATAATTTTCCAGGAGAGTTTCTAAATTTGAGCAAGGGAGGCCAGCGCATCCACGAGCACTTCCCAATCAAGCAGGAGGAACAAGACAATAACAGGCTTTGTCTTGCTATTAGCCTAGATGCTTTCCAATGTGTTGTGAATCTTTTGGAGACAAAGCCACGCACCCAGCAAAACGCATGCTATGGAGGAAAAGAGATATTTGGCAGAATTTTATAGGTTAGCTCGTCGACTTGGGATTTCATTGATAGCACACTTGATTTTTTTCCCCTTATGTTAATATGTTTAAAAATTATAGACTGACCGGACATCGGTGGCTCATGCCTATAATCCTAGCTATTCAAGAGGCTGAGATGTGAGGATTGTGGTTCAAAACCAGCCTGGGCAGGAAAGTTCATGAGTCTCTTATCTCCAAGAAACTACCAAGAAAAAGTCAGAAGTGGTGCTGTGGCTCAAGTGGTAGAACATTAGCCTTGAGCACCAGGAATCTCAAAGACAGCACACAGGCCCTGAGTTCAAGCCTCAGGACTGACAAAAAATATAACTGAAAATTGAAAAAATATAACTAGATAGACAGATGAATAGATTAGATAGATAGATAGATAGATAGATAGATAGATAGATAGATAGATGGATAGATAGATAAATACATACATACATACATACATACATACATACATACATACATACATACATACATACATAGACAGACGGACTGGTCAGTTGAAAGCTATAATTTTTTTTTGGGGGGGTGGATAGGATCAATATAGGAGTTTGAACTCAGGGCCCCTTCTTTCTAGGCAGACCCTTTAGTGCAGAATCAAACATCAGCTCTTTAGTTTAGTTTTTTTTTTTCAAACAGAGTTTTGTGTGTGTGTGTGTGTGTGTGTGTGTGTGTGTGTGTGTGTGTGTGTGTGTGTGTGTGTGTGTGTGTTGTGTGGTTTTGTTTTTGCTAGGGGCTGATTTCAGTTTGTGATCTTCCCATTTTGCCCACTTAGCTGGCCCCTGTGCGCACACTATCATCGATTGAAAAGAGGTCTTGCTAACATTTTGTTCTTTTATTTTATTTTATTTTTGGTCGAGGATGGCCTGGAACCTGCTGATTCTCATCTCCTGAGCAGCTGGGATGACAGGTGTGCACTACTGGGCCTGGCCAGGAGCTGTAATTTTCTATTGGCAGGTATGTCAACGTTAGTGACTTGGCTATGTCCAGTTCAGTGGTGATCTACTGTCCTTCCTGCAGTCCTTTTTTTTGGGGGGGGTGAGACCCACAGAATTCTGTATGTGTGCAGGGAGGAGAGGCAGAAGGCTTCCAGAGCAGAAGGGAGAAGAGAAGGAAAAAAAACAAAAACGGATGGAACATAATTACCCCATAGTTACCAACCAACGCGGCATTCCTGGGTTTGAGTCAGGAAAGTGGGCTTCATTTTCTATAGAAATTCTTCTTCTCCATGCAATCTAGTTCCCCTCAGCATAATAAAAATCAGCCAGATCTACCAAGCTTGCTATAAGGATAGAATGGAAGGATCAACATGAGAGTTCTCTGAGATGTAAAATTAAAAAGAAAAGAAAAGAAAAGAAAAATAAAAGACTGTACAAATGGAAGGATTATGAACAGCCGATCTGCTCCATTCCTGTTACCAGGCAAACCCTTGGCCTCTCTTCCTAACCACAACACCCTCACCACAGATAGGGTGGATGGGGAGAACCTGGAACTAGGCCCCTTTGCACATTATTTTAAAATTTGTTATGAGATTTTGCCAAAATTTTATAAATACCAGTTAGGGCAATGGGGGTGGGGGAGTTGGTGTTGCACTATACATTCTTTCCACCTCGTGAACCATTGTTTTTGTTCTGAACTAATAAGTCAAAATGCATTGAGTTACAGTTGCTTAGCTGGGCCTGCCTGAGAAATGCCTGCTATGTAATGCTTGATTCTAGCCAATTATCTTTAGTTCCTCTCTTTTATTAGTGTTAAATTTGAATTACAAGGTGGAAGGGTGGAGTGGAGGGAGCGTTACACTAAAACTTTAAGACAGCGAATTCATGTGTATTATTTTATTAACCTTCTTCGTAAGTAGCACCGGTTTTCGCTCTTGGTTGGGTTTTTTGGACTACCAATAAAAACTCATCTTTATCTCTTCCTTTCTTCTGCTTTACATTTATGTCCTGAAAGCAAAAGATAAACTCTCCCCTTGTAAAGTTTGAAAGAGAGAAAGGGGGGAAAAAGAAAAGAAAAGAAAACCTTACAACAATCTTAGACTTGTAGTTAACAAAATAAACTACAGATAAAACCCCCTGAAGGCTTGCTGGTGAATGTTTCCCACTAAAATGGAACTCTGTCTGAAACAAATTAGGAAGGAGAAGGGGGAGAGAAAAAAAAATCAACAGCTCTGGGGTGAAACTGGGGTTGGTGCTGCCTCATCATTTTTAAACTAAAAATAAAACAAGCAAATTTTGTTTAACTGCAGGTCAAAATAAAAAAAAAAGAATTAAAAAAGTCCCTCATCTGTTCAGTGTAATTGCTAACAGAGTACAGTCTTACCAGCTGCAGGGTTCGTGGATAGATGGAGAATATCATAATTTTCTTTCCCTGGGGTAAAACCTGCAAACCTGAAGTCTGTTTTGCTATAGTATGCTTTTAATATACCATGAGAAGGCAAATCAGAGCCTTTCGAGAATATATTTCTATCCTTTTATTCCCTTTCTCTTCATTCCTTTTTCTTTCCTACTTTCCTTCCTACCTTCCTTCCTACCTTTCTCTCTCTCTCTCTCTTTCTTTCTTTCTTTCTTTCTTTCTTTCTTTCTTTCTTTCTTTCTTTCTTTCTTTCTTTCTTTCTATCTTTCTCTCTTTCTCTTCCTCCCTTCTTCCCTCCCTCTCACTCACTCTCTTCTCTCTTTCTTTCTTTTTCTACTTTCCTCCCTCCCTCCCTCTCCCTTCCTTCCTTCCTTCCTTCCCTCCCTCTCTCCCTCCTTCCCTCCCTCCCTCCTTCCCTTGCTCCCTCCTTCCTTCCCTCCCCCTTCCTCCCTTCCTCCCTCCCTCCCTCCCTCCCTCCCTCCTTCCTTCCTTCCTTCCTTCCTTCCTTCCTTCCCTCCCTCCTTCCTTCCTTCCTTCCTTCCTTCCTTCCTTCCTTCCTTCCTTCCTTCCTTCCATCCTTGTACCAGAATGAAATAATTGTGGAACAGAAAAGAGTTCAAACTTTGACCAGTACCTACCATCATGATACTGTCTCCTAATGGTACCTAACAGGCACTATATGATTTCCTAGTTTTTGTTAAAAGATGAGTAGAATGGACTACTTCTTTGGATTTGTCAAATGTCACTTTCTTTCCAAATATCCCTGTCTGTACCACCACAGAAGGTTTCTTCTTAGTATGGTTTCCTTAATCCGAAGCCCACGTATATATTAAAGCAAATTTGGTCCATATGGACTTGATTCATTTACAGTGAACTCATTGAACTCTTATTTTTTTTTTGAAAAGGGTGTGTGTGTGTGTGTGAGTGTGTGTGTGTGTCCAAAATACTCAACAAACTTTCAAAAAAAATCTTGAAACTCTTATCCATTATTTTATTCGCATAAAGATGTCAGATTTGAAATGGGATAGAATGTGAGTTGAAATGTCTCAGCGTGAGTTTGAGATTGAATTTGTCAGGTTCATGTGAGGGTCTGACATGAAAGGAGAAAACGTATGTTTTGTTTTGTTTTTACCTCTAGGCTTAAAAAAAAAACTGTGTAATTTCACCTTACTGGCAGGGTCTGATAAGGAAACACAGGTTCACTGCAGGGTGTGAGTACTCATTTCACAGTCATGTGAAGGGGGTGCTAGAATCCAGGAGAAGCCCAAGCTGTCAACACCACTCCTGGATTCCATTAACCTCCTCACTGTCTTTACTCTTGACCCAGAGAGAAGATAAACGTGTTTGGGCAAAGAACATCCTGCTAGAAGTCGGGATAGAGTGGGTTAATAGTAGGTGATGCTCAGAAAGCCAGGGGACCCACACATGGGCACAGGATGCTCACACATCTCTCAGCATTCTTAGGGAGCATAGGGGTTCTGGCCAAAGTTGGCATGTTGTCTTCTTCCTTTCTTCCTCCTCCTCTTCCTTCTTATTCTCCTTCTATTTCTAATACGTTCTTTTACTTCTCTCCTCCTCCTCCTCCTCCTCCTCCTCCTCCTCCTCCTCCTCCTCCTCCTCCTCCTCCTCCTCCTCCTCCTCTTCCTCCTCTTCCTCCTCCTCCTCCTCCTCCTCCTTCTTCTCCTTCCTCTTCCTTTCTCATCAGCCTTCTCTTCCTTCTTCCCTATTTCCTTTTCATCATCTTCCTCTTCATTCTTTTTTCTTCTTTTCCTTCACCTCCTCCTCTTTCTACTTCTTCTTCATCATCTTCTTTCTTCTTTTTCCTCCTTGTCTTTGTTCTTTTCCTTTTCCACCTCATCTCCTTCTATTTCTTCCTTTTCTTCCTCTTCTTTCTGCCTTTTCATTCTTTTCCTTCTCCTCTTCCTTCTCTTCCTCCTCTTCTTTCTTCTTACTTTTCTCCCTTCCTTCCTTCCTCGTTCTTTCTTTCTTTCTTTCTTTCTTTCTTTCTTTCTTTCTTTCTTTCTTTCTTTTTCTCCTACCTCTTCCTCTTTCTTCTTTTTCTCTTCCTCCTCCTTTTCTTCTTTTCCTCCTCCTCTTCTCTTTCTGTTTCTTCTTTTTTCTTTTCCTCCTTTTCTGTTTCTTCCTTTTTTCTGCTTTTCCTTCTCCTCCTCCTTCTGTTTCTTCTCCTTTTTATCTTCCTTTTTCTCTTCCTCCTTCACATAGTAGCAGCTTACTTTACATTCTGCACAATCAGAAGCCTAGAGGCAGGCTGTGGAGACAGCTCAGCCCAGCAGCCCACCCCTGTCATCTCCATCCAGGCCCTTTGCGTCTTTCTCACCCATTATTCTTCGCTGTGAGAAATGCCACCTTTCTTGGCTGCAGTGCATGGGAATTTCATGGAATGAGGACCACATCCAACAGTGAGGGGCTCTAATTCCAATGCATCTGCTATTCTTAGACTAGAAATCCAAGACCTCCGGTGTATGTCTTCATTGACTCACAGTCTAGATTTGGGTCACAGGACCATGCCTCACCCATTCCCTAGCAAGGAATGAGATTCTAAAGTTAAGATGCTATATGTATGTGACCCGCCCCCCCCCCAGACCTCCCCAGTGGTACTGAGGATTCAACACAGGGATTCATACTTGCTAGGTGATGCTCTACCATCTGAGCCGTGTCTCTAGCCCCTTTTTGTCCTGCTAATTTTCAAAGTAGGAGCTTGTTTTAAGACCAGCCCATCTTGAACTGCCGTCACTACTTCTGCTCTCCTGTGTCACACACTGGGAATAAGAGGGCCCTGTGACTATACCCAGCCATGGTGCTTCCCTGGTTTCTGTGCTAACAGGACAATGCCACTGTACCCTGTCATTGGTTGAGATGGAGACTGGAAAACTTCTTTGCCAGGGTTAGTCTGGATCAATTATCCTCCATCTCTGCCTCCAACATAGAGAGGATTAAAGGCTGGTGTCATTGCATACAGCCACAAAGACATATTCTTGACAGCAAGAATCTCTAGCTGGCCATTTTTGACCATATTAACATCACAATAAACCCTACCGGAAAAAAAAGATAATCAATCATAACTTCCCTGCTTGTACTTTCCATTGGGGAAATTAAATATATATGTGTATATATACATATACATATATATATATATATATACATATATATATATATATATATATATATATATATATCCACATCTGAAATGTACATGAACGATTCTGTGTAAACATCGATCTGGCATCTACAAAGAGCAAGTGAAAGAATATTGAACAACAATCTCAGTTTTGCCACTTAGAGTCCACAGATTGTGCAGTTGCCTGGAGTCTGGATTTGTCTCGTGTAAATGCCTTGTCATTATTGCTACTTTCAAATATTTATTATAACGTTCGTGGAAGTTTCAGGGATTACAACACAGCTTGGTACCAAGATCCATAGTGTGTGTAATTCTCCTTCTTCTGCAAAGTGGAGATAGAGTTAATATCTATTTGACTTGCTGCATTAGTAATTAGTAATTCTAATAGTGCTTTGGTCAACATTGGTGTCCATTAAAGGCCTGCTAGGCGGCTCACTCCTGTAATCCTAGCTACTCAGGAGACTGAGATCTGAGAATCTCCATTCAGCTCAGGCAGAAAAGTCCCCCTGAGACTCTTTTATCTCCAGTGAACCACCAGAAAACTGGAAGTGGCACTGTGGCTCAAAGTGGCAGAAGCACTAGCCTTGAACAAAAAAGCTCAGGACAGTGGCCAGGCCCTAAGTTCAAGCCCCAGGACTGACCAAAAACAACAACAACAACATTGAATCAAAGCACACACACACACACACACACACACACACACACACAAGTGCTAGCATTCAGAACACCACACTTGGTTTGTGAGTTCATACATTCAACCTATAACCATTGGTTATTCTGAAGTAGATGGATGATTCTTTTATGCTTTTTTCTGTTCCAACTACAAGATTCCAGGTATAAAGAGAAGGGTGTGCGAAGGCCATGTTTGTAACCCCTTACAGCTTTATCCCATAAAACTGTTGACAGAAAGATGACAAAATCAAAGCAACAACGGGATGGGACACAAAAGCCCTCCTGGATGCCCCTCCTCCTCTCTCACGGCTGTTCTAGAGAGCCAGGCTCACCCTTTGCCACGATTGCCTTGCTGCGTCCTTTGAACAATCACATCTTAAACTTTTATAGTGCCTTAGAGCTAAGCATCTCTAGACATTTTACAATAACGTTAAAAGAAAAGCTACTTTTTTTCCCCCCTCCCTCTCAGAATTGCTACAGGGTCGCAGTAAAAGCCAGCAGTTGGACTACTTGGTCCTAAAACCGGAGGAGAGGCTGCTGGATACATAGAATAGAGGACAGACCTCCCCCCCTCACCCCTGCAAGGAGGCAGGGGGAAAGGAACAGAGAGCTCAGCCAAGGGGACTCCTGACCCGCCGTGCATAAGGTAGGAAAGCGTAAATTCAGGGCTGTCAATAATCTCTTCTCTCAACCCAACCCTCAGTTTTCTTTTTTAGGTTTTGTGGGGGTGGGGGTGGGGGAGGAGAAGGGTGGAGTAGAGTGTTGGGAAGAAATGACACCTTCATATTGGAAATCTGGATTATTTGAAGTGACATCAAATATTTATGTGACAGAAAACTAATTTCCTGATTTGAGCAGTCTCAAGACTTGTGCTTAGAAATGTGTGGAAATATTTCTCCCTCGGAAATCTATTTTTATTTCAAGTATATGATTGAATACATTTTATATATATATATATATATATATATATATACATACACATCATATACAGTTATTATGTGGTAATTATTTTTACTTCAAGCACATGACTGGAGAGATCTATGGATATAGCTACATCAGTATTAAACAATATGCATTGTGACCTGTATTTTTATTGTATTACATCCACATGTGCATCCACATAACTACACACACGTGCATATGTGCACACATCTTTACAGGTTCACACACATATGCACACCTATCTTAGTTTGGCTCTTTATAACATTGCTTAAAACAGGATTCACTGGGTCATATCCTAGTATATTGGTTGTTTTTTGTTTGTTTGTTTGTTTGGGTTTTTTTGCTTTTCAATTAAAAAGATCTAATAGATAAAACCTAAGATTCAAAGCCAAAGCTACATTAACAATGTGAAAAGAGAATTAAGGCAATTATCTCCATAATTAAAGGGACAGCCAAAGTTGTTTTTTTTTTTTTTTTTGGCTGAGATGTCTAAATAAGTGGAGGAAAGCATAGTCAGGAGTAAGGAAAATGCAAATATTTTCATACTAAAAACCTCCTTTGGTCATTCCCTCTGATAGTCTAACCAGAGTCACGCTTTAGGACGTTGCGACTTAACCAGAGTGCTGTAGAAAGCTGCAGTCCTTAATAGTTGATTATTTAGGTGTGTTTGTTTCTGCACAAGAGGGCCGGGCATAAAAACGTGTTCAACAGGCTTTTGTTCTCAAGAGCCAGGCGGTGGGGACTTGAAGAAGGCTGGTTATTGGGAATCACAAAGCTGACTTGGTTGTGGGCTCTAGCGAGCTCCTGGTAGGTATATGGGTTGTCTTTCTGGGTGACAGAGCCCCATAGAGCACCTCCCCCAGGAACCCATCTGATGAGAGTTCTGGTTCTCCTCCCCCTGTTCCCCGCCCCCCGCCCCCCCCCCCCCCGTGCTCTCCTCCCCCCCCCCCCCCCCCCCCCGCCTTTGGCCAGGCCTGGAGTTTGAATTTAGGACCTGGGTGCTGCCCCTGAGCTTCTTTTGTTCAAGGCTAACACTCTATCACTTGAGCCACAGCTCCATTTCTGGTTTTCTGGTGGTTCATTGGAGATAAGGGTCTCATGGACTTTCCTGCCCAGGCTGGCTTCGAACCTTGATCCTCAGATCTCAGTCTCCTGAGTAAGCTGGGATAACAGGTATGAGCCATCAGCTCCTGGCCTGAAACCCTGTTTGTATTGCTTCTTTATACCAGTGAAGTTTCTCCCACAGGAAAGGGGAGACCAGAGGCTCCTGGTTTGTTTCTCTCTGTTTTCACTTCAGCATGCAACTAGGGTGCAACCGCCTTAAAGAAAAAGAAAGAAAAGAGGACAAATGTGCTCTAATATTGGTGCATCGTGCCAATAATTGGTTTTATTTTGGTGGTGAGTTAAAGTGGAGGAAAAACATCTTGGGACTTAATAACAACTTTAGCCTCCAGCCTTCAACTTTAAACTTTATTCATGGGATTTGTTTTGTTTTGTTTGTGCTGTGGTTCCTTTTTTATCTTTCCTCCCTCTCTCTACATTTCCTATAGGATCTTCTTTAAGGTCTAGCTTTAAATTATCTTCACCAAGGTTAGATGTTTATTTACAAAGAGCTGGGGATAAATGAACCATCCCAGGATGGTTCTGGCCCATAAACATCTTCACTTTGAAAACACCCAGGCCTGGTGAGCACAGCCAGGTCTAGTTTGAGGACCAGTGTAGTTTACACCTTCATTAACCATCTAACCTGCACGATTAGGCAAATCTCATCAGAGTGGGATGCTGAGGTTTATGTCTGGTAGTATTTTTAACTCCCAGAAAAAAAAATGTAATCATTACTCTCCAAGATAGGAGGTTTGTGTTTTCAGACAACCATTTAGAAATCCTGTCACCTGTACCTGCGGTGTATTTTCATAACCAACACCTAGGCACCAATTATGCACATAGCCACGCTTGGAATCTGAGCCCCACCCCCAGCCCTCAGAAAAGATTCGATGAAATAAATACATTTCACATGCCAGGATGGCCCACCCAAAACAAGAGATTTCTATTTGGGGGCCTCTGGGACCCCTTTTTCTATATGCATTTTTAAAAGCAAATATTTCCAGATCAGTCATATACATTTAGCTAAAAGTAAAATGACTCCTGTTTCTCATATATTCACATGTCTCTTTATTTGTTAATGAATCAATTAATTGTGTTAGGATTTGAACTCTGGGCCTAGTGCCTGCTAGGCAAGCATTCTGCCACAAGGCCAGTCCCCTACCCCTCTTGTGTTAATTAAAAATAATTAGATTACCTTTAGCTAGGCTTTTGTATTTTTGTCTATGACTGGCCTTCCATGATGATCCTCCTACTAACGCCTCCCATGAAACTGGGATTCTAGACCTGAAACACGACACTCTGCTTGCTTGTTGAGATGGTGGTTTCATGAACATTTCTGCTCTGGTTGCCTCCTTCTAAGTAGCTGAGATTACAGGGGTGAACTACTGTGCCCAGCTTTGCTTTTACCTTTATTATGAAATGCTGAAGACATTTAAACCTTGGTGGTCCATCCTGTTATCTTCAGAGATCTGGGAAGACAGAGTGGACATTGTCCAGATCTCAGTGCTGAAAGCTGTCACCTTTCTGAGCCCTTGTGGTTGGACATGTGAGGTCTGGTGAAACTCACCAGGAGCCCCATTCCTTAAAATGTCCCCGCCCCCAGACTCATGGTGAGCCTCTATGTGAAGTGCCCAACAGGGGGAGGCCTGGGTTCATCAGGCTTCCTGAGCTGCAGTGACACCTTTCTATGAAAGTCACAAAAGAAAAAAGAAAGAAAGAAAGACAGAAAGACAGACAGACAGAAAGAAAGAGAGAGAGAGAGAGAGAGGGAGAGAGAGAGAGGGAGAGAGAGGGAGAGAGAGAGAGGGAGGGAAGGGAGGGAGGGAGAAAGAAAGAAGAAAGAAAGAAAGAAAGAGAGAGGGAGGGAGGGAGGAAAAAGAAAGAATGAATGAAAGCAAGGAAGAAAGAAAGAAGGGAAGGAAGGAAGGAAGAGAAAGAAAGTCATCAGAACTTTTCAACTTACATTGGAATGTGTAAAGAAAAAAGAAAGCTTATTTGTGCGATACCTAAAACAAAATGTTAAGCTGACAGGTTTTATTTATTTTTCCAGTGGGAGCGGAATTCCACCCCTTCCTCCCTCCAACTCTCAATTTATGTACAGTTTTGCAATGGAGCATAGTCATAACCCCCTCAGGGTAATCACGACCAATGAGAAGTTTCCAGAAATCGCTAAAGGGCCAGGTCTGGTCAAGACAATTGGGAAGTCAGTTTTTTTAGGACTCAAAGTGATGTGAGACACATAGTTCAGTCTTCAATCTTCTTCTTTCTTCTTCTTCTTCTTCTTCTTCTTCTTCTTCTTCTTCTTCTTCTTCTTCTTCTTCTTCTTCTTCTTCTTCTTCTTCTTCTTCTTCTTCTTCTTTTGCTTCTTCCTCTTCCTCTTCTTCCTCTTCTCCTCCTCCTTCTCCTCCTTCTTCTCTCTCATTCTCATTTCTCTTCTTCCTTCCTTCCTTCCCTCCCTCCCTCCTACTTTCCTTTCCCTTCCTTCCTTTCTTTCACTTCCTTACTCTTCCTTTCATTCCTTTCCCTCCTTCCTTCCCTCCCTCCCTTCCTCTCTTCCTTCCTTCCTTCCTTCCTTTTTTCCCTCCCTCCTTCCTTCCTTCCTTCCTGGCTTTTTCTCTCTCCATTCTGCCCTTTCAGTCTGTTAACAGGTTTGCAACCTAGATTTCCTGTTCCTATTCGAATACTTCCTGTTTTTTGTTGACATCTACTTGTGCTCAGGCGTTGACCTCTGTGGTGACGACTCTGCACCTGACCACACCTGTGCCAGTCCAGGCATTCTCCCCAGTAGACAGTGAGCCCAGAGTATCACTGGGCTTTTCTGTATGACGACACGCCTTCATCTCTGCTAGTTATCTTGTCCCAGGTCGACGTTGAAGGCCTGTATTTCCACGCGTTCCTCATGCCCTCCACAGAGACTTTCGTAAAGTCAGACCACTTGATGCAAGTGCAAGAAGCATGTCTCCCGCCTGCCAGCTGAGAAGCCTCCCACCCACCTTAGCGAGCCCAGACTTTCCTGCTATAACTTGGCTTCAGTGGGAAAATTAGATTCCCCCCCCCCCAACATCATTTGGAACATAGAGTGCTTTTTCCAGGAATACAACTTAGGCGAAATGCAAGAAGGCTTGTAAATTCAGCAATAGCTGTGTTTGCTTTCCAAACACAGTCCAGATTTAAGGCACTGGGCTTGGTTCTTAGAGAGCAGCTGCCAGTATGTACTGGTAGGAGTTTCTCCACAAGTCAGGTCCACCCTGGTCACGCCGAAGTTCTGCCGAACAAAAGACGCCTTCTTCCTTGCTCTGCCCTCTGCCCTGGTAGTTGTACAAAGGGGTTTCGATTCAACCTACCCGTTTGTGGGTACAATGCATCTCGGTCAGTGTCACCCCTTCATCATTCTCCCGTCATCTCTCCCATCACCCATCCCTTCAAGTTACCTGGTCCCGTTTTCACAAGTGTGCACTGAATGTTTTGACTAGATTCTCCCATGCTTTCTCTCTTCCTTCATCTAATCCTTCTCCTTGCCCCTCTCCATTTTCCACCTCTATACCACGAGTTCCAGACTTCTAGAATTCATGCTGTTAAACTCTTGAAGTTTGCTTGCTGTTCAAAGGAGTTACCCCACAGGAATTCTCCCCTGCATCTTCCACCCAGGAATCGATTCATTTGTGTATTCATATGGATGGCTCTGTGTATGTGTACACGTTTATTTACAATTTAGATCTAACTTACACATATGAGGGAAAACACGTTGTTCATTTCCATACCCAGACCTATTTTACGGCCGAACAAATGAAAGACACCACCCTAAGCATCTTACATCTCCAGAGTTATTCAAGGAAAAGTCAATCCCTAGACTGGAGAGTAGCTTTTGTTATGATTAAGCTAGATCTTGAAATGTATCTAGGGGTGGACATAACTTGATTGTATAATTTAACCACCCCTCTGCCGATGACCACAAAACCTGAGAGTAGCCACTCGCTTCTCCTGGGCTGGCCACAAGTAAACACCGGCATTGTTGATGAACATCTGGAATATCTCCATCTCTAAGACATGATTTTACCTGGGCCATTCAACTCTATATCTTTTCTATTGTTGTTGGTTGTGGGGCTGGAACTCTGGGCTTGGGTTCATCAGGTCAAGGCGAGCGCTCTATCACTTGAACCACAGCACCACTTCCAGTTTTCTGAGTGGTTTATTGGAGATTAGAGTTTTACGGACTTTTGTGCCTGGGCTGGCTTTGAACCACAATCCTCAGATCTCAGCCTCCTGAGTAGCTAGGATTACAGGCGTGAGCCACCAGCTCCTGGCTTTTTTTTTTTTTTTTCTTAACATAGGTAGCATTTCTCTCGTACTTTCTACAGTCCAGTTTTATCCAACTAAGAAAGAAGAAACTTCTGCTGAACTTTAAGGCCCAACTTTTCCAGTCAGCCATTTCAATAGCTTCTCTAGCATTTGTCCATCCATTTAATCTCCAAGGACTCACTCTTTCTTTCTTTCTTTCTTTCTTTCTTTCTTTCTTTCTTTCTTTCTTTCTTTCTTTCTTTCTTTCTTTCTTTCTTTCTCTGTCTGTCTGTCTGTCTTTTTCTTTATTGTTTTTAATATGTACATCATATATAATACCTGACCTCAAGTCTTAAACTTTTGGAGGGCTTCATCTTCATACTGAATGGAGAGATGAATGCATTAATCAACACCGGATTTAATGTTCCCTTTTCCGCATGAGCCTATCGGGTCCCTCCAATGTCTCCATTTAGCCAATGATCACCTCATAATTTATTAGCTAGTTATTTGTTTTTTATTCCAAGTCACGTGTGGGGCATATCATCATTGAAAACAGATTCAAT
The DNA here is from genome assembly GCF_024711535.1 of Dipodomys merriami. Taxonomy (NCBI): domain Eukaryota; kingdom Metazoa; phylum Chordata; class Mammalia; order Rodentia; family Heteromyidae; genus Dipodomys; species Dipodomys merriami. The sequence continues at coordinate 13,193,170 of NW_027204826.1, forward strand.
TAGATTTTCTCTCACTTCTTTGCCAGTTTTTTTTTCTTGGAAGGAAGAAAGAAAAGTAGAATCTTCATATGAGAATAGTAGAATCTTCATATGAGAATAAAACTCTTCATATAAACCCTTAGTTGGCTTGATAATTGGGGGGTTGTTTGCATTTTCCAGTCTGGTTAAGGAGACACATAAAGGATCACATAGAAGTTGTTTTTTTTTTTGAATATGGATGAGTAACATATGTTTTAACCTGAATGGTTCAATGTGTTCCTTTCCAGTCATGTTTGCAGAATTAATTTGGTTATAAATATGAGAACAAATTTAGGGTACAAATTTAACTTGGTCTTTCCCTAAGGCAAACTGATTTTGAAATATTGTTTGGTCCATGAAGTAATGTTTCCTCTAACTTAATAAGTAAATGGAATGGGGGGAAAGAAATCTAACAAAGCTCAAATCTCCAGCAGCTACAAAAGTTAACACCTTATTGACAAAGAACCCCCTTGCTCCCCCCCAAAAAAAAGAAAAAGAAAAGAAAGAAGTGACTCTTGCCAGTACACTCGAGGTCTCAAACCTGTTAAACCTCTTTCTTAAAGTGGTAATTCTTTTCTTTCAAGTTATTCAACCTTTCACCTAATAGGTCCCTTTCTCTGACCCTTGAACCGTAGTTATTTGTTTAGCATTGCAGTAATAGAGTTGGGAAATCTGAAAAACATTAAGTTAAATGTAAGGGTGTTGAGAAGGTGAAATTCTTTTAGTGAGGTGAAGAAATTTTATCTGGAAAATTTAAACATCTTGCCTCATAGGAGAAAGGGAAAAGGAAAAATACTGTGAGTCTCTGGAAATTCTCTCACAACAGGGTGATTCTTTTAAGAAAAGAAAAAGAATATTAGTAGCATAAATGGGTGAAAAAATTTTAAAAAGTTATGTTCTTTTTAGCAGCTGATTATTTTTAAAGTTATAAAAGGGTAATCCAAATTTTAGTATTTAGTTCTATTTCCCATAGCACCAACTAGAAATAGAATTATTTATTCAAGTGGTCATAATATCCAGTCTGTGATATTCTTAATGAGAAACTCCGAAATTCCTACAAAAGTGTAGATATTTGTTTAAATATTGTATTTTCCATTTCTTCTCTTTCATCTCTCTCTGTCCACTTCTAATGTAAAAAACCAGGACATGATATATTTCAATCAACACTTGAATAAAAGGACAGAAGTAACCATGATAATGTAGAACCCCTAGAAATACCACCAATATGAATCTCTCAGTGATCAAAATTGCACCTAGGATATGCCTTATGCATTCTAATACGTCTTATATAATGGAAATCTTTGCATGGGTGACAGTAGAGAAGGTAGTTTTTACATGCTCCAAGAGTATGTTCAGAGAATTATCGTATGCCCATCTTTCATTAGCAATGGCCTAGTTACGAACAAATGTCTCCTTTCCTAGTTCCTTTGCTACACTTGATTTATTAACGTATCAGATGAGTTCCCACTAGGACAGTTTATAATCTGAAGCTTGTTTGATCATCTGTATAAAAACTCCCAGATCATTATATCCACTGACATTAAATATCCAGGGCTCTCCCAATATTGATTGCATTCCCCTCTCTAAACACGAAAAGCGAGTTTCGCCATTTTTGCAAATCCCTCCAGTGAGTTTTGGTCAAACAGCCACGCGAGTCATTTAAGAGATTAATTCATCCATGTGCTTGGTTTAATGTGTGCCTGACAAATGCTTGTTAAGTTCGTGTGTTTATTAAGCCTACGGGTTTGCATAAACTAGTGTCTGTGTATTACAGGTTCCGCGAGATAGAAGAATTGTCCATGGCTGTGTAGACATGCTTCTTGTACAATATCCATGGATAAGCTTGGGGCACGTGGTTGGACAAACCCCAATCTGATCGTAGGTCATTAATAAATGACAGGGAAATAGACTCTACTGCCATTGTTCAGCTATATACAGCACTTAACGTACGAGTTTCGCTGACCCTTAAGAAAATATAGACTTGCTTCCAAATTTTCACTCACTCTACAACCCCGTTATGAAGTTGGAGTCCCAAACCAGGCGAAACAAAGGAAAGATAGATCTTATTTTCATTTTTTGCGGATCTGAGGATTGAACCCTTGGCCTCATGTTTGCTAGCCGAGAGCTCTACTGCTGGTAGGATGCTCCCAGCTGGCTATGACAAAATGTTTTCTTTGGACTTTTAAAAAGGAAACAGTGTCACACACTGGGATGCAATCTGCCAGGACAGTGTACAAGGCACCTTCTAGAAAAATCATCTCGACTGACAGCAAAGTTTTTATGCCTTTCTGTAATCCTATTCATGAAAAAATACATACATAAACATTTCTTCATTACTAGTAAAAAAATTGTTAAAAATTATTTTCTCACCTTTCTTGTCTTTCATTTCTTCCTTCCTTCTTTGCCTCTTTCTTTCTTTCCTTCTTTCTTTTTTTTCTTGCTTAAATCATTGAAGGAAAATGTCAAGGACTCTGTGTTTTCTTTGTGATAGAATGATAATCAAGAAGTAAAAAATATTAAATATGGACATATTAATTGGCAAATGCTTTAGTACTAATAAAGTGTGTGTGGTTTTATTCATGGATTTTCTGAGGGTAAATTAAGGGCAATGATAACTTTTCTTTTTCTTTTTTGGATGGGATTAAAAAATGTTTGGCCTTTGCTTTAAAGAACCATCTGTCTATCCTCTTTCCTCTTGGGATTAAGAAAATGTGCAACCGAGGAATTTCATTGATCCTAGTTTGGATCCCTAAGGATTTGCCTTTCCAAAGTATTTGTTATTTCCCATGAAGCTCTAACTAAAGTACACAAAGTCTCATTCTTGCTTAGTCCCACCATGAGTCTAAGCTATTCTTAGCCAGTGTAAGCTTCCTTCTAATGACTACTGTCTTCTTCCTCTTCCTCTTATTGTTATTGTTGTTGTTGCTCTTCTTCTTCTTCTTCTTCTTCTTCTTCTTCTTCTTCTTCTTCTTCTTCTTCTTCTTCTTCTTCTTCTTCTTCTTCTTCTCCTTCTCCTTCTCCTTCTCCTTCTCCTTCTCCTCCTCCTCCTCCTCCTCCTCCTCCTCCTCCTCCTCCTCCTCCTCCTCCTCCTCCTCCTCCTCCTCCTCCTCCTCCTCTCCTCCTCCTCCTCCTCCTCCTCCTCCTTTTTCTTCTTCTTCTCCTTCTTTTTCTTCATTATTAGCCATAAATCAGCATTTTCACAGAATATGACCAGAATGATATCAACAGGTTTTTATAACTCGTGGTCTCTAGAAGAAGGTTAGTTTCTGAGTTATACTTTTAAAAAGTGGTCAGTTCCACCAAAAATAGAATCCAGACTCCTCCATCTGAAGACTCTGCCGTGCACTCATTTGGTGGTATATTCACTGGCACCAAAATTTCGTGGGGTTGAAGTCTCCGCCGTGACTGTGCCCTTTGCTTTCGGTCTCTGTGTTTACTTTGTCACTGATTACAAACTCACAACCTGTGATTTGTGTTCATCCCATGCATTTCCTTCCCACTGGGATAGTCCAGGTTCAGATCTACAGCCTTGCTTTCCTGTTCAGACTTCTCTCTTCGTTGAATTCTCAGGCCCTACCCTTCTCCTAAGCAATTCTCTTCTCAGTTTGGAATTTCTCGTTTTCTCAGGCATGATTCAAGAAACATTTTAGTTTCCACAACACACACACACACACACACACACACACACATCCCACATTAAAAAATAGCTACTTTTCTTTAATTGGGTTTATTACAAACAGGATCTCACACTATGGATCAGGCTGGTTCAGAACTCATGATCTTCCTACCTCAGCCTCTTGAGGGATGGGATTATAGGACTGAACCACAAGGCTTGGCTATACTGTTCATTTTCATTTCTTTTTATAGCTCGAGTCCCTTAAACCTCTAAATGAACCTCACTTGCTTCCTGCCCCTCATCTGATACTCATTTTGTCTCTTCTCCTGTATAGATGGAGTTTGCCCAAAGACTGAGAACTGGAAATGGTTCTTGATTACTCTTCCTTCTACACAGATGAGATTTTGAATAGGAAAATAAACAGGAATCTGTATAGGAAAGAACTATAGAAGAAAGATCAAAGGCCTCAAGTGTAAACAAATTCAGTTTGAATTACACATCAAATTATCTTCAAGTCAAACATCTCAGATAGGATGTAAAGATAGTCCAATTTTTTCACTTCTTTTCTTCTTTTTTTTCTAATGCTGATCATGGGCACTGTTCTTAAACATATTTTTTTCTCAAGGCTAGTGCTCTACCATTTGAACCACATCTTCACTCCTGGCTTTCTTGGTAGTTAATTGGAGATAGGAGTCTGACCAGCTTTCCTGCCCTGATTGGCTTCGAACTTCTGATTCTCAGGTCTCAGCCTTCTTAAGTAACCAGAATTACAGACTTGAGCCACCGGAGGTTCTCAGCTGATAAAATCCAATGTTTGGTAGAATCAATGTTCAAGCTTCATCAATGGAAGTGATTGTCAATGATGATCAATCAGGCTGGAAAGGTACGTTGGCTATTCTGTTGGTGTCTCTCATGTGACAGGCTGACCCATTGTGCTCAGGGCTGGGTCCTGTTCTGACTTTAAGACCAGGCCTTCACAGAGGGTCAGTTTATTCTTCTACTGTTTAACAAAGAATCTTGCTGATGGTGGGGTTTCCATAGTCTGGAACTATCTTTTCATTGTCTTGTTATTGTTGTTGATGCTTTCAAGCATCTCCTTTCTGATTGGCTCAAAGGATCACACCAAGAACACTCACGAACTTTAGTCTGGCATGAGGCAAAAACAAGAGGGACAAGTACACATCCATATTGCAACTCATTTTCCTGAGATAGTTGGTCAGAACTAAAGAGCTGTGAAGGAAGATCATCCCAATGTTTTATTTCCCTTCCTTTCATTAAAATCCCTGTTACAACCTGAAAAGAAGCTAATTAAAAACGAAGGCAAGATAATGTTTTCTTTTAATGTTTCCCACAAATACAGGAAAATCTATGGGAATGAATCAAAGTGAACTGAGTAATTTATTCAGAATGCATAATATATAAGTCTGATTGGGTTAAAAACTCCAGGAGAAACACTTTAGAGTTTTGCGGCAAGCAACTTTTAGAGTCTCTAATGAGCAAAGAACAACAAAAACAATAATGAGATTTGACGATTTATTTATTCAGGGGACTGACACATTTGAAACTCACTGCAACTGTACACTACCTTACAGATCCTTCCTTCCCTTCCTTTCCCTTCTCCTTCCCTCCTTCCCTCCCTTCCTCCCTCCCTCCCTCCCTCCCTCCCTCCTTCCTTCCTTCCTTCCTTCCTTCCTTCCTTCCTTCCTTCCTTCCTTCCTTCCTTCCTTCCTTCCTTCCTTCCTGTCCAGTGGTGGGGATTCCTGGGCACTGTCCCTGAGTTTTTTCACTCAAGGTAAGCACTCTACCATTTTGAGCCACAGTGCCATTCCAGGTGTTCTAGTGGTTAATTGGAGATAAGAGTCTCACAGATTTTCCTGCCTGGGCTGGATTTGAACCATGATCCTTAGATATCAGACTCCTGAGTAGCCTGAGCTACCCAATGCCTGGTTCATATATTTTTCTTAAAAAAAGGAAGATATTACATTTTCCCCTGTCTATAATGGCAACTCTCAGTTTTATAGTCTTTCTCTTGTGAAATCCCTTTTTAGAAATTTTTAATTTTTTAATAGCAACCATATAGAAGAGTAATAATTTTTTATAGTTACTACCTTTGGGGCAAATGTGATTTATAAAGGAATGATAAATACACTTTCTAGAATATTGTAAAACTCTGTGGAAATTTTTCCCCCTTGAGAATAAAGACAAAAGCACATGTTAGCTGAAAATATGAACTAAAATTTTGCCACATCTATGTTTTCAGAACTGTTTGATTTGCTTATTTTTTTGTTACATATTTCTCCTAGTGCACATGGAATATCTTAACAGTATTGCATTGCATTTTCCAATTCATGATTGCCTCTACTTACATGGCTTTTTATTTATTTCATTTGTAATTCTCCATATGTGGATCCTGTGTTCATTTCCTTAGATTTAATTTCTTTTGGTTTGATTTTTTAAAAATATCATTATTCCAGTTATTTATTGTTGGTATATAAAATAAAATTTGACTTCTATATATTGACATTGTACCCTGTTATCTTCCTCTTCTTCTCTGTTACAGCTCAGGGATTTTCATTTGTTTTATACTGTTTGGAACTCTCTACATAAATAATACTATATAAATAGAGTTCTAGTTTTCTCTTTTCTAATTATATTTGTTGTTGTTGGTAGTGGTTGTGGGGCTTGAACTCAGGGCCTAGGTGCTGTCCCTGAGCCTCAAGGCTGGTGTTCTACTACTTGAACCACAATTCCACGTCCAGTTTTTGAATGGTTAATTGGAGATAAGCATCTCATGGGGACTTTTCTTTTGGGCTGGCTTCAAACCACAATCATCAGATCTCAGCCTCCTGAGTAGCTAGGGTTATAGACATGAGCCACCAGCACCAGGCTCTAGTTACATATTTTTAAAATGTACTTTCCTTGTCTTATTGCATTAGCCAGGATTTCTAGCTCCAATTTTTGTTGTGGATTTTGCTAACAAGGCAGTTTTTTCTAGAATTCTAGTGTCATGAGTTCTTTATGAGTTTTGAATATGGCTGGATTTTGCACACTACGTTTTTATGTGTAAATCAATAGGATTATATGAACTTTTTTGTTTGTTTGTTTATGCTGATATTCACATGTTGAACCAGTGTGGCATCTTTATAATAAATCTCACATGATTGTACCATATAATGTAATGTAGAAACACTGTTCCTCTGTGAATTTCTTGACAGGACAAAAGGAAGTGACGATTGTCAATTCTTGGAAGAATGGACTCCAAGCCACAAGATCAGGCTGTAGTTAGAGCTGCATGACTACCTTAGAGCTCCCTGTGGAAGGCTTAGGAAACCCCTCAGTTTTAGGACCCAGACACTCAGCTGAGCCCACACCACATCCAGCAGTATAATCCTCCATGGTGACAGGCGACACTCCCAGATTGTCCCTGTGTGGCTACAGAATGAGCTCAAGTCACCTATGCACTGCCACCAATTAAAAGCCAAAACCAGAATGGCATGGAAAGAACAGAACATTAAAAATAAAAATCCTCTCAACCCATCCTTCCCTCCTTCATCTGTTCATATAGTTTCCACGGACACAGATTACAATGTCTTCTAAGAAATTGAATCCGTTACATTTTTCTAGATGATAAGGAAGAACATTCTGAATAATTAATTTAAGTGCTCTTTCTCTGTCTCTCTCTCTCTGGCTATACTCAAGATTGAACTCAGGGCATTATCTGCTCTACCCCTTGAGTCACACTCATAATCTTTGACTTTTTTTCTTCTCTCCACTTATTTTTAGGGAGAATATCCTGCTTTTACCCAAGCTGACCTCAGACAGAAATCTTTCAACCTATGTCTCTTGAGTAGCTGGGCTGATAAACATGTATCACCAGTAGGCTTTGCTTGTTTTTCAAAGAATACCTGACCAACGTTTTTCAGGAGTCCTTTCAAAGCACAATCCTCCTGGAGTTTCAAGTCCTCTCAACTAAATTCTCACTGCATTGGGCAAATCACACATGTCTTTTTCTGTTGTTTTGTGAAAACAGAAATCAAGGGTTTGTGGATGACTGAATGGCTCCTACACTTCTCCATTAGTTTGTTTGTCTCTCTTGGTGTCTGTCTCTTTCTCTTTCTGTCTATTCCTCTCTGTCTCTCTGTCTTTTCCTTATCTCTTTCTATCTCTGTGTCTGTTCATCTGTCTGTCTCTATCTTTCTGTTTCTGTCTGTCTATCTCTTAACCCTCCTGAACCATACTCCAGCATACAGCCTTTCTCATTCTTCTTACATATGCTGACTTGGAAAGTGAGAGGGTGTCTTCTTTCTGTGTTTCCCAGAAAGGAGCCCGAGTTTTGGAAGTGTCAAGGCAGCGTACATGCTGATGTACAGCTCGCAGTTGTGTTTCTCAAAAGACCTTTCAGAGCCCTCCCCTTTCCTCTGTTCCCTTCAAATTGGGAGTGATTCATCAGCTGGCCTTCAGCAAGAATAGAGGCCAGCCTGAGGTCCTGGGCCTTTGACCTCTGTGAAGAGAAAGGTCACAGTGAGAGCAAGTGCCCAGCCCCAGAGCTGGAGTCACAGGTACAGAAATCCAGCCGAAGGGCTGGTGAGCCAAGGGGGGATGGTGGGAACCAGTGGGCATTTAGAAAAGCCAAGAGTATGTTTCTAAGAGACTCAGAAGATCAGCTGACAACCGAGGTCAGGGGTCATATTTATGCTTGATTCCCTGAGCGCGTTACAGTAACATCTGCTTATTAAGGCTCTTCAGGGAGCAGGCCCGGGGAGCAAACACTTCTGACCTCCTACCACAGAAGGGACCAGGCGAAGAGATTAGGGGGTCTCTATGAATGCGCATGTTTGACTTAATGACTGTTCACCCCCCTCTCTTGGGCATGATTTGTCAGCTTCACCCCATTTCTTTTTATAATCTTGCTAAATATGTAAAGGAGCCTCACAGTGGACAGTGGGATTGTTTCAAACTGCAGAAAAGAAAAAAGAGGGTTAGATTTTAATTGGGGACAAAGTAACCTGAATGCAAAGTGGAGAATGGGAAAGTTGTGGGGGTGGGACAGGAAATTCTCCATGTGCTGGAACTGAGTAATTTCACAGAAACTTCTCCACTTCAGAAATAGAAGAAAAAGACTGGTTGTGCTCTGTCTTGTTTTGCCCTGAATTTTTCCCTCCCTCCCTCCCTCCCTCCCTCCTTCCCTCCCTCCCTCCCTCCTTCCTTCCTTCCTTCCTTCCTTCCTTCCTTCCTTCCTTCCTTCCTTCCTTCCTTCCTTCCCTCCCTCCCTCCTTCCCTCCTTCCTTCCTTCCTTCCTTCCTTCCTTCCTTCCTTCCTTCCTTCCTTCCTTCCTTCCTTCCTTCCTTCCTTCCTTCCTTCTTTCCTTATTTTTTCTTTGCCAGTCTTGGTGTTTCAACTCAGGGCCTCAGCACTGTCCCTGAGCTTCTTTTGCTCAAGGCTAGTGATCTACCACTTGAGCCACAGTGCCACTTCTGGCCTTTTCAGTTTATGTGGTGCTGAAGAATCAAACCCAGGGCTTCATGCATGATAGGCAAGCACTCTACCACTAAGCCACCTTCCCAGCCCCTTCCTTTTCTCCCTCCCTCCCTCCCTCCCTCCCTCCCTCCCTCCCTTCCTTCCTTCCTTCCTTCCTTCCTTCCTTCCTTCCTTCCTTCCTTCCTTCCTTCCTTCCTTCCTTCCTTCCTTCTCTTTCTTCCTTCCTTTCTCTCTGTCTTTCCTTCCTTCTTCTTTCCTTTCTTTCTCTCTCTCTCTCTTCCTTTCTTTCACCTTTCTTAACATTTCTGGACATTGATGTGTCAAGAGATCAGCACTTCATGTGGCATTTTGTCCCAGAAATTGGTGTCTTTAACTCATAATCCATGGGACGCTGAAGATTGAATGTTAATCTCATTCTTTTATTAACTTTTATCTGTTGGAGTCACTTTTATCCTTTTAAAAATACCAAAATTTCCTTTATCCCTTGTTATTTTGTCTCCTGGTAATAGATAAATAGGGGTGTTATATGTAACCATCTCACACCCTCTCCTCTGACTGAATTAATAATCAATGAGAAGAATCCAGGTGCTGGTAGCTCACACCTATAATTCTAGGTAGTAAGGAGACTGAGATCTGATTATCCTGGTTTGAAAACAGCCCAGGTAGAAAAATCTGTGAGACTCTTATCTTCAGTTAATCAGCAAAAACCTCAAAGTGGAGAAATGGTTCAAATGGTAGAGCACTGGACTATCTGGTACAAAATTATTTACTTACATTTCTTGAAAGAACATTTGCTGTGTGTCTACCAACTTCTAAAGTGAACTTTTTACGTGGTTGGTCATAACTTCCGGAATTCTGTGTTTCTCCTTCTCATGATATTTGCATGGAAGTTTCTGGAAGAACATAGATCAGCTTATTTGAAAGAAAAAAATCTTAGATTCATTGCAGACATTTATTTCTTGAGCACACATAGTTGATGGCCTAACCACTTGTGTGCCATTTTATTTTCACCTAAGTTTGCTTATTGAGGAATAACACGTAGGAATGGGGGAAAGGAGATTGGAGAAAAGTTAAAACCAGTAAGTAAGAGATATCGCAAAACATGGCTGATGCTGGGTTCCACATCTTCCCATGCAAATGCATGAAGATAACATGCTTACTATTTATGGAGAATCCAGATCCTCGTGGAGGAAAATATATTGAACTGAGAGGGACAGGGTGAATCGATGGGGCCTCTTCTGAAGGAAGGGTTCAGATGCAGGAGTGCATGTATATGTGTGTGTGTGTGTGTGTGTGTGTGTGTGTGTGTGTGTGTGTGTGCATGCAGATGTGCATACATGCAGGTGCGCGCACACACCCTTTGCACATGCACCCTTTGAGGTCATGGTAGTTGGTGGGTGGGGTGGGTATAGTAGTTGTCCAAAACCATTTTGTGATTATAAATAATAATAATAATAATAATAATTCAATCGGAAGTGCGTTCTGCCAAACTTCACAATACACCTCCTAGCAGGACATTGAGATTTTCTTAATCAGGGTCAGACCCACAAGCTTCAGACCAATGAGTTCAGTGGGGGGGAATAAAATCACTCTCCTTCCCAGTTTCTTTCCCCCCTTTCCTGCCTCTCTTTCATTGGGAAGGCACCCCCCCTCATAAACATGCAGAGTAATTTTCCAGTACATTAACCCAGGAGGGGATCCTCTCTCTGTCTGCTCAAGAGACAGAGAAGTTGAGAAACAGGGTGAGGAGAAGATGGATGGGCCTGGGATATAAGAGAGGGCAGTTTTTCCACTGTCCTGCCCTGTATACCTAGGACAAAGACTTCATTGACTGCAATGCTTGACATCAGCCTCATAAACTAGTAGTCAGTACAAAAGGTCTGACACTTGAAAGTACAAGTCCCTGCCTTCTTTCTATTACATCTGTGCACTGGGGTTGGGCTCAACAGTGGGGTCCCTTTGTCAGCCCCTGGGACAAGAGGTGAAGATAAATAGTGTTGACATTAATGTAGTCACACAATTTTGCTATTTCCCCAAAGACAACACTTCCTTCCAGGCCTCACATCATGACCCCAGGAGAGAGAGCCATCTACCCTTCTGCTAGGGAGCAGGGTAGAGTTACACTGGGGCAGGGGTGTGGCCACAACATGGATGAGGGGAGCTACAGGTATGAGGGTAAGCACAATGACACCGGGTCTGTTGCTTGTCTCACAGGAGGATGTGGTACGGTTCCCTTACATTCCAGCTCTGTCACAGTGGTTTCTTTCTTTTCTTTTCCTTCCCCCTCCCCGCCCCCACTACTTTGGCAATCTCTGAAAATGGTCTTACAGAAAGTTTTTTAAAATGAACACAGGAAACACAAGACTGAGCACATGTACAGTGATATGATGTAAAAGATTTTCTTTTTTTAATGAAAAAGAAACACACACACACCCACACAAAACCCCAACATGGTATCTTTCTGATAATCACGAGACCAGAAAGGACAAGTCTTTATGAGAAACATTTTGGGAACAGGACTTCGATACAGGCAACTCAAGCAGAAGGTTGGAATTCCAGAATTCTGCATGATGAAGGCTGGAATCCATAAGCTATGTGGTTTGTCCTATCTCATTGCCCTTGTTACTAGTTCATAGTTGGCCGGGTATCCACCTGGGTGAACCTTTGCTATCATTTCTCATTTGGATTGGAGGGGTTTCAGCCAAGTTCTCTGAGCGCAGATGCTTACCTTGGGTAACTCTTCCCACTCTGTGAGGAAGCTCACTAGAAGATGGCATCTGAGCCAAGCCCAGGCATACAAACTTGTTCACAGTTAGGCTTCTCTGTACCCAGAGGACACTCCCTAAGACCTTCTACCAATCAGGCTCTAAACAGCTATCCAAGGTTATTTTATGAGCCAGCAGAGTTAGGGCTCAAGTGGCCGAGTGCCAGTACTGAGCAGAAAATGCTAAGTGAGAGCACCAAGCCTTGAGTTCAAGCACCAGTACCAGCATATTATATATATATAAGCAAAGAGAAGGAAATATAGAATTTCAAAATTCTTATTGAGTCCAAGATGAAGACAAGTTAGAGCTGAGATTTTAGCATGCCTGAATGAAGTTTCATATAAGCACCAACAGTACAACTCAGATCAGTCATAAACTGGCTGGTCTGAACATTTTCCTAGCCCCTTTGCATTTTGCGCCATGTTCCTAAGAGTAGAGTTCCCCCATTACTTATGCCAGCACATTGAATCATTGGACACTTGAATATTTTTTTTTTTTTTTGTCGGATGTGGGGCTTGAACTCTGGGCCTGGGCGCTGCCCTTCAGCCCTTCAGCTCAAGGCTAGTGCTCTACCACTTGTGCCACCATGCCACTTCTGGCTTTTTCTGTTGAGGAATCGAACCCAGGGCCTCATGCATGCAAGGCAAGCACTCTATCACTGAGCCACTTTCCTAGCCTTTGAATATATTCTTTAGATATTATTTGATCCAAATTAGTTCATGACTCCATTTCTTAAACTCTGCTATGATTTCATAAAAGAAAATACTGCTTGAGGCTAAAATGTGAAGATCCTAGATATTTCTAGGATATATGCATACATGAATATATATACACATGAATATATGCATATGTATGTATAAATGCATGCAAACATGTATATATACACAGAAATAATGATTATTAGGCAGTTACTTTGTTATTTACACAAACTTTCGACTCCTTTTTGCTTTAGTGATGTTTATATTTTCATCTGGGGCTGGCATCTGACCCATAATCAATCACTGGAATAAAACAAACACGATCGTGTTTTAGGGAACTGGACATTACAGAGTATACTTTGCTTTAAGGTACCATTAATGACCACATCCATAAAGACCAGTGAATATGAAGTGTCTACACCAGCATGCATTTCCAACTCCCTTCCCCCCCCCTCCGCCCTGTCCCCATTCTATATTTAGGTGTAGGTCATGAAAATGGAATGGATGGGTCTTCAGAATTTTATTGGTTCTCCTTGAGGATGCATAGTTTGGTAACCACACTATTAAAGCCATCTTTTCCAGGCAAGGAATTTTGGCATTCAGATGCACCCAGGGGAGTCAATGACTGGCTGAGCATCCAGGTCTCTGAATCAGAGATTGAAAATCTTCTTAAATAAACATTTGTCTTCTGGCTTGTCGAAAGCTTTATTTCTGACAAAACTCCGTTTCTCCATTCCTGAGAGAAAAGTTTTATTTTCACTCCAAGAGGTACTTCAGTGTGTTCCTATAGGTTAATTCAGGCTGGGCCTTCACGAATGACTCTAGGCTTTTTTTTTCTTTCTTTCTTCCTTTTTTTTTTTTCTGAGAATTGGGTGGAGTTGGCAAGACCTTTGCTTCTCCTTCTTTGCTTTCAGAGCTAGTCTACCTCTGGAAGGTGCTGGTTTTGATCCACACCTGAAGAACTACTGTGCAGAGAATCCAGGTAGAACCAAGGCACAGAATCAGGAAAAGGTGGTTGGGTTGATCTTCCCTTCTCTTCAGCAAGGGGAGCTCCAAGAAGGGCTGCCAGCTCTACAAAGATAAGGATCAGTAGAATTGGGGAGTTAATTGTTCCTTCTCCTCTGTTTGGCCTTGTGATTCATACTCACATGATAATGATTCACCCGGCAGTTATAATTTGGCAACCTGTAAAACCTCCAGCTTGGCATATCTCCTTCTCGGTTCTTGTCTCTGTGAAGAAAAGGTATTTAAAAGACAGAGAACTTTGGATGCGGGTTTCTGACTGTGAGCTGAATTGTTCTGAAAGGGGTGGTCATTTTAAGGAATGATCAAGCAGTCAACAATTCCATTTAATTGATGCAATGAACTCATTGGTTATTTTCTGTTATCAATTAATAATATGTCACTGAGGGAAACAATACAGTGTGTACCCATCAAGAGAGAGTCATCCAAACACAAATGCAATATTTAGCAGTAGTTACTTTTTTGAAAGTCAACGAGGGCAGACACTGAAAGCTGGTTCTGTTTTGACTTTCAAACTGCATAAACAGTAAGTGATACAGCCACGAACATATACATCTTAAATATAATCATTGTAATTTTGATTCCAAGATGGCTTCTACTATTGCCTAATCCTGATTAATCTGTTTTTAACTTTTAAAAACTTAATCCTGGCAGGGCTGCAGCATGACATTTGGCATATTCCATATGTTTTTATAAACTATTTCCTTGTACTCTCCACCAAAGAATTCATTGCTTTGAGTACTATACCCAAACAATTAGCTCTAAGAAGGAAATACTTTATCCTATTAAATTTTTAGCATTTGGAGGTGTAGCTCAGTAGTAGAGTGCCTGATTAACAAGAGCAAGGCCCTGAGTTCAAACCTCTGAAACACCAAGTATTTAAGTCTTGTTATTGCTGTTGTGGCTGTTGCTTGAAAGCTAACTGAGCACAAATGGAACGAATTCAGCAAACTTTTCTTTAAGAAACAAAAATAGTACTCTGAAAACCCAACGATTATACCGGAGCAAGTACGAGTGGAAATTTTTTATAGCCTCTCCATGAGCAGCAAGTTGACCTTGAAGGCCTGCGTATGAAAACACTTTCCCCTAAATGAATAATTGTTACGTTGTAAATCCTCCAACTATGTCTGAGATATTAGAGGAGAAGCTAGAAGCTTCTCAGAGTCCATCCTGGGAAGTTGGAAGTGTTTCTGTAGGGGGGTGGTGGGGAAACAAATCAAAGGGAGTTCAGACCAAGAGCTGACTCTTTGGTTCCTGAATGAGGAGGGTACGGATCTTATTTTGAAGGCAGGTTTCTTTGTGACCTATCTGTCCATTTCTACCGTGTCGCTATTAGAAGAATACAGTGATTTGAGTAAGCCCTTGACAATAAGGAATCAACTGAATTCAGTGTCAACACAACCTGCTCTTGATGCAGAAACCAGAGCACAGAGAATGCAAGACAGGCTAACTGTGTCTGCCTTTCGATGGGCTGGTGCTACAGGAGCACGCACGCAATTTCACATTGATTCCCACCCTCCCCACCCCCCCACCAACATGTTCTGTCACAGGGAACCCACGCCAGCAGAGGAAGGGGACGGCTTGGGATGCTCATTTGTGTTGGAAACATGCAAACAACATAACAGCTGCATGCTGCATTGAATAAAGAAGATGCACATGCATTTAAATCACTTATATCTTACTTTTTTATGATGCAATTGTGAATTATGTTCCTTTTGCATCTGTAATTAGAGGGCAGAACAGATGGTGAACGCTTCGTTTAAAGTGATGTGTCCATTAAAATAACCTATGCCGTCAAACGATTCTTCGCTCTCACAGGGTGCTGGTTCCCAATGGCAAGCACTTTGCGGGACTGAAATATGTTGCAAAGGGCCCCTGGACTGTACAGGATGCTTATTATTTTTAAGGGCTTTCCAATAAAAGGGTTCACCGTAGCACAGCTAGATTTGTACCTCATTTATCTTCTGAGCATATGTTTTACTATATTGTTCTAATTAAAAAGTGACCTTGTATATAATGATCAGAGCTCAATGCTGAAATTGATTCATATAGAAACAAGGGATATGAGAGTACTGGGGAGGGGTAATTGGGAGAGAGAAAATCTCTTTTCCCAAGATCCTTAGAGGCAAGAGTTCAGAAGAAATAGTTCATCTCCGGGCCACATAATCCTCTTATTACACATTATTTGCAGGAGTTTTTTTCCCCCTCTTTTTCTTCTTAAAACAAAAACAAAAGCAACAAATACAAAAGGGGAAAGGTCATCATAAAGTTTGTTTCAAAGCAGCTCATAAAATTTTGTTTTTTTTTTAACATGGGGCCACAGCATATTAGCTTCTGTGCTGTTCAAATCCATTAAAGTTGAACTTTTGTTTTGTCTTTGCTTGCTTAAGATATCCTGGGAAAAAAATTGAGGAGGGGGGGAGAACTATCATATCCTACTGGTTATAAATATTCTCCAACTTTTATTTTAATCTTCTTCCAAGGACAGAGAGCTTTTGCATGTCATCTTGTTGAATGTTCCAGAACTCTGAAAGAACAGTTGTAATAATATTTCACCACCATGAGGGAGAAACAGATTTGGACAGATTATAAAGGAAGCCTGCTTGTGTTGATGGAAGAAACACTTAGAAAACAATAGGAAAACACATACATGATTTAGTTTAGCGGTGATAGTGGTGGTAATATAAGCTTACAAGTCTAAATTGATGATTACAAAAAAAAAAAATCAAAGTCTACCAGGCAACGGTGGCTTACATTTGTGATCCCGGCTTCTTCGGGAGGCTGAGATCTGAGGACTATGGTTCAGAGCTGCCCTGGCCGAAGAAAATGGAGAGACTTTTACTCCGACTCACCAGCAAAAAATGCTAGGATTTGAAACATGGCTCAAGTGGTGAGCAAAACTCCAAGTCCAGTGAAAGAGCGTGAGTCCCTGGGTTCAAGCCCAAGACACACACACACACACACACACACACACACACACACACACACACACACACACACACACACACACACACACACGCAAGTTTCCACAAGCAAAATTAAAATGCACGTAGAAAAAATACTGCAAAGCTGATCATGAAAACTTTCATGTCCTTGTCATGGGGATATCTTTAATATGTTATTTTTTTCTTTTTTTATTATCTTCACATAATTGTACAAAGAAGTTTCCATCTAACAAAGCAGTTTATGAATACAATCTAACTTGATCAATGCCACCTTCGTCAACATTCTCACTCATGCCTCCCGGATCCACCCCTTTCCTCCTTCCCTCCTCTTCTCCTCTTCATTCATCTCTCCCTTTCCCCATGACCTCAGCTCACCTCTTTCGAGTACGTGCTACCAGGTGTATTAGTGTGTCTGCATTTTGGTTGTGCCTTTTTAATAAATTACACTATTTGAGTTCTCCCTCGAGTCTACTATATTTCATTTAATACATTTAGACTTGCACACCACCGAGTGCATTTACCTATGACTTTATAATGACTTTAATATATTTGTATAGGCTTGCACACCACCCAGTGCATTTACCTATGACTTTATAAGCTAAATCTGGCTTTCACATATCAGACAAGCCTTGCATCCTATATCACTCTAGGCCTGACTTACTTCATTTAACAATTTTCTTTCCAGGTCTTTCTATTCCTTACAATATAATACAATATGTTATTTTTAATGCTTGGAAAAACTCATACAAATCAATTTTTAAAAGGACTGAAACTTGCCACCAAATCACAAGGGCAAGACCAATTCAAAGTAATGAATGTATTCAATTTTACTTACAATCTAATTATTTAAAAATGAATAGCCACTGAAACTCTAAGACTAGTTCACCTATCTTTATATGCTTCAAATGCTCAACACTCAGTAAAATGGCCTTATAATAAGGGGAGAAGGCATTGAAACTACCTGTCTAAAGAAGTGTTTAAACAATTGTATCAGAGATTCAAAAATCAAGTGCATTTTATCTATTCATTCTGCCTTTACAAGCCTGGAGTAGAGCAGGAATGAGGACAACACTTTGGCACTGGGACATTAAAATCTTGGAAAGCAAGCAGAAGGCTGGTGGCTCACGCCTGTCATCCTAGCTACCCAGGAGGCTGAGATCTGAGGATCGCAGTTCAAAGCCAGCCTGGGCAGGAAAGTCAGTGAGACTCTTATCTCCAGTGAACCACCAGAAACCCAGAAGTGATACTGTGGCTCGAAGTGCTAGCATGCAAGCCCTCAGCAAAAGAGCTCAGGGACAGAGCTCAGGCTCTGACTTCAAGCCTCTCTACTGACAAAAAAGAAATCAGTTGAGCAATGGGAGCCTTTACCTTTGGCAAGGTTTTCATACCAGCCCCCTGCAAAGACACCCAGGGAAATTTATCAGTGGGAGAATTCTGTAGGGAATCCACTGCCTAAAAGGAAAAAAAACAAAACATTTTTTTTTTTGCCTAATACAAGTTTTAACCCTTAAGTATTCTTTGTGTGTGCATTTTAAACCTTATTTTAAAATCTCTTGAGTGGAGTTACCAGTTCTTCAGTCCTTATATAGATAGTTTTCCTTCTGGAAAATAATCACTCGTTTTTCATTTTCCGGTGTGACCACTGTTTTCCTCTTTTTGCTTTCTTTTTCACACATTTTTATTGTTATTGTAATGATGATGTGCAGAGGGATTGGAGTTACGTAAGTCAGGTAAAAAGTACATTTCTACGTAAGTCAGGTAAAAAGTTCATTTCTTTTTGGACAGTGCCTCCTGCTCCCTTGCTCTGTTTTTTCCCTCCCGTCCCCACCCATAAGTTGTGTAGTTCATCTAAAACGTAGTGCCCAGTGAAGACCACGGCCGCATCTGTTCACCTGCTGTCCCTCCATTTCCTCTCTTTTTGCTTCTTTTATACCTATCAAAAGCCCTGCAACCTTCTCCTCTTTCTTTCTTCAGTAAGATTTAGTTTGGTAAGTGGCAGAGAAACCCCATGTGACATCAGTTTTAGAGGTATCTTTCCTCTTTTTTTTTGCATTGTTACATAGGGAAATTCATATTTTTCTAATCCTTTTCTTTCTCTTTCAGGATTTTGAACTTGCTAGGAAGGTATTCTATCATTTGAGCTATGCTCCCAGCAATTTTTCTTTTCATTTCTCTCCCTCCTTTCTTCCTTCCTTCCTTCCTTCCTTCCTTCCTTCCTTCCTTCCTTCCTTCCTTCCTTCCTTCCTTCCTTCCTTCCTGCCTTCCTGCCTTCCTGCCTGCCTGCCTTCCTTTCCCTTCCCTTCCCTCCCCCCTCCTCCCTTCTTCCCTTCCTTCCTCCCTTCTTCCCTTCCTTCCTCCCTTCTTCCCTTCCTTCCTCCCTTCCTTCCTCCTTTCCTCTCCCCTCCCTTCCTTCTGCCTTCACTCCCTTCCTCTCTCTCTGCCTCCCTCCCTCCTTCCCTGCTTGCTTGCTTGCTTGCTTGCTTGCTTGCTTGCTTGCTTGCTTCCTTCCTTCCTTCCTTCCTTCCTTCCTTCCTTCCTTTCTTTCTTTCTTTCTTTCTTTCTTTCTTTCTTTCTTTCTTTCTTTCTTTCTTTCTTTCTTTCTTTCTTTCTTTCTTTCTTTCTTTCTTTCTTTCTTTCTTTCTTTCTTTCTTTCTCTTTCCTTTCCTTTCTAAGTAGCCTAGAACACAATTCTCTTCTTTATGCCTCCAGTGTAGCTGAGATGATGGGTGAGTGCTACAACACCAAGCTTTATTGTGGAGGTGAGGTTTCACTAGTATTTTGCTCTGTTTTTATCTTGAACCTTGATCTTCTCAATCTCCACCTCTTTGGTACTTAAGATTACAGGCAGGAGCCATTATGCTCATATCTTTCTGTCTTAACAACTATTCTTGACCTGGCACAGAGATTAGATGTGAAGGACAATAATAGTTCAATGAAATCTCTGATGCTTTAGCGAAATTAAAAACACCAATGGGGGCTGGAAAGGTAGCTCAGTGGCAGAGCGCTTGCCTTTTATGCATGAGGCCCTGGGTTCGGTTCCTCGGTACCACATAAGCAGAAAAAGCCGGAAGTGGTGTTGTGGCTCAAATGGTAGAGCGCTAGCCTTGAGCTGAAGAGCTGAGGGACAGTGCCCAGGCCCAGAGCCCATAGTTTAAGCCCCACAACTGACCAAAACAAAAACAAAAATAACAACAACAACAACAAAAAACACCACGGATGGACCGATGGACTATACACATCTAGGGAGCAGCTGTGGAAAACCACAGCTGTCCTTGATGAAAGATGCTTGAAATAGGGAAATATTTTATGTATACTTTCTGCCTAACATACATGTTGATTCCCAAATATTCTAGTGTGGAGCAAATAATATCAAGATCACAGAAGAATCTTGAGGATGAAGGAGATAGTGATATTGGAATGATTTTTAATTTCGTAATGGGAGATTCAGCAGTGATCATTATATTTTGGTGGCTTTCTTTTTGATGCATCATGGACTGTAAATTTTTTCAGGACAAAGGTGAGTCTTCACCCACTGTTTCCTTATAGAACTTACTCCGGAGTCTGGACAGGGGTCTACTTACTTGTTTTACAAATAGGTGCTCTTCTCTTTCATTAGACTGCATATAAACTATCAGCCTACCATTTTTGAGTGGAGGGTTAGGGTATTTTAAAGTCTTCAGACAATGCTGATAGAATCCAATTAATAATAGCTGTGACCGTGTGCTATTGTTATTATTATTGTTATTTTATTAATTAGTCTTTCTTCCATCATTCATACCTACTTCCCACTTGGTCTTGCTCAAAAATTTAAACTCGTCCATGATGATCTTAGAATCCATGAGATGATTTATTAAGTAACAAGGAGATGAAGTTTTTGCCATTTGAGAGTCTGTCTTTTCACAAAATGTAAAACTTCTGGACATAATCCTTATTGATTTCAAATGGAGCTAGGGCAGGAAAGGAGCACAAAACTAACGCAGAATGAAGAATAGCATATGTACATTGAAATGTGGTCACCAAACATATTGGGAGAGAAAGTGGTTCTTGGGCTTTTTTTTCTTATGAAAACTCAATTTTAAAATATCAATATTTTACGCTTTAATTTTTGATCTCTGACCAAGCTTATTTGTCAATGCTGGCTTGCTGTTGTACCATAGCTAGTGCATTGTATAACAATCGTTCCTTTCCCTTCAGTGCATCTATCTTTCTAGGTTAAGACTTTCTGGTTTTACCTCCCCAAAAGGTTACATCTATCATAATTCTGTTACCGTATCTGCCAGTGTCCATTTCTCAATTATTCTAACTCAAGTATTTGTGGTTTTCTTTCAGGAGCCTGCTTCCCATTGCTTCCCGTACATTGATATTTGTTTAACAGATCCTTGTGGTTTCTTTCTTCTGCCCTAGAAAATGAAGAGGCCATAGATCAGAAGAGAATGATCTTTCAAAGGTTGTGCATCTGTCAGCCTGGTGTGATAGTTGAGGATTCTACTGATTTTTTTCCCCCAAGAGTTTCTTTAGAGCATGTACATTGCAATTTGTTAAGGTCAAAAAAGACGCCAAGACAGCTTTTACCTGTGTGACCAACTGGGTAAGTTGGGTGCCTATATGCAAGTCTTAAGACCTTGAATATTGGTGAGTTGCTATTAGAATTTAGGCAATGACTGACACGTTTTCACAGTTTCAGGTCTTGAAGAGACTTGTTGGGGTAAACATTCAAGTTAATATCATGTGGTGGTGGGGGGGGGAATAGGTGAAAAAAATGATATAATGTGAAAAATGTCTCCAACCTGAAACATTCGGGTAGAGCCATGTCCAAAACAATGGACAGAAACAGAAATGACCTCTTCAAAGCCACTGGAAAAATGAGGTTTTATGTTAGCCAGCAGAAAGGGAAATTGCACATTGATTCATTGATTCTCTCTCTCTGTCTCTCTTTCTCTCTCTTTCTCTCTCTGTCTCTGTCTCTATCTCTGTCTGTCTGTCTGTCTGTCTGTCTCTCTCTCTCTCTCTCTCTATTTGTTTTAGATGTGCTTGTCCAGGTCAGTCCGTATTCAAGGTCTGTGACACCAGGATAATTTGTTTTCATTCTTCTGCATGCAAAGGGACAGTACTTCAGGCTTTTGGATTGGGACTCAAGACAACCCAGTGAATACTACTATTGGTAAAGTCTAGGTTTTACCAAATCACCTCTCCACCGAGCTTGTGATTCTATGTGATGGAGAGCCAGGCTTAGGAGATTCAGGTTGGAAAGGCTTTCAAAGATGTCGGTAGAATTCACTGCTACCATGAGCAACGGCGTGGAGAGATCATAGGATTCCAGCTTGTGTTTTAATGCTCACTATGTGTACAAGCTATCTCTTTAGGCTGCTACCATGAGCAACGGCGTGGAGAGATCATAGGATTCCAGCTTGTGTTTTAATGCTCACTATGTGTACAAGCTATCTCTTTAGGCAGAAAGCTTTCCAGGGTTTTTAATCCCAGATACCTTTTACACAGACAAGAACTTTACAGCTGATCTTTTTTTTTTATCACAAGGGTCTCATTGGACAGCATGGATGGGGTGGACTAGAAGCCATACCCCTCTCTTGTCTTTCCAGTAGTTCTAAAGTCTGTGAGGCCTTGTATTTTGCTCTGTCCTCCCAATAAAGTGATGGCTGACATTTACAGATGCTGTTAACATAGTGACACCTATTGTTGGATAAAATGATTTCCCAATGTTTGGCATATATCTCCACCCAGAAGGTAGAGAGGAAGGAGGAGGTAAAGGAGTCCTGATGATGGGGAAAATCATTTTATTTGAAGTCCCAAGAGTCAGCAAATGCTTTCCCCAAATACATCTCTCTAATGGTGGCTGGCTATTTGGGGCATGCTGGCAAAAGTAAACATGGTATCTTCAAGCTTGCTTTCTATTTTGCTTATTTTTCTCAGTACTGGAGTTTGCTCTCAGGGCCTTGCAAAGATGGTGCTCTACCACTGACCTACTCTGTCAGACATTGTTGTTGTTTTGTTCTTGTGGGTTCATTTTGTTTTGTTTTGAGGTAGAGTTTTACTTCCTGGTTAGCATGAATCAGGACTGTGATCCAGTGATTTCAGGCTTCCCACCGTAGCTAGAACGACAAATGCAAACCACCACATCCAGGGTTTTTATTTGTTTATTTGTTTGTTTTTCTGATAGAGATGGAGTCTCAATGACTTTTCTGCCCAAGGTGTTCGGGAACTGCAGTCCTCCTATTCTCAGCCTCCAAAATAATGAGAAGTATAGACTTGAGTCACAGATTCCCTATTCAAAATTTACTTTACATTGGGAGGTAGATGCTGAATATAATTGACTATTCTTTAGCACATTAATGAAATGGATAAAATCATATTTGTAAAAGAGGTCTTGCACATAGAAATAGATACATCTTTACTTTTATTTTATTTTTTGTTTTTGATCCTGGGGCTTCAATTGAGAACCCGGGTAATTGTCCCTAAGATTTTTTGTTTTGTTTTTTGTTTCTCAAGGCTAGCATTCTACCACTTGAGCCACAGCTCAACTTTTGGCTTTTTTCGTAGTTAATTGTATACAAGAGTTTCATGGACTTTCCTTCCTGGGGTTGGCTTTGAACTGCAATCCTCATATCTCAGCTTTCTGAGCACCTAGGATTTCTAGCATGAGCTCACAGCACCCAATTTACTTCTCTAATTCTTAAGAAAGATTTGGAAAATAAGTCAAGATCTTTCTTCTGGTAGGGTACTAAGTGATATTGTCTTTTTATAACAATTGGTCCTTTTGCTCAGTATGTTACTGCACAAAGAATTAGGTAGTTAGTTACGATTCTGGGAGTCACACAGGTATAACCCCAATACTGAGCAACATACACGATAAAGGCATTTTTTTCTCTAGAAACTTCAAGTTTTTGTTTTTACTTGACATTTCCTGATGTCTTATACTATTACTCTGAAAACATTTCCCCCCTCCCTTCTTAGGAACAGGTCATTATCTGTCAAGGACAAGTCAGCAAAAGGATTTATACGATGAAGAATAATAAAAATATAAACTTTATTAGTGTTTTCTTCCTGTTTTGATTTGCAATCAGTGGAAAATTACTTGAGCTAGCTTAAACAAAACAACAGCAACAAAAAAAGCTAAAGCTTCTGAAAACATGGAAATTCCTTGGCTTTGGAACCTCAAAGAACAAGGGATTCTGGTTCTTTCTTCTTGAGATACATCATTCGTTGACTTAGCTCCAGAATCTCTTGGGCATAAAGGAATGCAATCCTTACACAGGAATGCAAGTCAGCATACCATAGAGACATACTCATAATTAATTATAGCAGCCTTGTTCCTAATGACCAAGCTATGGAATCAGCTCTTGGGTGTCTACCCACCCATGCAGGATTGAAGAGCATTACATCATCTATGCAGATGATAAGATAGCATAGAGAAACCCAACAAATCACCATTTGAAACAGATAGCAGTACTGTTATACATGGTTGTGCTGGTATTTTTAGTGTGATCTTGTTTACGTTCTGTTGGATAAATGCCGAGGTGTGGAATTGCTGGGTCATGGAGTCATTGTTTACCATAGCCAAGATGCACCTCAATGGATGAATGGACAAAGAAAATGTGACATAGATGCATAATGGTCTTCTACACTTCCATCAGAAAGAATGATATTGTACTTGGAAAAAATATAGAATGGGAAGTAAGCCAGACCCAAAGAAACATAAGTTGCATGGTTTCCCAAATCTCATCGATGATAATGGTGGAACACTAAAGCTGCTCATTTTATGCAAACTCTGGTCCCCATTTAGAAAAGTGAAGGTTGGGTACCTAAGTTTCAGAATGACATGGAGATTGGGTGAATAGAAATGAACCATTTAGGAGTGATGTGGCAGAGTTCAGACCACAGTTCTATCTTTGTGTTCATTACCTTTGTCTTGCTCTATCTGCCTTTCTTTCTACTTTGCTCTTCAGCCTTCTGATAATTCTGTATGAGGCCAAACAAGTCAGTAGTAGTCTCAAAACCAAGTGATGCAACTGGCTTGGAAGGGAAGAGGCTTGACTGGAACCTAAACTCTTGGTACTGTTATTTAGCAGGTGAGGCCTTTGCAGTCTGCTCTCTTTATCATGCCCCTCTTCCCTTTTATCTGGAAAGCTCCTATTGATGCATTAGAACATTGATCAAGGCTCAAATCTCACCTTCTCTGCCCTCTCTTGTCCCGCAATGTCTCCCCAGGCCTCAGAACATACATTGCCAAAGATAGAGACATCTTCTTCACCTGTTCCATCACCTCTCCATTTCTTTTGTGTGTATGCCAATTCTGGGTCTTGAACTTAGGGACTGGATACTGCCTCTGAGCTTTTTCTGTCAAGGCTGGTGCTCTTCCATTTGAGCCATGGCTCTACTTCTGGCTCTTTGGTGGTTGATTGGTGATGTGTCTCACCAATTTTCATGCCTGGGTTGGTTTCAATCATGTTCCACAGATCTAAGCCTCCGAAGTAGCTAGGATTACAGGCAAGAGCCGCGGGTACCTGACTTAACCTCTCTCTTGATACGTATATCCCCCATAGCACCTAGCCAATCGTTGGCACCAGAAATGCTTCGAGAAAGAAGGAACAAGGGCAGGGCAAATACAATCATGAACTTGACACCTCCAGAACCCCTCCCCTGCTGCTTCCCTGAGCCTGGCAGCTGTCACCCGGCGTTTCTGCCACAGCCTACAGGTGGCAATGAGAGGTTTCTCACTGAGGCTGGCTCTTCTTGACTTCTGGTCTGATGGTAAATGACAGATTGTTGGGAGCGTACTGTGCATGGGATGAAACCAACAGGGCAGGAGTCTTCCATGCATTTTGGTCCCTGGCAAGCTAGACAGGGTTTCTAATATGGGGATTTTGGATGACCTAAGGCCTCTTATCCTGACACACTTCACTGGAGCCATCCACACCTGGGGGAAATGTTGGTCTCCAGTGGCCAAATGAAAAGCCAAGAAGGGCCACAGCACATCGTTAAAAGCCAAGAAGGCCCAAAGCACATGGTTAAAAGCCAAGAAGGCCCACAGCACATTGTTATTGCTCACGGCAGGCCAGTTCTCCCTATTCCACTTCCTTTGCAGAGGACTCATGCGCTGTTTTGATGTACACTGCATATATGATATATCCATTTGGTATATTTATGTAGTCTTCTGCAGCCTATTACAGTGAGTATACAACCTTTCCTGGTCCTCTAGTGAAAAATCACACACACACACACACACATACACACACACACACACACACACACACACACACACACACACACACACACAAAGGAAGATGACCATGACTTTCACTGCTTAACAGATAAGCACAATTCATCCATCCCAAAGCCACAGCATTTCACAGGAGGTGAGCTATGAGCCTTTCTCCATTGTCCTACCTTTACCTCCTATGCACAGTGTGACTGTTGTGTTCAATCTGCTCAGGAGCAATCCAGGCAGGTGCATGCATTTGCCTGATTTGGGATTAGAGAGACATGTGGATGGAGGCTGGACTTCTCTCTGACTACAAGGGGAAGGGCCATCTGTCAGAACTAACTAGGTGTGCAAATCCTTTTTGACTCATCTACTCTGACAACAGGGTGGAAAAGCAACTGGTCTACCACAGCATTCTCTCTCTCTCTCTCTCTCTCTCTCTCTCTCTCTCTCTCTCTCTCTCTCTCTCTCTCTCTCTCTCTCTCGTCACAGCAAGAAACATACTTTCCCTTGGAGGAGTCCATCAGTTAATATTAACAAGGAGCAAGAGAAGGCATAACTTGGCAGGAGGCTCCAATTCTCTTCCAACTCAATTGGAGCGATCACTGAGGTAGGCATCTCACTGTAATGGACACCTCACTTCCTCTGATGACAGTGACAAAGTCAGGTGACTGGGGTCAGAGGGCAGCCTGCTCTCCTCTGGCAAACAAACACCCACTCTGGTGAAGTGCCTTTTCATGGACCTTGAGTCTTTGTCTAGGGGAAGGACGCACAGTTGGCAGGTACTGAGCTGTAAACGGATAGCTTTGACATGCTGATAAAGCTTCTCGGTTTCCTCAGGACTTGACTTTATCATTTACCGAAGGATATTATTTAGTGTGGAGATGATAGCCATTCTTCTGACTTCTCGGATGAGGGCCAGGGAAATGTATATGAACGAAAGGTCTGTTACTGAGAATCTGACCCTGTTTGTTCAGTGACTTTGGGATCCTAATCGTACAATTTAACAGAGATAATGCTTGCCACCAGGCAGGAGAGTGGAGCTCGCCCAGAGAGTGTCCCAGAAGACCAGTGAAAGTTAAAGACGCTTGCATTAAAGAGAGAGAGAGAGAGAGAGAGAGAGAGAGAGAGAGAGAGAGAGAGAGAGAGAGAGAGAGAGAGAGAGAGAGAGAGAGAGAGAGAAAGAAAGCTCACCCAATCCTGAATGTGCATCTGTTTGTCTCCTGATCCCCCGCCACCCCTTCCCGCCCCCGCCAATTGCCAATTTGATATTACAAAATTAGATTTGCTCTTTGGAGCCAGAGTTTCTGAAGGTAAACTCAGCCTCCTGACATGGCCATCATCAACATAGAGCCATTTGGACTGGGGGTATCCATCAACTAGTCAGCCTTAGGTGAGTGTGATCATTGCAACACCCGCTCTGAATCTTCTCCAGTGCTCACACGCATACAACAGTTTGGGTGTAGCCGGAGACTTCTAGCTATTGTCCCGGCCTAATTGTCCATAGGCCTTCAAACATGTCCCTGCATGGATGAGACATCGTTTGGTCAAACTAGGAATACAGCATGCATAAAGCTATAAGCTCCTTCTCTTTCCATTCCCTGAAGGGGCTCATAGGCAGGTATACAGTGTATTTAGAGCAGCACTAGCAGGGTTGCTTATTGGCAGGGTGGAATGAGTTCAGTGAATGAATGTGTTCACTGGGGTCATCTGTGTATGGGACACATCAGGGCCGAAGTATAAGGTGTGGGTGGAAGCAGCCTGTCCCGGTGTATTCTTGAGATGAGTTCAGACCTTCCTGATTCCTGGTCTGTGTTGGAGCTGGTATTAAACTACCATGCTCCCCTACGTGATCACAATCCATGTTTCAACAGTCTGACAAGGCAGGTGATTCCTGTAATACCATCTTTGTCTTCCCTTTGATGGAGAAAGATCGAAGACCTTTCCATTCTGTTTCCAGATAGAGACACCTCAACAGTCAGGGGCTGAAGGGGGTTCCAACTCTAAATCCACGAGACCTTAACTCAGAACATCTCTTCTCCCACAGCAAGGTGGGGTACCAGCCGGAGATCATCCTTTCATTGGTGAAGGTTGGGATCCTCCGGTCCCTGGGTCCAGCTGACCTGGCCAGCGACCGAGTGGCATCCTTGGGTCCTGTTGAGCCAGGTTTCCTAGCTTTCTGCCATTCCCTGGCATCCTGTATGACTTAGGTCTCTGAGCCTTTCTTTTATCATTTGCATTGCATTAAAGGATTGTAATCATTCCTACCGCAGAGGTCGCTTGTATTAAATGAGATTGGTATCGTGTACCTCCAGCGCAATCAGCAGGAGGTACGTGTGAAAATGCTTGTGTTTGGAAAACATCGTAAGGCCCAGCTGGAATTCCTAGGGCAGAGAGAAGAAATGTGAAACGAGTTCACATGATTTTTTTTTTTTTTTTTGTGAGTGGCCTCTCCTCTCACCCTCCAGAACCGGTTTAACTAGAAGCTGAGTTTCCACGAAGATAATAATGCATGAGTTCCATCTCTGCTCCGTTCAAACACTGGGTGGGGTGGGGGTGGGGGAGTAAATTCTCCACTCCTGGAAAGAAATTTAATATTTAAAGGTAATTTGACCTGTACATGTATGTTCCATGAATATTTGATGAACCCTATAGCAAATGTATTTATATAGCATTAATCGGAGGATATTTATTTCATTTTCATCTTCTGGGATATTATTTCCCCGGCAAATGGGAAATGGCTCTCTGTCGACAGGTTCCACACTAAAGGCATGCTTAGCAATGTAGAGTGATGTTCTTCCTTCTCTAGCTCATGTATACTCCCCAAAATAAAGTCAGCAGAACCCCAAATTATCACTCTCCAGTAGAGCAATAGGGCTAGACTACTGGGCTTCCTCTGACTACTTATCAAAGCCACAAAGAACATAATCTAACCAACATTCCTTTTACATCACTGAATTCACCCATGGGTGGTACTTCATTTTTTTTTCAAGTGTTTCATTCATTTAGCTATTTTAAATTACCTTTAAGTAGTGGCACACAGGGCTTTTAGTTCAACATGTCACCTTACGAGTACAATGCTTCTGATTTAAATTTGCACAACTCAGCTGCATCGACAGTTTCTACAACATCTCACCTTTTAAAAAACGAGTGTGAGTTGGTTAATGTACCCAACTAGAAGGAAAACATTTTCCTTGGATGTGGCTTCTATGTTGAGATTAAAATTTTTTTATTGTGAAAATACTGTACAGAGGGGTTACAATTACATAGGCAAGATAATGAGTACATTTCTTATCAAGCATTGTAGCTTCCTCCTTTGTTTCTCCTTCCTATCCCTTCCCATCCTCCCCCCCCCACCTAATCCCCCCACCCACTCACCAAAGTTGTAAAGTTCGTTTTCGACATAATGACTTGTAAGATTTAATTTTTTTTAAAGCAGACATAAACAACATCTGTAATAAATGCATTAACATTTGCCTGTGTCCAGATACAATTCAGCATTATTTTGTTATGTTTTTGCCAGATTAGATGTTGTTGATTGAGGAAGGAACAAATGAATTAGCTTTTCCCAAGGATTTTCTTAATAATTAAAAAATTCTAAGGCCTTCAAGAGGGGGGAAATTACAGGGAAAAAAAAGGAGTATTCATTTCTTCCTTGTCCTAAAAGGTAAGCATACACTAGAAGAATATTCTATCACACTGGCCAAAGATGTGAGCTCCGTAATGACTACCAGAAACAGTGCACCAGTGGCTCACAGCTATAACCCTAGCTACTTGGGAAGCTGAGATCCGAGCCTGAGCAGGAAAGTCCATAAATTCTTATCTCCAATGAACCACCAGAAAACCGGAAGTGGAGCTGTGGCTCAAAGTGGTAGAGCACTATCCTTGTACAAAAAGAGCTCAAGGACAGCACCCAGGCCCTGAGGTTAATTAAGCCTCACAACCAGTCAACAAAATCAATAAATCAATCAATCAGTCAATCAATCAATCAATATATATATGTATATATATATATATATATATATATAAATGCATAACTACATAAATAATCACCAGAACCATTTCCATGTTTTGGGTTGCTTCCATTTCATAATTAATCCTGTTCTTTGCTTAAATTCCTCTCGTCGGCATACTCTTTTAAAATAGCATTATTAGCAAGATACCAGGTTTTTGCTCCGAAATGGAACAGAAACTAAAACTCAAGGCGTGAGAGTGTACACTACGAAACTCTTCAGAATGCCAAAGGAAATATTCCATAGATTGCATATCTAGGAACGGTAGCCCGCATGAGCTGATCAGACAGGCCCGCTAGAGCAAGTTGCTCATTGACCTAGAAGATGGGTTCCTGTGTGACAATTTATTGTGGTGGTCACAGCCGCCATTCTTTTTCCCTGACTGTCACAGACCAAGAGGCTTTAACCATCAGACATGGGGAGGTGTAACCTACTCTCTGGGGTACCTTGGCCACCTCACATTTATATATGCTTAGAATCTTTTAGGCCCTTAAATACAGTCCCCTCCCTTCTCGTGAAGTGTATAAGATGGTTGTTCTGTTGGTTAGTTGGACCCTCTCATTAGAGACCCCATGGAAAATGGAGCCTCTGGACCAAAGGCTGAAGGCTGATGCTCAATCCTCAAACTCATGGGCATTCAGAATCAGTCAAGATCCAAACTACAATAGAAAGAGAATTCTGCTGAAGCTAATTTGGCTGAGAATTTAGGACGTAAAGGATAAAGAAAATGTTATGAACAGCATTGCACACAAAATAAAAAGTACTGTACAGAGAAAGGGCAGGGAGTAAATCTGGCATAACCTCTAATAAACATAACAAATCCTTCAGCCTATTCACCATAAAAATCTCCTTCTCTTTCCTCCTTCCTACTACCTCTTTTCTTCTCCTTCCTCTTCTTCTTACCCCTTCCTCCTCCTCTCTTCTTCTTCTTCCTCCTCCTGTCTTCTTCTTCCTCCTCCTGTCTTCTTCTTCTTCTTCTTCTTCTTCTTCTTCTTCTTCTTCTTCTTCTTCTTCTTCTTCTTCTTCTTCTTCTTCTTCTTCCTCTTCCTCTTCCTCTTCCTCTTCCTCTTCCTCTTCTTCTTCTTCTTCTTCTTCTTCTTCTTCTTCTTCTTCTTCTTCTTCTTCTTCTTCTTCTTCTTCTTCTTCTTCTTCTTCTTCTTCTTCTTCTTCTTCCTCTTCCTCCTCCTCTTCCTTCTTCTTCTTCCTCCTCCTCCTCCCCACCTCCCTGTCTTCTTCCTCCTCCTATTATGTACATTGTGAGAGTAAGAAACAATCAAGAGGATGTAATATAAAGACTAGGGAGAAGCTGGGCACCTGTGGCTCATGTCTGTCATCCTAGCTACTCAGGAGGCTGAGTTCTGAGGATTGCAGTTCAAAGCCAGCCCAGGCAGGAAAGTCTGTGAAACTCTTATCTCCAACAAACCACCAGAAAACCAGAAGTGGCGCTGTAGCTCAAGTGGTAGAGCGCTAGCCTTGAGCTGAAGAGCTGAGGGACAGCGCCCAGGCCCAGATTTCAAGCTCCACAACAGACAAAAAAAAAAAAAAAAAGATTACGGAGATATGAAAGGCACAAATCTCAGAGTTCTTTTGTTTTTCTTTTGCAACATGCATTACAAAATGCAATTGAGGAATATAATGGACATGTTTTAAATGACCTTGAAAGAAGAGATTGATAGAGTAAACATAATTTATCAGTATTAATTTAGATGTGCAACCTCCCATTATTGAAACATATAAAGGGAGGAGTAAAATTTAAAAAATACAACAAAATTTTTAACCTATCTTGAGGTATTAACAATTGATATGAATAAGGAATTCGATGGGCTTTATAGTTTTCTACCTACTAGGAAGCATAAGTCTTTTTTGTGATACTAGGATTTGAACTCAGGACCTTGTGCCTGCTCAGATGGGCTTTACTACTTGAAGCATGCTTCTAACTTACCTTTGTGCTGGTTACTTGGAGATGGCATCTCATAAACTTTTCTGCTTGGGCTGGCTTCAAACTGAGATACTCTAGATTTTAGCCTCCTCAGTAGGATTACAGGCATGAGCCAGAGTGACACTTGATGATTCTTTATATGTATATAAATATGCTCTTTGATAGTACCTCTTGCCAGTCTATTGCATAACTCCATTGCTTCTTAAGCAACACCATATGTTTATGGCATTGTATATGTTGACAAATTGTCCCCCGGAGAGTTTCTACTATTTTCCAGACTGTCCAACAACAGATGAGTGTCATTCTCTTTTTCACATTCTACCCAACATGCTGGCTGTTAAAATAAAAATATATCAGCACTGTCTCATTTTTAAGCTCAGCCTCAAAATATTTCATTCATACAGGAAAGTTTTCCTTTCCTGGAATGAAATGTTCAGTTTTGCTTAAAAATGAGTTAGTGATCTATTTATATGCCAAGTGTACTTTTTTCCCCTACAAGAATAATTTAAAAATCTGTCTTTCAGAATAGGACCAACTGCTAAATGCTTTCTACTTTGCGCAAATATTTTATTTCAGTCCAGAGAAATTACAGTCAAGTACCTTTCATAATATTTGATAATGATTTTCACCATAAGACAAGGGCCTGTGGTGAAAACACAAACATTAGATGTGATTATGATTATATACAGAAAATCATTTTGTAAGTGATGCTTCTGGTTTTAATAAGCAGGGTTGAGATATTTGTTTTTATTTTAACATCCCCCATAGAGAGAAACACAATCCTGAGAAACAAAATTAAAAAAATTTAGGAAGAATTATACAATCATACAAGAGAGCAAATACACAAAATGATTTTTTTAAATCGCTACTTTATATTTCCTTTGATTCTAATGCTGTGCATTGTGCTAAGAACTAAGTAGATATTCATGAAATTTGGAAGCATGTGAATGAAACCGCTCACCATCACCGTATTTTAATAGTATATGAAATGTCTCTTGCAAATTCTGAAAGAGATTCTCCCCAATTTTGGGGGTCTTCTCGGTGTCTTGGCCATCTAAGTAAAGGTCCTCTCATCTGGGCTGAGTTACTAGAATCTTCGACTAAACTTTATCGCCACTAATTTTGCCTCTAATAGTTTAACTTTTAAGCATTTGTCAGAAAACAGTCCGAATATGGACACAGTTAAATTAGCCTAATCCTGATTTTGTGTGTGTGTGTGTGTGTGTGTGTGTGTGTGTGTGTGGCAATAGTAATTTTAACATGAACTAAAACAAAGAAATTAAAATCATGTAGGTGTTTAAAGAATGCTTTTGCTATTCCCCACAGTGTGGCTTTGTTGCTGGTGATTTCTGGCTGTTTTTCACCAAACCTGAAAAGCAAGAAAGTGAACAAACAGATAATTCAGACTTTAAAAAAAAAAAAAAAACAAGCGCTTTTAGCTATTAGCAGATGTCAGGTCAACCTGAGGCTTAACAAATGGAAGGCTGCATACCTGACATTCCTATCAGCCTCCATACAATTGACAAAACAGAGCAGCCTGGCTGTCAAAACAGAGGATGGACAGAATGATGGAAGAGCTTGGGTGGAGGTAGCACACTTGCCTTTCCATTTCAAGTTCTTTTAGAAAAAATTGTCAATGAATTAAAAATAAAAGCATTTAGTAATCGGTAAGTGAATCGAAATGCATTCTGCATTACTGGCTTCAACAGTGTGGGAGAGAGCTAAAAACTTCGCTGTTCGTTGGTCTTCTTCCTGTTAAAACTCTGCATTGCTGGGCACTGGTGGCTCACGCCTGTTAATCCTAACTATTCAGGAGGCTGCTGAGGACCGTGGTTCAAAGACGTCCCAGGCAAGAACATCTGTGAGACTGTTATCTCCAATTAATCACCAGACAACCAGAAGTAGCACTACTGCTCAAGTGGTAGAGCACTAGCCTTGAACTGAAGAGCTGAGGGACAGCGCCCAGGCCCAGAGTTCAAGACCCAGGACCAACAATGTCGGTCTGAGAGCCAGTTCTGAATATGAGCATGGTGACTGATTGCCCTCTCTGTCTGTCTCTCTGTCTGTCTTTCTCTCCCTCTTCCCCTCCTTTCTTCCCTCCCTCCTTTCTCTCTCTCTGTCTCTGTATCTCTGTCTCTGTCTCTGTCTCTGTCTCTCGGTCTGCTCTGTCTGTCTGTCTGCTCTGTCTGTCTGTCTCTCTCCTCCCCCTATGGAAGCCCTGTTGCTTAGGTTCTCTGAGTTAGTGTTTGCCTGGGATGGAGGGGGAGGGGGATGGAGAGTTAATGGTTGGTTAACAAACATCAAAGATCTTTAGGGGCGGGTGGAAGAATTCTAATATTGGATGGTGAGGATGGGTGTACAGCACTTCAGGTTTAATAAAAACCACTGAGTTATGCACTCCAAGTAAGTTTCATGTCACTCATCAATAAAGCGGCTCAATGAATAGCTGAGTGAGCAAACAGAGACATGAATAGTAAATTTGTGGGGGGAAAAATCCAAGTAGGCTAGGTGGAAGGTAATGACTAAGCCAAGTACTGAGGGACACGAGCCGGTGTCTGAGCAAGAACTGGAGCCACAGGCACACATTCTAGGTTAGACTCGCGCTCCTCCAGAAATGCCAAGACATGATGAGTGCTTCAATCCTCCGTGTTCCTTGTGTTTCTCTCTGGGTACTTAGTTGTGGGGTGCTACAGGATTGCCCTTTGGGGACCTGCAGGTGGGGACTGCCCTTTGGCTCTTAAATCAGCTATTATCTCCCTTTCCAACCTTCCCAGGACCCACTCACTTTCTGTGTCCCCTGCCCATAGCGAGGCTTCATTAGTATGTCTGTGTGCACATTTGTTTACATGCCTAGCTCTCAACACTCCACCATTTAAGCCACATACCTCTCGCCCATTGGTTTTTAAGTTATTTCTCAGATAGGGTCTCAAGCTCTTTGCCCAGGATGGGTCTCAGGTGGTGACTCTCCTACCTACACCTGCCTCAGAGGTGAGATTACAAGCAGACACCACCACCTGTGGCTTGTTGATTGAGATGATGTTTCACTAACATTTCCTTGGGCTGCCCTCCAACCTCTCTCGGCCTCCCAGGTAGCTGGAAACAAAGGCACCGGCTGCTCCCCCTCCTACCGCCCCCCCCCACCCCAACCAGGTTCATTCTTGCTGTCTTCTATCACTACACCCCTGGCAGACATGACCAGTTGATAACAGAACTCTGTCCTGTGGAGCCAGGATCTCTCTTAAAATAGAGCCCCAGGCAGTGTCTTTGAACAGATTGGCCCAGGTATATCCCTCATTCCATTTGTAATGTCTGTTACTGATGGGGTCGTGGATAACGGTTGGCTGACATGAGGGACATTGAACAGATACAAGAAATGGATCAGAAACCTCCTCAAGCCCAGGCATGCAAAGCAGTTTATTCCGATTTCTCTGCCCCAAGAAATTTGCTGGGGGCCATCACCATTTCTTCCCATTATTGCTCTACGAGTCCCCACGTTCTGCCCGGCGTAGGCTCAGCCTGTCACTGTCCATGTGAAACCAAACAGCCACGGTCTTCCCCAGCGCTTGGGCTGAAAGACAAGAGTCTTTACACCTTTCAGACCTTACGCCTTCTGCAGCTAAAGCTAGGTCAGGCATCAAGGTAATGATTTAGTTATTCATTCCTTTGAACCAGCCACTTTGGTGACTCATGTTTCTCTCTAACTCGAGCTATTATCCACTAATCCATACGCGACTCTCCTTCAATGTGGATGACACAGGCTGTTGACTTTGGGTGATTTTGCAATATGCACATTCACAAAGACTTTCTGCACAGGAAGAATACCATTTATTCCAGCAACTTTAAGAAAACAGCCGAGTGCGAGTTCAGCTTAGCCGGGTGTTTGAACATCCATTCACAATGGCACGGAGACAAACTTCCAGGCATTTGATTTTGGCGCTAAGCACTTCAGACTCAGGACTCAGTGAACTGTGTGTTTCTGAATTTCTCCTCGGGAAAGGTTGGTGGGAGGATGCAGAGATATCCACCTGAATGAAGGAGGTGGATGGTAATTCTTGAAGCAAGCCCATGAATCGATGTGTATTTGAATAGTCATCATCGCCAAACTTGGTGAGATGGTCCAGATTTTCAGGTATCTGGCCCCGGTCGCGCCCACTGTCCCATGATAACATGTCCGGATGTCAGGTATTGATTGACTTGTGGTTGAGGAAACAGTGTCCCTGTGAGTTAGGCTTGCATGTGAATTGTCCCCCATGAGCTCATCTCTCCAACGCTTGACAGTTGGTCCTCAGGCTGAGGGTGCTATTTTGGGAGGTTCTGGTAAGTTAAGAAATGGGGTCCTCGTGAAAGAAATGCTTTGCTTTGTGCCATCTTGTTGGGAGACAGTAGTAAGAGTTCGAACTCTGCACTTGTTAGTCAAGTGCTATAACAATTGAGCCATGCAAACCATTTCTTGTTGTTGTTGTTGTTGTTTGCTTTCAGGTTACTTTTGCAATAGGGTTTTGTTCTCCCTGCCTAAGCTGGCAGAAAGAAATGCACACTTAGCTGCTTTAGGCAGACTTGATTTTACTATTGCAAAAAAAAAAAAAAAAAAAAAAAAAAGAACAATTAACTCAATGTACTTTATAAGGAGCAAAGCCAATATCAGATTTTTTTCCCTGACAGAAAGCACATGAAAACTATTTTGAGAGGGGTGGAGACTGGGACTTGAACTCAGGACCTAGAACCTTTTGAATTAGTGCTTTACCCCTTGAGCCACATCTGTAGCCTTACTTTTTGCTGGTTATTTTGGAGAGAGTCTCTCTTTTCTGCCTGGGCTGGTTTAAACTGGCCATGAGTAGCTAGGATTACAGATAGGAGCCACATGCAACATTTTACAGATGAAAGCAAGCAAAGAATGTTTATGTATGTATATAAATAAATATATCTTTAAAACTGTGCATTATATTGTTATAATTCAAGTGTTAAATTAGTTCCTAGGTCAGTGTACATACAATTCTTTAAGCTCACAACTTTGTATCATATTCCAAAGTAAGCCCTTTAAAAAGCATAAAATGAGTGCTAATTTCAAATGCTCTATTAAAATGATTAATGAAATTATTGAGCCAAATGCTAAAGAAATGCCAAAGTATAAATCTTACCGTGCTTGTTTTTCTAACCTAAGCTGTTGTCCAGATGAGTCCAGTGCTGACTCTTCTTTTTGAACTCATATATATTCATCCGGGCACTGGGTTCAGCATATCAAAGACTAAAAAATAAGACCTAGAATTTCAAGGATCTTAGAAATTAGACAGAAATATGCCCCTTGCATAATTACTGCTCATTCCTACTAAATTTGACTGTGAGGAGAGTGTGAAAAGATCACAAAAGTAGGGGAAATAGATTCCTCGTGTCTGAAACAAACAAACAAACAAAAAATAGACTTAGCAGGGCATTGGTGGCTCACGCCTATAATCTTAGCTACTCAGGAGGCTGAGATCTGAAGCCAGCCCAGGCAAGATAGTCCATGAGACTCTTATCTCCAGAGAACTACATTAAAAGAAAAAGCCAGAAATGGAGTTGTGACTCAAGGGGTAGAGCATTAGCCTTGAGCAGAAAAAAAACTCAGCTGATATTGCACCCAGGCACTGGATTCAAGCCCCAGGAAACACACACACACACACACACACACACACACACACACACACACACACACACATACACACACACACAAGCTATGCTCAGGCACTAAGGTAGTTTTGATCTAGAATGTTCTCAGAAGCCCATTTGTTAAGTGTTTGATACTCAGCCTGGCACTTTGGGGAGGTGGTTGGAATGATTAACAGGAGAAAGTTAGACCACTGGGAGCTGTACCACAGCAGGGAATATGGAGACCTTAACTGTTTCATCAGCCTCTTTTTATTTCCAAAGCACTATGAGGCAAACAGGCCTTATCTGCCACTCCCCCAAGAAGCATGGGACCACTAGAGGCTAAAGTAACAGGCCTCTGGACTTCCCAGTCAAGATAAACCTCCCCCACCCCCCTTATCTTTATGTATTTATGTTTATTTCAGTTATTTTACCACAGGGACAGAAATATGACTGATACAGGAAAGTTAGGCCATGTAAATGTTACCTGGAAAACTGATCTATACCCTTCGGTGCTGTAGAAATGAGATCACAGGTACAGGTGTAGTAGGATGAATAGAGTTACCCTGACTCTCGCTTCCTTTCTTGAACTCCTTTTGTGGTCATTCTTGAGCTTTCTTTATACTATATGGCTGCTCACTTTCGACTGCTTTTAAACTACATTGCTGGCCGGGTGCTGGTAGCTCATGCCTGTCATCCCAACTACTCAGGAGACTGAGATCTAAAGAGGATTGTGGTTCAAAGCCAGCCTCCCGCAAGAAAGTTCATCAGACTCTTAGCTCCAATTAAACATCAAAAACAAAACAAAACAAAAACAAAAACAAAACTGGAAGTGGAGCTGTGGTTCAAATGGTAGAACACTGGCCTTGAGCAAAATAGCCCAAGGACAGCAACCAGGCCCTAGGACAGCATCAAGCCTAGGACTGGCAAAAAAAAAAAAAAAAGTAAAAAAATAAGTAAATAAAGTATGTTGCCTGCTTTCAGTGATCTTATAGGCCACCTAATGTCATCTGAAGAGATGGCATGGCAGTTCCACTGAGGAAGCCTTCTTCCTGCTTTTTTGCTAGGATGTAGGATGTAGTTTCTGCCTGTGATCTCAGTCTACTCCTCCTACACATCCCCCCTCCCCTTCCCACCCCCTCCACCCCCACTTCTCCCATTATAACACATGCAAATCTTAAATTATTGACGTTACGTGCTCACTTCTCCACTGAAATTTGTAAATTCAGAAAAGGCTGGTGTCGGGATTTTGTGTTTACCTTTAACTAGCTGTTTCATAAATATTCATTGAATCAATACGTTGCATGATATCAAATTGTACCTTAAATATTTGATCTGGAGAGTTGCATCGGCAGTGATGAAGGAAGGTGTTAATTTTTAATAATTCACCAGTTCTTTAGCGGGCAGGTTTAGACAGTTTTAAAATATCTTCGTTGAGGCGGGGTGGGAGGGGGTGTGTATGTGTGTGTGGGGTTCATACGTGGCCAAGATGTATACGATTGCCAAAGCAGGTTGCAGGAATAAATGATTTATTTGGAAATTATTGCTTGCATTTGTGCTTTCTAGGAAGGCAGGCTTACAGGACCTGGAAGTGAGTTCAGGTGAAGAAGAACTTTTCAAATATGAAGCAAGAAAGACAGAGGACAGGAAGTATGTGCAACTGTACTTGCTCATTCCCTCTCACCACTATTCCTGGAGTTTACTTTGGTTTACAATGTAATAAGTGGAGCCAGGCTTGTCATATCTACTTTCTCCCAGGGGTTTGAAACTGTAATAAAAGCATTTTAACTCAGTGGTAACTAGATTAGAGTAATGCAAGAATCTGCTACCTTGAGACCTCCCATGTAGGTCTTCGCCCAAATAAATGTGCATGGAAAATTGTTTTACACCAATGGCTGTGTAAGATCACAAGTTAGAGTCATGTTGACAATCTCGGTTCAGAACTGGCAAAAGAGTAAAACTAAAACACGAAACAGGGATTGGAAACACCCCCTTTGCTGACATGAAACCAATGCTCAGAGGTTTTGACGTACCACCTTTCCAGGTCAATGTGTTCAATGTGTGTAAAGTGCCACCAGCATCTCTCCTGCAAATGTAAGCAACTTAATACGAGTGCTGGCTGCAAAACCCAGCCTCCAGAACGCATAAGAAGCCACGAGAAGTTTCTTAGAGTTAATGTGTAGGGAAGGATGCTAAATCTTCCATCTCCTGCAGGCTGAATAGGAAGTGAGAAGACAGAGTGGTCACATTCCGCCGGAAGTGACATTCTTGGAAAGATCCAACCGTTGGTTCCCTTCCAACTCAACTAAAGCTTTGGTGTGAATTCTACCTTGTGATTCCATAGGTTCATTGGACTCTGCTGTAGAGGTAAACATCCGTTGGTGAAGGAAAGGGAGGAGGAGGAGACCTTCTCCAGCTTCCTTATGAAAAGTCATGAAGTTTGGGTGTATGTGGGGTGTTACAGCTATTGGAAAGTAACAGCTTTGGTTTTCTAGATCTCTGGTTCTGGATTTTCCACCCCCCTGCCCCCCCCCAAAAAAGGGAAGATTTAGGAAGGACCTAAACTTAGTCTTTTCTATTTTTAGTTTTTTAAATTACTCCTCATTTATTCGGACTCCAACACTGCCTCCTCCAAAGCCAAATTCTTCTAATTTAGAACATGATTCTCAATTGTAGGTGGCACTTGCCTCTTACTTATGTCAAGAAGCAGTTGGGACTGACA
This sequence comes from Dipodomys merriami, assembly GCF_024711535.1. Taxonomy (NCBI): domain Eukaryota; kingdom Metazoa; phylum Chordata; class Mammalia; order Rodentia; family Heteromyidae; genus Dipodomys; species Dipodomys merriami. The sequence continues at coordinate 13,233,229 of NW_027204826.1, forward strand.
TGTCCCAGGGCCTGTGGTCCACGAGTCCTTGTTAAATTGGATCCCACTAGATCAAGAGCCAACGTTAAGAACCGCTCTTCCCAAAGAAAAGTCATTTTCCACAGCTTCTAAGCCAGTTCCTGTGTTCGTTTGAGTTTGTGATGCACCTCCTGTGAGACCAAAAGTCTAAAGGATGTCATACACCCGTCACATTTCAGACAGCTTGGATTTCCAGCAACCGAATTCCCATTGCTGTATAACTTGTTTTTTGAATCCTCCTCAATTCTGAAGTTGGGATTCACGGAATCAAAGTATGTAAAGTCAGATTGGGATTCTTAGCCAAACCCGTTATTTTGTAGAATTAAGAGGAGTCCATTTTAAAGAAAAATGAAGAACCCTTGTACTATATGATTTTGATCCTCTTTTTTTTTTTCTGTCGGTCGTGGGGTTTGAACTCTGGGCCTGGGCACTGTCCCTGAGCTCTTCAAGCTCTATCACTTGAGCCACAGCACCACTTCCTGATCCTCTTTTTATTTCTGTTTTGCCCTTTGTGTTTTTACAGAAGAATGGATTTTTTTGCTTCTTCTTGTGTTCACATTTTGCAAACCATATCTGTCTCCTGTTTTGTCATGGATTTGAATCTATGACATTACCGTTATGTAAAATTCTATGTTGGGTGCACAAAAACCGACTCCCCTATCTCCCCAAGTATGGCAAGAACAGGTAACGATTTCAAAGGTACATAGTGGTGGCACCTAGCTGCTGTGTTTAGCATTTAAGGAGCAACTTTTCCTTTTCCTGTTTGTCCTCTTCTTTTCCCTCAGTAGAAGCTAAAACTTTCCTTTCCTTTTCTTTTTTATTATAAAACCACAGATAAGTATAACAACTGCAAGTAGGCTGGCACAGCAGAATACAAGGAAATAAGAGATAAGGGAATTTGGTCCAATACAAAAAGGACTGTGGAATTTAAACCAAATGACAGGAGATAAGGCTTTCTCTAGGTTTCTATTAAAACTGTAATAAATAAGAAATAAAAAAAAATCTTTGCAAGCCCAGATCTTTGTTCTATATTGCACATCGCAAATGTGAAATATTTTCATCAATGCACAGATTCTATTCATAGTCGCAAATATATATATATGTGTGTATATATATATATATTTATTTATATATCTCCTGCTGGAATCATGTTGAAGATAGGATTGCTTCAGGTGAGCTGCCTGGTGAGCCTTTCAGTGAATTCCATTATTTGAATAAATAGACCATTTATACACTTAAGGAAGCAGCTCCAAAAGCCTGCGTGGTAGGGGAGGTATCCGATTGTGGAATTCCTTTGAACAGCTAACTTACAGTCGAGCAAAATGAATACGAGGAAACTAGAACATATGTTGCCAGGGTTGAGGGAAAGGTAACGGGACAACGGGGTGGGGTGAGGGAGATAAATGGAGAGAGGAAGAGTGGACGAATGCAGTCCTAGTACTCAATATACATAGGTGGAAATGGAGCCAGGTTAGCAGAGGGGGTGGGTAGGGTTGGGAGCGAAGGGGGAGAGTGGTAGGAAGGGTGACATGGATCAAGAGGCATTGTATTCATTAACTGACATGATGATTTGACACTCCTTTTATATAATTACTTAAACATAATAAACATTAATATTGAATGTTGGTTTTAATTTTTAAAAAAAGCCTTCCTGAGGATGTGGGATTACTCAATAGAATGAAAATTCAGGAATGAAAAATACAAATTAACCACAACAACAACAAGAGAAAGAGGGGTGGAGATTTTGTTTATGATGCCCAGAAGGAAAAATTCATCGTGTTTTCACTGTATCATTTTCATCCTCAGGGACTATTATTCTCTATGGAGCACAAGATAACGGTCAGAAATGGATCCTTCTTGTATTTCATCATCCATCACAGAACTGAATTTGACCTTTTAATCAGACAGGTAGTCATAAAGGGGACATTTCCCCCTACCCCAGTGAACATGCACAGATTCATGCAGGAAATCTCAGTGCCTTTGGCCCTTTCAATTGCAGAGAAAAGGAAGAGATTGAGATTTGAGGTGACATTCTCACTACAGTAGTTCAAAATCTACCGTGTAGTAAAATAAGTAGGAAGGTCATTTATTAAATGTAGTTAATACACTAAAAAAATTAAATCTTTTTCTTAACCCTAATGTTTCTGATTTCATATACCAATTATATCTAAAGGATTGCTACCATTCTATTAAATATAATAGATCACTTTTAGTAATTGGCCATTTATGGTACCTTTAAAACAATTAAATGGCTACCTAAAACAAATCAAAAGACACAATCTTTGTTTGCTTTTATATTACCAAAATTATCTTAATAACGTAGTCAAAATGTCAGCACTTATCCACTACTTGAACTATTATAAAATTGCTAGGAAAAATATTTCACAAAATACTTACGTCTTGGATTAATTAAAGCCAAACATTTCTCTTTTATTTTTTAAACCTAAATAGCTTCCACATTTAAATAAATTGGCATTTATTTAACAAACTAATTCTTCACTTTAATTACAGAAGAGGGTGGGTATTTCATTTTGTAAGAATTTTTTGTCAGGAAAGATTACAATAGGTATTTGACCACTGCCATTTCAACATAACTAGAGATACACACACACACACACACACACAGAGTTCATCAGGGCCTAGCCTGTGCCAAGCAATTTCAGCCTTAAATAACCTTTCCCAGGTCAGCACTGCTGTACCAGGTGAGATAGAAATCAGCTGGTATGACACAGAGCAGCCCTGTGCATGTTTTACCCACAGTTCACAGCTGTCAAAGGACACATAGTAGAAAGGAAAAACAGAAGAATTTTCCTAAAGCTGGATCTAAGTGTGGCCTTCGTTACAAAACCAAAACTAAACAACCTAGCACGTGCCCAATTCATGGATTAGTAGCATCCATCTCAGTATCTATACCTATAGCCCCCTTGAAAGGATGACTTCCTAATGGATGCAATTATTTTATAGTCTTAATTAGATAATTATAATAATCCGGTGAGTTCAGGGATAAGATAGCTAACTTATTATCTTCATGGAGGGAGGTGATTCTGTTAGATAGCCCGCTGGCGTTTGTACATGCATTACCCCATTGGAAACCGTGGGTGTGATCAGTCTTGTCTGGCAGGGGAAGAGATGGCTGAAGGAAGAAGAGAGGAAATGTGGGCCAAACCCACAAAGCCACAGAGCTGCTGAGCCAGAGGTAGATTGTTACCTAGAGCAAGACGCTGGCATGGTGTTATTTATTTACTCCTAGCGCTGGCACTGACATTCTTTCCCAGGTGGAGAAGGGCTACAGAATGCCTTACGCTAGGCTCTGTGTGCTTGGACCACACAGGAGAAGGGTTTGCACATTTGAGGCCAGAGTAGGTGGTGTCATAATGATGCTGCCAGGATCAGCGACCACTGCTCGTGTGTGAGGGAAACCTTCACCCAGAGTCCTCGTTACCTAGGACTTCAGAATGAATATCCATGGGGTGTTTGAGGCAGACATTCAAAACCTTGATTGGTCAATGTGTGGTGGGATTAGAGACAGCCTTGAGATGATGTGAAGTCAGGATTGGTGTGAATTCAGTTTGTCGTTCACAGAAGTTTATCTGACGCTGTCAAACCAGTATTTCAGACAGGATCTAAACAGAAGGCATGAGGCTGGTAGGCTGGTCTCGTGTGACACAGTTCTGCCAAATAGGACCAACGCTATTCATTTCAAAAGTTGGGAGAGTTTGGGTGCATAAACAAAGCAAAGTTACAAGGAAAAGTCTCTGCTTTCTGGCAATTAAAACATTTGTTTTCTCTGTAACAACAGATATACTGGAAACCTTCAAATGGGATTAAAATATAAGGGAAATAGGAAATAACTCCAAGAGAATAATATTTATGAAAGTATAATGAAAAAAATTGGATAGCACATTGAAAGTTGTGTAGTAGGTATATATACATGTCCACATGTATGCATTATTAGACATGCAATTATATATAATCATATACACACGATTATATATATCCATGTAAGTTATAAATATGACATATGCAAAAGCACAACAGCACCAAAACTTTGCACCTAGAAGCTTTGCTTGCACAAACTGATCAGGCTAGATAAAGAAGAGAGAAAAAGAGAAGTAGAATGAGACTGTGGAGGATTCTTGGCTTCTTGCAAAACTGGAATTCAAAGGACCTTTGAGGGGGAAAAAAGAGTAAAATTTGGAGACTAAATTTGAATGAGAGGATGGACTGGTAACCCTTGCAAGACTTCTTCATGCCATTTAGTGATGGCGACGTGGATAGCTCAGTCAGAGGCTAGAGCTCCTAGGAATGTATTTTAGATGCTCTGGGAAAGAAACCCAGCCACCCAGACAAAGGCCCAACGGAACTTTGCATCTCCAACATATGGCAAGACATGGCCTTCTTTGGTGATGTGGGGAACACCTGGAGATTTCAGACACTTTGTCCTGAGGAGTATATGGTTCTCATTGTTGTCTTGCAGAGGTATGGCTTCATAGATTCTTAAGGCCTACCTTAATCACAGTGTAAACCACCTATTCATTTTCTCTTGCATAACAGAACCAACCAGAGACCTTTGTTCTCCCGATCATTCCACACATTCCTTAAGAACATTCGGAAGCCATCCCCTCCATTCTGCCCCCCCCCATTTTGGTTTTCTTTTTCTGCAGAGCAAGTAATCTCTTCTTTTTATCTTACCTCAAAGGTCCCACTTCCCTATGCTTTAATCATTTTTATTGTTTCCACCTGCATACTCTTTGATTTTTCTTCCTTTCCCTTTTTAAAATGTGTATCTATAGACACAGTACTTTCAAAATTGGAACGGATCTAAAATACCTATTGATCCATAATTGGAATTACCTCTGCTTGGATAGGGCAGATTATAGAAAAAGATGTGATGGGTAAGAGAAGACTTGGGCTAACTTAAATGGTATCCTATAAAGGTATTTGCAGCTCCAGAATGTAGTTCTTAGAAGTGAAATGTGCCTCAGAGAGAATTGTAGACAATATAAAAATACACTACTATGGAAGTGAAGCAAATGTTGAATAAAAAGTTACATATAAACAAAATTATTACAGTGTATAAGTACATACATACCTGTATATAAATATGCAAGCACAGAAAACTTAGAACTAGCTAAATATTGTTCTTATATCAACAAAAAAAGAAAAATTATAGCAGAGCTCTTTTGCCATAACAGAAACTTACAATGTTCAAAAAGAATATTACTAGGGAGTAAAAAAGGTGCTGATGGTTCATGCTGTTGGGGAGGGTAGGGGATGAGGTCAGCAGGATCAGGGTTTGAGGCTAGTCTGGGCAGAGAAGTTTGCAGAACTCCTTCTTACCACATAGTTGGGTGCAGTGGTTTGTGCCTGTTGTTCTAAGTAATAGGGAAAGCGGTGTTCGGGAGGATAATGACACCAAAAGAGTTTAGGCAGACAAGTCTTTAGATTCCATCTCCATGGAGGGACATGGTGAGTGCACCTGTGAATCTATGGGTGATCAGAAGCCAAGAGATTCGAAATCCTATCTCCAAAGTGACCATGGAGGGCTGGGAAGGTGGCTCAGTGGTAGAGTGCTTGCCTTGCATGCATGAGGCCCTGGGTTCGATTCCTCAGCACCACATAAGCAAAAAGAAAAAAGCCGGAAGTGGCACTGTGGCTCAAGTGGTAGAGCGCTAGCCTTGAGCTGAAGAGCTGAGGGACAGCACCCAGGCCCAGAGTTCAGGCCCACAACGGACCCCCCCCAAAAAAAAGTGATTATGGAAAAACAGAACTAAAAGTCTAACTTAATAATGTAAAGCCAGCCTAGCAAGCATGAAGCCCAGAGTTCAAACCCCATTACTATCAAAAAAGAAAAGAAGATCAAAAAGGGGAAAAGGAAGAAAGGAAGGAAGAAGCAAGGAAGAAAAAGAGAGAGAAAGAGAGAGAGAGAGAGAGAAGCCTACCACACCTAAAATACAATATTAGGAATAGAAAAGAAAAAAAATCTCAAAGTGCCTGTAGATTCGTTGTAATGATTTAAGCAAATCCTACAGACTATCTCCTCTTGCGATTCACACTTGCAATGAACAGAGCGAAAAAAATAATTCCAGAAACCTGGATTTCCTTATATTCCTCCCAAATTTGGTGGATAGTGTTCAAATCCAAAAAGGAAACAATAATGAAATACAGGTTTCAAAATGACCAGAAACTTTTAGGTCCAGAAGTGTCTAAGACATTTGTCTAAGATGAGGAAAACAGAAAATTTAGGAGATTTCTTTTTCCTCCCATGTTTTTGCTGGCTCATTGGAGATAAAAGTGCCACAGACTTTCCTGCCTGGCCTGGCCTTGAACCACACTCCTCAGCAATCAGAGCCCCCAGGGTAGCTATGATGACAGGTGTGAGCCACTGGCATCCAACCAGAAAGACATTTCAGTCCCAAGGTTTAAGTAAGAAAATCAGTTCTTTGGGCTGGGAAGGTGGCTCAATGGTAGAGTGCATGCATGAGGCCCTGAGTTCAATTTCTCAGCATCACATAAGCAGAAAAAGCCGGAAGTAGCACTGTGGCACAAGTGATAGAGCACTTAGCCTTGAGCTGAAGAGCTGAGGGACAGCGCCCAGACTCAGAGTTCAGGCCCCACGACCAACAACAACAAAAAGAAAATCAGTTCTGAGATTAACTGAAAATGTACATCTTGAAAGCTCCTTTCTTCTGGTATACCAGTTTAAGAATAACACTGAACACAATGGGAGAAATTTAGGAAAATCATAGAGAGGGAATTACATTCTTTCCTGCACAATGGCTCATTTTACAATATCTCATGGTAACACTTTTAGTTGGAATGGACTTTTCTTATGGTCCTGGGGGGGAGGGGGAGGGGACCACCACACATCATTTTTTAAACTAGAAAGCATGCATTTCAGAGCAAATGAGAGTGTATAGCATAGTATCTCTTCTTCCGGCTGCTCTAATAGTTTATTGTACGGCAATGGAATACGAAAATGTGTTTATTAGGTTTACCAAGAAGCGATTTTGAGATAGGCATGTGAGTAGCTTTGAGCTCTGTCAACATTTTCTTGAAAGATACCTGAGATTATTTGATGTTTACTTTTTTTTTTAAAGTAGAGTATTTGGAAGTTAAAGTGCAGGGGAACATTTTATTACATTTTAAATGTAATTCCTGATCTCTGGGCACTGTCGGTATAAATCTCAACAAACCCAAGACATCACTATCTATATTAGATCGCCAAATCTTCTCATTCCCCGGGCTGGGTGTTAAGAACAAGCAGAAAAAGCGAAATTCCTCGGTAATAAAACTTCTGTTTCTTGACAAGTGTGATGTAAGGACATTTATTTTTTTTCTCCCCCTTTTTGCTGGCCTGCCTACACTTTTCAAAGTGGGTTCTGCCACCTGCTATGATTATGTCTTCCTGTAACCTCTATTTCAGAAGTGCCTGGTGTGTGAATAATACACTTTTCTAACAACTCTCTTAATGGTCACTGTTTTTAAGGTCATCTTCCTGTGAAATCCGAAACTGAAAAATGCCGAAAATCCAATTTTGCTTCAAAGGGTGGAATCTGTTGCCTTTCCATTTTCTTTTTTCCCTTTGCATTTCTTTTATACAAATTCCTGTTTCTTAAAATGGCAATCTCTACAGGAATTGGCATACTCATATATCAAACTTCATTTGGGCCAACATCAGGCTAAATAATTTCCACCAGCTTTAAGAGCACTGTGAAATTGGGATACTGTTATTGACTCGTTGAATTATGACATTATACTTCCATTCAAAACCAAATAAATATGGTATTTTCAGGGTTATTTTCCCCCAAAGATGTCGATGCTTTGCTTTTTAGTTTATTAAAAAAATGCATAATTACTGCTAGCTCAAGCTCCTACGAAATAACTTCCCAATCTTAACCTGCAATAACTATAGGTTTTATGTATATGTTCCAATAGAATTTCCAATATTTTTTTTGAGACACACTATTACAGAGATTTGGAAATTGTGGTGGTGGTAGGGGGAAGTTATCATTTGTAATTCTGCCCAGTTAATCATGGTTTTTACTTGGATTAGAACAAAATCCTTTGCCAACCCCAGCTTGTCCAAATGAAGTGTAGAGAAGACACTGTTTTGTAGCATTATGCAAAACTTAAAATTCCACAACTTGTTTGCATAAATGGGATGCAGTTCAATATCCCTAAATCAAGTACAAACAAAATTATGAGATTTCTTCAAACCCTACCCTTTGGGATAAAAATAAAATAACAGGCATGCAAACTTTTCCATTAGGACAAAGACCTGGGGAAAGTTATTTAAATGGCTGAAATTTGTTTAAAACAATAGGAAAAACAAAGGATCAAATAATAACAACAACAAAACCAGTAGAATTAACTTTTAAAAAATCATCTTATTGTATTGACTCAGCCCTCCAGACAAATAATAGATTTTATTTTTGCCTTATTTCCAGTATTTGAATACATCACTCAGTTATTTCGGGTGGCATTAGGGTTTAAAGTCAGAGCCTCAAACTCATTTAGCTTGCTTTTGGAATGGGTACTCTACCATTTGAGTCACATCTGCAGCCTGGCTTTTTGCTATTTATTTTGGAGATGAAGTCTCATGGACATTTCTGTCCAGGCTGGCCTCAAACTTGTAGCATCTGGGTAAGAGACTTACTCTTCCTTATACTGTTTCACTCTTCCTTCAGTGGACACTACATGTTTCTGTGGCTAAAAGAATTTATTTTAGCATGAAGTATAATGTGGATATCCTATGTTTCAATTGCTTAGGATTTAATTTCCTCTGTTTTGGCTGCTGGGAGGAGGATGAGTAGGGGGGGTGAACTAAAATTCCTTCTGGGTAGAACTTTTGAGTCTAGAATGCAACAGGATTTGTGGGTCACTAGTACTATTCTTTTGTTTTACCCCCTCATTTCTCCTGCAGAAACACGGGGCATATCCCATTTTTCTACCATTCAGAATAACTAATGGCAGCCACTGAGGTTTCTGACACTAGGATTAATACCAGTCTCCTGTCATGGAGGCTTTCCTTAGTGACACAACCTAGAGGAAGATACTGTAGCAGCGTTCATAGTGAATAAAGGCAGACAAATTGAACTTAAAGCCTACAGTGCAGATTATTACTCTTTACAAATGTACACGAGGTCATGGGCCATTTAGGCTAACATGTGGCTGCTTGGGTGATTCTTTGCCTGAACAGAAAAATATCTTGTTAAGGACTCTTAGGGAGAGGCCCTTTGCAACCTGTGTCCCTCAAACCTACGATTTGGGGGAGAGAAGCCTGGGACAGGAACTAACTGCCCTCCCCCACCCCAATGCCTTGCGATTCGTTCTGTGGTCATGATCTTCAGCAGCCCCATGGAGCCACGACGGGGACCTCCCGCCACAGAGGTGGCCGCGGACAGGGGTCAGTGCACCCAGAGAATCATGGCTTTGCCCTTGGGCTTGGGCTTTGTCAGTCTCTACTTCTTTACCCTGTCCATGGTGTATCTTGACCCTGGCTGGATGGAGGGCTGAGGCAAGGTGGGCCTCCTTCTTCAGAAGAAATGCAAACCTGAAAGACCTAGGACTGAGGCTTGAAGAATGCATTAATCCCTCATCTATTTATCTATCTATCTGTCTCTCTGTCTGTCTGGCTGCCTGCCTATTTCTCTGTCTCTGCCTATCTATCTGTCTATTTCTCTGTCTGTCTGTCTATTCCTCTGTCTGCCTGCCTATTTCTCTGTCTGTCTCTGCCTGTCTGTCTGTCTGTCTGTATCTCCATCCATCTATCTGTCTATCTCTGTCTTTCTAATATCTATCTGCCTCTATCTATCTATCTATCTATCTATCTATCTATCTATCTATCTATCTATCTATCTGCCTATTTCTGTCTGTCCATCTGTCAGTCTGTTTGTATCTATTTATCTCCATCTATTTGTCTGTCTATATCTATCTTATATCTATCTATCTATCTATCTATCTATCTATCTATCTATCTATCTATCTATCTATCTATCTGCCTATTTCTCTATCCATCTGTCAGTCTGTCTGTATCTATTTATCTCCATCCATCTATCTGTCTGTCTGTCTGTCTGTCTGTCTGTCTCTATCTATCTATCTATCTATCTATCTATCTATCTATCTATCTATCTATCTATCTATCTATCCATCTATCTATCCATCTGTCTACCTGTCTACAGAATCTATTTCAACAGGTTATGGAATCTTTCCTGGAAAGGCCCTCTCATCAAATACTCTTGCACAAGAGCCGTCCCCTGCTCCTGTAAATTTATAACTTCATTTCTGAGATAGGCTCTCGTTCATTTTCCAAGGCAAGCCTCCAACTCATGATCCTCCCACCTTTGCTTCCCAAGGCGCTGAGATGACAGGAACGTGCCATCAAACCGGGTTTGGAGAATTCCATCTTTCCTTGCGTCCCCTGCATTAGTCTTCTCTATGTTTGATCCTGCCGGTGGTATGAGTCTCTTTCCCAGAGAAACAGGCTTGTCTTCTTTCTCCAGTCCAGAGAGCTGTGGAGGTCTGGGGAGCTCTGAATCGTGGTGTAGATCCTGAGGAAGGACGGCCCAGGGAGCCGGATTCCACGTGCCGGTGTTTAAGGGTGCCAGGTGTCACCTGAGGCACATCATGGCGCAAGCTCTCAAATCCCCAGGTGCCATTCCATGCTCCATTATCTCACGGAACTCTCTACCTCCCTTCCACAGTGAGCACATGTCTGCGGTGTGGGATTGGAGGCTTGGGACGACATTATCCATAAATCTAGATGACTCACACCACTGTCTTTCAATGCGATGACATCAGGAGAAAGGCCGAGAACCCCACTTTTCACTTTCTGGAAGACTGCAGTTTAGTTTCTCTCTGTTTTCCCTCTGTACGACACTGGGACTCAAACTCAGCACCTGACACTCATGGGCTGGCACTCTACTCACGGAGCCACGCCTCTGGGGTCCCCCCATCCCCCCAGCCTCGCTGTTCAGTTTCTCAAGGAATCATGTGCATGAGATTTAGGTTTGTCAGGAAGGAGCTGTTGATGCAAATGTCTTGTGAGTCAGCAAATGGGACCTGTCACAAGTTCAGTTCTGTTGTAAGAGATGCAAACACACGAGCTAAAATACCTCCACACACAGCTTACAGGATAGCTGCTTTTACAGTGTTATAAACCAAGATCTGGAGTTCTGTGAATCAAGGAAGTGTTAGCAGCAATACAGGCCAAGATTACCTGGTAGTACTGGGATTTGAACTCAAGGCTTTGTGCTTGCTAGGCAGAGCCTCTGCCACTTGAACTGTGCCCCCAATCCCAAGTTTTCCTCGTACTCATTTTTCAAGTAGGGTCTTGTTTTTTTATTATTATTATTTTTCCTCCAGGCTGGACTCACATCATGATCCTCTTTCTTCTGGCCTCCCACAGAGTTGAGATTACAGACATACGCTATCATGACTCTCTTCATGACTCAGATGAGGAGTCCTTCTGCTCTTTTGTCTCTGCTGGACTAGTGCTTGGATCCTCCCAATCTTTGCCTGGCTCCCATGATTTCCATGTCACAGCTCCAGCCTGTGACATGGGTTGTGTATAGTAGCGAGTGAACGAAGGCACCACAGAATACCATCCCTGGCCTAATGGATGAAGACGATAATAAAGTCTCTACATAGCTAGTTCGATTAGGTGTTTAGCCTTAACAGGAGCTGAAGAAATACCTGCTATGTTTATTCTGTGGCCTGGAAATCTTTGGGTAAGATTACAAACCTAAGAGATGGGAGCTACTTGTCTTATTTACCAAAGGGATTTCTCTCTCTCTCTCTCTCTCTCTCTCTCTCTCTCTCTCTCTCTCTCTCTCACACACACACACACACACACACACACACACACAGACACACACACACACACACAGAGAGAGAGAGGGGAAAGAGAGAGAGAGTGCGTGCAAGAGAGTGTGTATCTAGCTACTCATGCATTCACAGAGAAGAGGTAGGAGAAGCAGTTTATATTTGGGGGTGATACAAAGATCAAAGACATTTGTGGAATACTCTCCGCCCAGCCTGCATTTAATTACAAAGGGACAGTGATACTAGAAGCTGCTTTACCATTCAATGAGATCATTGATGATATAAGATTAAGAAATGGCCTTATTATTTAAAGAAACAGATTTTTCTTTCCTTTTTTTTTTTTTTTTTAAAGGAGGTCTCATCCACTGTAAGGGCAAGAGATAGACAAAATAACATGCCTGTAATGCAGATTTAGTACCCGTCATTCAACGATTTTCAGTAAAATCCTCTTCTTATAACCTTGACTTTATTAAGTAGTCCTTAAGGTACATTTGGCAGACAGATAATGAGTGCGGGGAATAGCCTTATCTCCATCAAGCTAATCTTTAACAGCTTGGAAAGGAACTGGCATAAAGTTTTCCAATTTGAGTGATGGAAGCAAGTTAAGATGAAGCCATTTAAATTGTCCTTTTAATAGAAAGACTTTATAGTGCCCGACAATATTTTTATAAGCACACCGCCTCCCGGAGCAGCAAGAACATAAAACAAATAAGAAATATAGAAAACGATAGAGCTTTCAGAGTATTCTTGGGGGAGGGGGAAATCAAATGAATTGCTGGTTAAGAGAATAAAGAATTCAACTGTCCTCGGCCACCAAATGGCATTTTTTTTGTATCTGACTGAAAGTCTGATGCACCGCACCAAGGGAGGGAAAAGAACGATTTGATCCACATTGGCTGGCTCCATTCGGGGGAGGAGCAATCTGAAGGGAGAGGTTTTGATTGGCAGGTCATTGTCCAGACATTGTGAAGATTCCAACTGGGTAAAAAAAGAATCTCCAGCACCTTCCTGGCCCTCGGCAAAGTGTGTGGCTTTGTGTGCCTAGGTAGCTGTGTGCCCAGAGAGAGAAGGATGAAAAGAGAATGTACTGAGAGGTTTCTCTAATAAGGCAGCTGGGCATGACCCATGGCAGAGTCCCAAATTCGGAATTATCTCCTTGAGAGAAAAACAAAAACAAACACAAAAGACATAATCTGAGGCTCTTTCTTTAAGTAAGACTAGAAACACCTGAGAAGCTATTTTTCTTTGTTTCTATGCAGAAGATAGGTCACAGCCCATCCTGAAATAGGCTACTTGTGAAAGCCATAAAACACACCCATTCCTTCATTAAAAATATAATAATAATCCACCTTGTGTCTGATAAGATTGTCTGGCGTCTTTTACTTAATTTGCTTTATCAGTTGGATTTGTTCCCTCTTGGTTCGGTGGATGTAGACTATTCCTTACTCTGGTCTTCAGTCTTTACTGAGTTCAGATTTCACTAAGAGTATCTTCACCCCACAGACCACGCCAGGGAAGACCTAAAATAGCAAATTTCGACAGCTGTGTGATAAGACATTGTTACAGAAATCAGACTGTCCTCAAATTCGCCCCCACGAAGGTCTTTTTCTTTTGTTATGTAAACATGTAGCCGATATTTTTCTAGCTCCAGTATAAAACCATTTCCTCAACTGAATTAGACCTCCAGAGATGATTTATAGGTATCAGCAAAGGCTAAATAAGGGATTACAGATTTATCTGTGGCAGATAAGACATGGGAGTAAGTGTGAGGCACACCAGGAGTAGTTTGTCCTACACTCAGAAATTTCAGCAGTTGGGGTAAGAAGCTGAGATTTAGTAACTTGAATGAGCTTTTCTTCTTCTTTTTTTTTTCTTTTTCTCCTTAAGAAGCAAGTGATAATTCATCTGCAAACATACCTTTCTTTGCTCAGCTTGTCAATAGAAAAGTTGTTTTGCTAATGGTTATCTGTCTACAAGTCCTTGACCTGCTTGTAAACACATTTGGGCAGGAAAACCCTGGGCCGTGGCCTGGGGACTTTGCGTCAACAGCAAGAGATAAAGTGACCACAACTTAACCTGTTCTGGCCTGGAGTGGACCTCTGGTGCCCCAGGGCTAATGTCCCTAATCTCTCAGCTCAGGGAACGCATTGCACATTGCATCTAGGGCCTGTAAGGATGCTGCCTGACTTGTGCAGCTACAGGGTGTTTGGGGAAAAAAATATGGACACACACACACACACAGCAGGGAGGCATTAAAAGAATCACTGTTGCACTAACTAGGGGTTTTGTGGTATTGAGGTGAGGCGCATGGAGGTACCATTGGCTGAACAAAAAGATTAGTCCTATGATCTACCCTTGGATGCTTCTAGAAGAATTTGTTAGGCTGGGCTCTGGTAGCTCATGCCTTTATTCTTGGCTACTCAGCAAGTTGAGTTCCAAGGAACTCGGTTCAGAGCCAGCCTGGGAAGATAAAGCTAAGAGACTTTTATCTCCCATGAACTAGCAAAAAGAAAAAAGTGGAGGTGTGGGTCAAGTGATTGAGTGACAGCCTAATGCAAAAAAAAAAAAAAAAAAAAAAAAAAAAAAGGTCAGGTAGAAACATTAGTGCTGAGGAGCTCCAGTGGCGAAATCCGTTATCACGCAGTACTTATAAGAAACATTAGTGCTTAGTTCAAGCCCCAGTATTGGCAGAAAGAAAGGAAGGAAGGAAGGAAGGAAGGAAGGAAGGAGGGAAGGAAGGAAGGAAGGAAGGAGGGAGGGAGGGCGGGAGGGAAGGAAGGAAGGAAGGAAGGAAGGAAGGAAGGAAGGAAGGAAGGAAGGAAGGAAGGAAGGAAGGGAAGGAGGGAGGGAGGGAAGGGAGGAAGGAAGGAAGGAAGGAAGGAGGAGTGAGGACTATGTAATATTTTGCTTTGTTTTTGAAATCAAACAATCCCTATATAGAATCAACATCACTCTGTATAAGACTTAGGCCTAGGCTAGAAGGTTATAGCTTTCAGATGACAGACTATGATCTTATAGAATGATTAGTGTTCTTTTTAAAATATGTGTACTTGCATGTATATTTACCTGTATTCATATTCAAAAGGCATAAGCCTCTGAGCACATTTATGTTCACGAATTAGATGAAAAACAGAACTAGCATGTCATTAGCTCTCCAAATATATGATTATGTGTTCTTAGCATGAACACTCATGGTCACACAAGAAGACTTCTTTGAACACTCAATTATTCATAGCAGGTAATATCTACAAGTCACTCTTCTGTAATTGGTCCCAGGGCAAAGGGCTGATCTCTTGTATAAAAGCCTCCATCTATGCATTTGGTCTGGCTTCTAATTAGTGAAACCAAAAAGAGCTGAACTTTGGAAATTGTGATGAGTCGGTGATCTTCCCCCTCCTGTCCCCCCTTTAAGGAAATAATCACTTTGCCCTTGAACTCCAAAAGGCCTTGAAATCAACTGATTCTCCTTTTAAGCTTCTTAACAAGCTGGGGGGGGTGTTAGGGGTAGGCACCATAGAATATTCGATATAGATGATGATAGACAGTAGAAATCTACCTGTGACTAGGATACAGGCACACAAGGCAAGTCCTTTTCATTGAGTTTATTTTTCAGTGTTTTCCTTGTACAATTGTGATTCTCCTGTTGCCCAAGCCAGGCATGAAACAGATAAATGGAAAGAGTGAAGTTGAATCAAGAGGAAGGATGGGTGAGTATCATAATATTCAAGGAAATAGAACCAGGAAACTTGAGGGGAGGGGGGGTGAGGTTGGGAGAAAGATGGAAAGATGGAAAGGCTGAGATTGATCAAGATGCATTGTACTTATAAACTGACATGTTGAATTAAAACCCTTGTGCACAACAGATAATAATAATAATTAATAGTAATCATAATACATTAAAGCTGATTGCTGGCTTGGGCCTGTAAGCTTTGCTACTCCAGAAACTGAGACTGGAGGATTAGAGTTTGAAGCCAGCCTAGGCAAAAGAAAATCCATGATACTCATCGCAAAAAGCCAGAAGTGGAAGCCTACCTAAATTGGTAGAGCACCAGCCTTGAACAAGGATGCTAAGGGATAGTTCCCAGGCCCTGAGTTCAAGCTCCATTACACACACACACACACAACTTTAAAAGAACAATTCTTTAGAGAGGAGAGTGCGAAGATACAATGGAATTAAAATGATGGCTTACCTCTCTATTCTTGACCAGAATAAATCAATCCAACATTGTCCTTTCTTTAATTTTATAAAGACATAACATCGGGACTGAAATAAAGCTCACTACAAGGTCCCCATCTCAATCCCCAAACCTGTGCATACTTTAAAAATCTATTTTACACCTCTTGGAGGGTAAACAAATGCAATCTCCAAGTGATCTCTTTGTACTCGATCCATTTCCACCATGGCTCGACTGGTCTGTGTGTATAATTCTTTTACACACTGTTGAGCCCATCCTTACCCCTTAAATGAAGAGTTTGACTTAGTGCCATTCACCTTGAAAGCAGGCACATTCTGCACGGAGTCTGAAGATGCGGCATGAATTACCTCTCTCCCTGCCACCCACCCCCAAGAAAAGAGAATAAAGTGTAATGGACCAAGGAGGAGGGTGGGGAGAGAGAAGGACGGCCAAGTGAATTACAGCAGGTTTGGGAAAAGGATATCGCCTTTGTGATTAATATTAAAGTTCTGAGCTCACAGACATCAAATTTTATTCCCGCTTCCAGAGACTTGAGTGAACCTTCACCAGACCTCGCGTGGAGCTACTGACGACCAGAACCAAAAATGTCCTTAAGGATTCTCTGTATTAAAGTGCAGTATAGGCATGTATGAGATACCTTGGCAAAGCCCCGGTGAGCAATTAATATGAGCTTGAACAAAAACGAGTATTAGGAAGGGAAAACATACGTTGTCTGGAGCCTGGGTAACTTGCAGGAGGGAACAGGGGAAGGAAGGTGAATGTAGCCAGCATTCTTTACGTCCGTGTTTAAAAGTGCAACAGTAGAAACTTACTGAGATTGGTTTGTGGAGTGGAGAATGATGAAAGGCGTGATATTGATTGATCATGAGGCGCGGTACTTATACGCTCATGTGAATGGTCACCCCTGTATAGAACTCCTTAAAGGTAACAAAAATGCAATTTACAAAAGATACATTGGATGCACACATGGGGCATGCTACAAGGAAGCACTTTGAAAAGCTGATAGGAATAAAATGTCTTAAAATATATTAATTCAATGCAGAGCCTACAGAAAGCAAGAATGGAGAGAAGAGGAGCCCAATGAAAAGCACAACGCTGCTCCCCGTGCCCGGTACTCATCTACTCATTGACGGAACGGAAACTCTTTTGTAAAACTACTTAAAGATAAAAAAAGAAGTATTTATATTACAATGTATAAATAATAAAGGGCTAACGTCCACCCGGGCAGCAGTCCTTCTTGACCACTTCATCATTTTACAGTGTTGAGTCCTCTGTTGTGGATTCATTCATTCATTCCTGCTTTTTCTGGTGATTGATGAGCAATACGTTTGAAGTTTGTCTCCCAGTAGAACACGAAGCCCTGCCTTAGTTTTGAAGACTCCTCATGAAGACATCTATGTAATCATCGTCTCCTGGTCTATAATTGAAGCTGTGTCCAGCCTTTTGGTTCAAATCAGGGAAGGGCAATGGGTAACTTGTGGCTTTAGGGTGTCAGGTGTCATGGAAGGAGAGATCTTTTTGTTACTCTCATTCCGTTACCCTCATAGAGAATTGGTACTATTAGTATTTCTGAGCAAGGTCTCTAGTGATTTTCAATTCCACTTGGATTTTTTTTGTAAGTAGCACATAAAAGAGATCTATCGAGTTGCTCCAATCAATGTAAGTTTATTATTGCTTACCCAAGTGTTTAATAAACCCATCCCCATCTTGGGCATAGCTTTAAATACTTCATTGACTGTAACAAAGCTACTGTTTTCTTCCTGGCCGAAGAGGCCGTAGGAAGTATAATTAACTACTAATTACGAACTCTATTGGTCAGACAGGAGAAAGCAGGGTGCATTATATAACCTGCAGAAAAACGCTTAGTGGAGATTATTATTATTTTTTTGGCTATTGGAAAATATTAATCAAACACACAAAACAAACCATGGGATAGAGGAGTTACAATTACATGGGCAAGATAACGAGTACATTTCTTATCGAACATTGTTGCCTCCTCCTTTGTTTCCCCTTCCTATCCCTTCCCATCTCCCCCACCCCTCTGTCCCCCCATATCCCCTCCCCCCAGCCAAAGTTGTAAAGTTTGTTTTTCGACATAACAACTTGTACATCTCATTGTTGCAATGGGTCCACCTGTATCCCTATTTAAACAATTTGTTTTTTTCCCTTCCCCTCCACAAATTATACCAACATCAAATACAGTGAAAGCAGGGGTTATACATAGGCCCCATGGTTTCCCTTATTTGTAATAACTAGTATATGTCTGAGACAAGACATCTTTTTCTTTTTCCCTTGTTACCTGATTTCTGAGATAGGGGCATGGACATTATATTACTTGTGAAAAGTAATGACAAAGAGAAAAAACAGTAGCTCAATTTTTGACAGTAAAATCGTGAGGGTACCTTTGATGGAAAATACTGACACAGGATAGATTTTTTTTCTAAGTACTAGGATTTGAACCCTGGGCCTTGGGCTTGCTACCTAAGTGTTCTAACATGTATCTACTCCTTCATCCCTTTTCTTTTTTTTTAAACCTCATTATTTTTCAGGTGGGGTCTTGTATGTGTTTCTGGAGACAGACTCAGACTGTGGCCTTCCTACCCAGACCTCTTAGCAAGTATTACAGGAGAATACCAGCCCAACCAATTCATATATGGAGATGAGTTCTCTCCAGCTTGTTGTAGTGGTGGGCATCAAACTTCCCTAGCGCTACGTTCCATGTAACTAGGATTAGAGGTGTGAGCTATGACATTCAGTCCCTAGGGTGATTTTCTTTTTAAAGTTCTTGCTATTTGAGGGAATTTAATATTAAGATCATCTGATGCCTAAAAAAGTCCGATTGAAAATAAAGCCAATCTTTGTGTTGCACGTGTGTGATTAAAAGTATCACAAGTGTGACTATTAGGCATTTTTCACTGAAGAAATTCATGGTTGGAGAAGCAGCAATGCATAGTAGATTTTGCACACGTGCCCAGCTGCATGCATGCTTGCCCACGTGTGTGTATGTGCGCGCGCACACACACACACACACACACACACACACACACACACACACACACACACACACACACAGAGCGGCCACCACCACAGCTTGTGAGTCTCCATGAAGTCATGCTCCTTCTCTGTCAGGAAGTGTCCTGGCCATGGCTGCACACTTGCCATAGGAGGACGTAGTTAACAGTTTATAACTGTCCAGGTGACAGCGAGTTCTAATTTAAAACTCCTGTGTAATACTTGTTAGGAAGTTTTAATATCAAAAGGCCAGCCAAGGTCTTGCATGAAAAAATTCTAGACAGTGAAAGAAGCTCATCGAGTGTATGTGTGTGTGTGTGTGTGTGTGTGTGTGTGTGTGTGTGTGTGTGTGTGTGTGTGTGTGTGTAAGAGAGAGAGAGAGAGAAAGAGAGAGAGAGAGATGTTTGGCTTATCCATGGTAGGGGATCTTCTTTTCAGCTTTTTCTTTTTAAATATCCATGGTTTGCTAATGAAGTGTTCTCTCTTAAACACCTATCAGATGGAGATGGTGAAAGAGCAACCTTGGAATAAATAAATGTCTGACGTGGAATTCACATAGGATGCAGAAAATCACCGCCCAAAGTTGCAAATACATTCAAAAATGAGTTTTTGCTTGCTCTCTGTCTCTGTCTCCGAGTCTGCCTTGTCTGTCTGTCTGGTGTCTGTCTGTGTCTATGAGTACTCTAGGTACAGGCTTTTAGGTCAGCATTTTTCACTTGCATTATATCTCCTGCCCTTCCTGATAATGTATTTTCCAGATAATGTCTCACGTTGGTGCCAGCACTGGCTGGGAAACAGATCTTCCTACCTCTCCTTACAAAGTATCTGGAAGTGCAGGTATACACTAAGACACACAGCTTGATTTCAGAGTATGGCTTCGCTAACATTTTCTTGGGTGAGTCTCAGACCCCATTTCTTCTGTCTTCAACTCCTAAGTAGCTGGGATTACCGGAGTACACCACTATGCCTTTCCCTGGGTTTTGCTTGTTGAAGGAAACTTGGTACATTTTGCTTCTTGCTTCTCGGGCTCTCTGCTACAGCAACTGGGCCATGAGTTAAGTGTTGGTGAGAATTTGCATTCTTTTTAGGAGAATTAGCGTTCTTTCCCTGCCTCTAGCTCTTCTTTCTGGGGGACGCCATAGCCTCTTCCCTTTCTTCACCGGTAAGTTCAGTTCACCTTTTCTTGTAAGGAGTACAATGCTTGTTACAATTACCTTGGAATGTGGTCATGGGTGGAGACAAGGACCAGTCTACCACAGAGTCCTTAAGTCCCATTTGGCATAAAGCCACTTGTCTAGTTTTCTGGGGGTGGAGCTGGGCTTGCACACCAGGAGGACTCAGAAACCCGATCACCTCTTTGCACAGTGGCCTTCTGGGAAAATCTTTACCTTCCCACAAAAGCAAGCTACCTCATAGCTACGCATCCAGAAACACAAGCTCGTGTGTTGGTGTGAACCTGTACGTATAGGTGTGGACATGGCTAAATGTCTACATGTACCTATGAAAATATTTAATCTAAGTGGACTTGTGAAGAGAGAAAAAAAGTCTTCTAGACTATTTAACTAATCTCAAGTTATCTGACAGTTGCTTGAATATGAATCAGCTCCCAAACAAACTATTTGGAAAAATTAGTAACAGAATAAGTAGCAGGATCCCTCAGGTAGAATACTTGTAGGGTATAAGATAAAAGAATCACCTAACTACTAATAACATGATTCATTCATTGTTCCTCTTACCATTTATCTGGCACACTATTTTGTAATAGTCATACATGTCTTTTTCATTCCGTTACTTATCTAGTTTTTGAATTAGTACATTGTATGTGTATTTTATAAGCTGTCTCAGATCCTCTTTGAAATGTATTGTGTGGAGGTGGGGGAGGGGCGGGTTGTAAAGAGAGTCAATAAATAAGTAATACCACCTGATGTGTATTGGGCACTTTAATTTTTTTCAGACAATGCATTTAACATTATGTTACTTCAACGGATGGCATGCATTGATATGATTATCATTTTCTTTCTTTTTCTATATAATGAAAAATGGGCATAATCTTTAATACTAATGAGCTTGTGTTTAAAAGCATTATTGATTTCTTTTAGCTAAGACATTACATTTCTTTATAATTCATGCTTTACTAAGATTTATTAACAAATATAGTAGAAAATAGATTTTTCCAGATGCCTATTAGTAGGCAGATGACAGTCCAAAAGCCCATGTACAGCCTTTGGAAGTAACTGTTTGAAGTACCATGATGTTTTTGACCTTGTGATGGCCAAAATGCTTTAAGAGATTAAATCATCTTTGGCCAATTCTCTCCACCACTGCCACCATCAATGTCATAAATGATAACCGTGTCTTTTGTTAAATCCATAATAGCATCCTGTGGCTGGACTTCCTTTTCAGTGGCAGATCAAAGGTTGCTTTCTGGGGTCAGGAAGCAACTTCTCTTTCCTTCCCACACTTTGTACCTTCTCTGCTTTCTACTTTATACTCTTCTAGAAGGCTCCACCATGTGCAAGAAAAAGATGTCAGCAACGGAGACCTGTTCGTTCAATGTATTGGCATTTCCTCTCAGTTTGGCACCTGGGGACAATACGTACTTTCTTCCTGATTGAGCATACGTACTGCATCAGAATCTTTCCCCACAGGATTGAGAACTATGGGCTATGGAGAAATAAAGGTGAAAATATGTTTGCCTGCTATTTAAAAAATCCACAGGCTGGAACCCCTAGTATCATCCAGGAAACTAACATGTATTGAGAAACAAATAAGAAATTAATCACCTATGTCTGTCTCCCTCCCCGTTTCTGACTCTTTGCTTTTCTCCAAATATCTAATATATATTATAATATATAACATTATACATTATAAAATTTAATATACAATATAATATATAATGCATTAAATATTATAATTATAAAATGCAATATATAATTTATTATATAACATATAATACAATGTGTAATATATAATAGCATAGGAGATAATAAATATTTGCTATATATCTATATTAACATATATATGGATACATACAGCTATATACACTTATACAGAGATATAGATGTAGATATACAGCTACATCGAAGTGTCTGCATGTATCTGTATTAACTTCCATGAGACACATGTTCTCTGCTCTATTCCACAGGTAGCTCAAGTGTCTTGAGGTGGAAGGGCTTTGCAATGTGAGACCCGCTTGGGTGGGTAGACCTAACATTTGCAAACAAGACTATCTGGCTCCACAGCCCAAACACAAAATATCAGGCTTGGATCCAAAGCCACACATCTCCCTATCGGATGTCCCATGCCTTTTACCTTCCCTAAGTCACACCCCATGTCTCACACCACTCCCCCAGAACATCAACACCCAAAGGTACACACACGACAAAGCAACCTCAACCCATCTCTGGAAGACAGCCAAGGATCTGAGGCTGAGGTTTCCTGTGCCAAGCGCTCCCCTCTCCCAACCAAGCCAGCAATAGAACACCTCCTTTGGGCGGCAGTAAATCTTCCAGACAAATCTTAAACCAGATACACTCCTTCTAATCCTATTGTTAACCGCCTTCGTGTGGTGCCAAAATAAAGAAAGGACATGCTTTTAAAAATGGGCAACTCCGAGGAGATATAAGTAGGAAACACAAAAACACACACGTCGGGCGATTCCCAGAGGGGTTAAGGCATGATCTCCCCTAACCACACTTCCTCTTTTCCATCTCTCCTTCCTGTGTAGCAATAAGTAAATAAATGAACCAACAAGCAACGTCCTACTCTGTTCTCGTTTGAGGGGATAATATCACAGAAAATTTAGTTGTTTCATGTGATTCCCCCGAAGAGAGCCGAGACGTCTCCTGTGAATGGAACACAGGAGCCGCAGCCCTGGTGTAGTATTTTGTTCATGTCTTCCATCTTCCCTTAAAACCAGGCCTGTGTAACAGTGGGATTGCAGCTCAGAGAGCTGAGGAAAGATCACTTCGCTCCTAAGGGACGTGCCTGGGATTTGAGTTCAGCCATGATGATTTTCAAACATCAACTGCTTTTCACTTCCTTCCAACACACAAAACGACGCAAAAGTAAGTAAACAGGCAGGAGATGTTGAGTTTGTAAGCTTGTGTTACTGTGATAGAACACAGGGTGACGAACAGAGAGGAGGCCGGAAGTAGGAAGGATGACTGGGCCGAGACCAGGCACCCCCTCCCTGGAAGATGCTCCTGTCTGTGTGTTACCCACGGCCTGACCCATCCGCACAGGTCAACACAGCTGACACAATCAAGCCATCAAGTGACTGGCAGGAAGTCGGTTCTGTGCTCTTCTGTGCTCTCTGGCTGGGGGAAGGACTTCCTGCCGAGTCAAGCTAACAGCAGATGAATTTGGGCTTTTTACCAGCAGGGGTTCTCGACCCCTTCGTCTCTGAGGTGAAATCTCCAAGTACCAAGTACCCACCCCATCCTGTCAGGGCTGTGACAGCTCTTTGTCACATGTTGATGTGGGTTTTCCAAGGAGTTAGCTGGAAAGATGGGGATAGGAAATGTTTATCGAAGTATGTAGGAAATGAAATATCAAAAAAAATGAATAGTTGATTCTTTCTTCAGAATTATCTAGAGTAACTCAGGGTTAACTCTATTGTGTGGATTATCAAAGCTATACACACACATGTATCTATGTATACATGTATATATGTGTATAGATGTACACATACATGCACAGATATACACATGCATGCATGTGTGTATGCACACACATATACCCATAAATCCATCCATATATGTATCTACACACGTGCCCAGACATTCCTCCACAGAGCTAGGCAGCCATTAGCAGTATATTTTGTCTTCCCAATATCTACCCTGCAAAGCAGATACACCCATGACATGGAAAACCAGACACCCAGTGGAGTTTTCAAACCCTAGATTCAGAAAGACAACCTGGAGACATCAATTGCAGATCTACCTTGCTCGCGATTGTTTTTGTCACAGGACGTGTGAGGTACTTAAAAAAAAAACACAAGTTCTCCTCCCCATATTGCTTCTGACATGAGAGAAATCAACCATGAATCTGATTTTCATCTCTGGGATGGAGAACAGGGTGCAACTTGCTTGAAGTGTCATCTTCAGAGTCTAGCCTCTCCCTTTCCCAAATTCTTAGCTACGCTTCACCATGTACGAGGCCTTTCGCCCAAGATCTGATGCCATCTTTTGTCAGGATCCCTGAACCCTGAGTGATTTCTTGGATTGAAATCTCCATCTTTCTTCATATCCTATGTAAGTGTTGCTGGAATTGACAACCCTCGGGTCAGATATTAAAATGAACAACCATCCCTTCTCTCGTAATGCTTGATTGATACATGGTTATTGTCCCCAAAAGCCAGTCATTGGAGTTGAAAGATAAATATTATTCCATATCTTATTGAATAAAATATATTATATCACAGGTGATGGGGACAGATTGAGTCAATAAATTCTAATAGTGTATGCTGAGAAATAGTAGCAATAAAAATGTTGATGACCTGACACGGAGAGCATATTGAATGTCATTAACATGCGATTTCCTTTTCTCCCCTCTCCCTCTCCTGTTCCTCACATGGGTATAAAATCTATCAGTGGATTTTCTCTGGTTTATCAGCCTGAGAAAAATGGGTAATTTTTTTTTAGTGTTTTAAATTATGCACTACTCACACCGGCCCATTTGTTAGGAAATGGAAAGATTTGGAAAAAAAATCATATTAAGCGAAGTAAGCGTAAGCCAGACCCAAAGAAACATAGGTTCCATGGTTTCCCTCATTTGCAATAATTAGTATATGTCTAGGATAATTCTATCAGATGAGCAGAAAAGCTCAAAAGCTATGTACATATGACCATATGAGGTGATGCTAAGTGAAATGAGACCCAAGATATGGACACAAAAGGGTTTTGCTTTGTTGTTGTTTTTAATGTACTATGTGATTTTTTTGTTTCCTTTGTATGTTCTTCCTGCTATGATATATCCCCTGTTGTCACTGTACTTGATTTTGATACCCTGCATCTTGTTTATACATTTATCTAATTTAGGGAGGGGAAGGGGAATAACAAAAGGCTGAAAAAAGGACACAGGATGACCCATTGCAACAATGATACCCACAAGACACTATGTTGGAAATGAACTTTACAACTTCATGCTGGGGGGAAGGGTGGAAAAGGGGGGGAGTGAAAAAGGTGGGGAGGGAAGGGATAGTAGGAGAAAAACAAAGGAGGGGGTAACAAGGATGCTTGACAAGAAATGTGCTCATTACTTACTCGTGTAACTGTAACCCCTCTGTACAGCATCTTTACAATAAAATGAAATTAAAAACAATATGCACTACTCAACTGATTGCAGGAATGAAATAGCAGCTAACACACACAGAAAAGAATACAGGAATTTTAGATCAAGCTGGCTTCTAAAGGGCGAGACACCAGGACACTCTCCCATTTTGATTTCACCACAATTTTTTTTTTTTAAATCCAAACACTCATTATTTTCTTACTTGTTTAAACCAAATCCACTTGGAATAATAATTGAGAAATTTTTTAAAGAAGGTATTTTCAAGAGTTTGAGAGTTTAAAGAGTTCACTTGAAAAGGTTAATTTTATATCACAATGAAATCTCCTCATACTACAAATATATGCCAATTTAAGGAAAAAATAAAGAGGCTCATTTTGAAGGGGTTAGTTACAGGAGTCTCATTTCTTGAAATAAGGTATAATAATGAACTTTTAAAGTTTATTTTAATTCCCGTTGATTTTGTCTGTTGGTTGTGAGCTAATGAACACATGTGTTTTATGCTTAGAGAATTTAACCTTTAAGTCACGTGAGAAGACAAGTATTTCTTCGTGAGAACTTATGTGGGAATGTTTCAGAGTTTAACTGAAGAGGTCAAACTCTCCAGATTTCTGGGTGAAATAGTGCCTTAGGTAATATCAGTGTGTGTGTGTGTGTGTGTGTGTGTGTGTGTGTGTGTGTGTGTGTGTGTGTACACGCATGTGCGCATGCCCGTGTATGTGTGCATGTGTTTATGTGTGCATAAAAGGGTAGGAGAGGGGATGGTGAGAAATTAAGAAATTCAAATCATCGGACTGTCAATCAGCCTACAACAACAAATTTATTTTTTACCTACTCTAGCCCACTTTTAATCTATATTTTATTATGCAAAAAAAATCATATCTTGTCCAAGATCACACAGCTAGTACCAAGGATGATTAGTCCTTAGTTGTCAATAACTGATAAAGGCATTGCTTCATTTTCTTAGAAACTTAATGTCTTGTTTTGACTGTGGTTTAAGGAGGCTCCAATTTTTTATTTTAATTTTAATTTTGGGGCCTAGCATAGACAGAAACATCATCTAGCATTGAATTTGAAGGCCCTTGAGTGTAAGTCTGATTCTGGACTCTGTATGATCATGGACAAGAGTTTATTTTTCTTGAATTGTTCAACTTTTTTTTTTTCCAGTCACAGGGTTTGTCGTGGGCTGGATGTTGCCCTGATTTCTTTTTGCTCAAAGTTAGTGCTCTACCACTTTAAGCCACAGTGCCACTTCTGGTTTTCAGGTAGTTTGTTGGAGACAAGAGTCTTATGGACTTTCCTGCCAGGGCTGGCTTTGAACCATGATCCTCAGATCTCAACCTCCTTAGTAGGTAGAATTACAAGCATGAGTCACTGGTTCCTGGCTTCAGCCAATATTTTTGATAAGGCATGTTCCCACCAAAAAAGCGTAAGACACATTTGTTCAAAAGTCATAATAGGAATTTTTAAAAAGAGGGTGTTGGGAGAGGAAGATTCCAGAACATATTTCTCTTAAGATTTCCTCATTATTATTGGACATCAATATTAAATGTAATATATTTTATGGTATATTCTATATAAAATTTATTGCATTATTCAAATTCCATTAAACCTAATGTATTATTAGAATTCTATTAAAATATTTAATATTTATTCATCAAGATTTAATATGTTATTTTGAATAACTATACTACCTATATTTTTGGTGAAATTGAAAAGAAAATAAAAATCCCATTCCCTATACCAAACTCCAAATGTTGAACTTGGTGTTTATTGAAATTTCAGTTCCTGCAATTCCATTTATTCTTTAAAAGGACTTCAGGGCTCTGGCACATGGTTTGAGTAAGGAAAGGAAGGGACATGCCCACAAAAGTCAAAGCCTCTATTGCCCACACACTCCATCCATGTTTGTACCCCTCAGAGCTACTCAAGAAGGAAGGTTGGAGGTGAATGATCATTTAGATTTCCTACAGCTAAAGTTTAGGAATTAGTAGTGCTGGATTCACTGCCCGTTCATTTCATTCACTATTTCCCAAATAGCTTGATAGGAACACAAAAACGGTTTGTGGGAGTGAGTGGTCCATAAAGCAAAAATGCTGTCTCCTATTTTTTCTCATTGTAGTGGAGATATCAAGTATGCAGAAACATGCTTACCATCTTATTCCTGAATATCACAAATACACATGGGTTCAGTGGTGCCAACAATAGGTGTTGACTCATATTTTCTGAAATAATACCCATCCACACACTTCTAAAAAAAAGAAGAAATCCTAGAGTAGTTGTACAATGGAAGGCTGTATTAATGGACAAATATCAGGCAGAACATGATAATGATACCTCATAGCACCCAATTGATGGGTCCTAACTTAGTCATTTATCTTTGAATTAAAATTATTTTTCCCCAAATAGTAATAGTTTTATTGACACATAGTTAACATATAACATACATATTTAAAGTGAATACATTTATCTTCTTACTTTTTATCAATATGTATTTGTGTCACAAAAGAGGTACCAATATGGTATTTTACTGTTATTTTTTAAATTTTACCTTATTTCTTATCCTAAGATAAATAATACTACATTGAATAATTTTGTGCAGGTTTTTTTCTCTTATTTTGCTGTAGATTTCCAGAGATATCACTACTGGAGATTAAACAAAAAAATTACATAGCAATGAGTTTTAGTGTATTCTATATGCTTACCCAGGATATTAAATTCATTGAACTTCCTAAGAAAGGGGAGAGAGGCTTGAACTGAAGGACAGATATTGGTAATGCTTGCTGTTAGTGAAGTAGCCAAGTGGTTGAGTGCTTGCTGAGCATGAGTGAGGTTCTGAATTCAATCTCTAGTATCCTCCAACAGCCAAAGAAACAACAACAATAATAAAACCCAATGGGTATTCTGAATTAGTAAGGGGAGGGGAGTGACATATAGCATATGTCAGCCTGTAGTCCATGGTGGGGTTGGTCCCCTGGTTTTTTTTTTTTTCCTGTTGGTCATAGGTCCTGAACTCTGGGCCTGGGCGCTGTCCCTCAGCTCTTCAGCTCAAGGTGAGCACTCTACCACTTGAGCCACAGCACCACTTCCGGCTTTTTTCTTTCTGCTTATAGGGTGCTGAGGAATCGAACCCAGGGTCTCATATATGCAAGGCAGGCTCTCTACCACTGAGCCACCTTCCCAGCCCCGGTCCCCTGGTCCTTTTGTGGAGACCTGTGTGTTATATCAGAAAGGCAATAATGGCCCTGACAACTGAAGTGGGACACAAAGGAAAGGACTATTCAGAGAACACTGTAGAGACTTTATTTAAATTGTGACTGTAAAGGTGATGTACAGAGGGGTTATGGTTACATATGGGAGGTAAAGAGTACATTTTTTAATGGACATTGTCACCCCTTCACTCGTTTTCTCCCAGTATTTTCCCTCCTGACCTTACCCACAAGCTGTGTAGTTCATTTTCAACCTCATGTCTAGTGAGTATCACTGCTGCATTTGTTCACCCTTTGTCCCTCCATTTCTGTGTTCCCCCTTACCCTCCCTCAAATAGATAAACTTACATACAAGGCAGAAGGTACAGAAATCAGAAACAGTGGCAAAGGAGAAAAGCAAAAACAAAATCAAGAAGCAAAATTAAACAGAAAACATCTCTTGTTTCCATTTCTTGGAGTTCATTTCAAGAAGCATCATTTTATATGATCGTATGCCTCTATCTATTGAGCCTTTGTGATCCTCTCCTAAGAATATCCCCCTTTGGTCTCACTGTGTGAATGTCTAGAGTCCTGTATAATTTATCATGTCCAAATGTATTTATTTTTGTCTTTTACCATCTGATGTATTCACTTGTAGATTTATAGGTACATTCTAGTTATGATGAATGAGGGAAACTAAGAAACCTATGTTTCTTTGGGTCTGGCTTACGTCATTCTTTAAAAACAATAAAGCTGACTTTAAAGATGATTGACTTGCCAAGTCAAGTGAATGACTAAATGAAGTCTAGAAGGGTCAGAAATTAAGAGAGGAGAAGTAGAGAAGATGTGTAAGATGGTCATGTTCCTTCTTTGAAGACATCTATTGCTTTTCTTCTCTTCTTGGATGCCTCTCCTTCTCTCTGGTTGAGCACCATTGTATGACTGAAGGAAATACTGTCACCAGTGGCCCTGGATAATCTCATTTCCTTTCTAGTTAGATGCACACCACACTGTGGTGCTCATTTCCTTTTCCCACTTGTCTCTTGGTGTGACCTACTGTCTTTGTCAGAACCCAGAATGTCTAGGGTACCGCCATGATGACACATTTGAGCCACAGCATTAATACTCCAAATGATTCAGGGGTAATCATTTTCTTGGGACTGAGAGCCTATTCAATTCTGGTCTTAGAATTTAAGTAAGATTTATCCTTCTTGTAATGCTGTTATTTAATCCATAACTGATCGATGGATGTTTTATTGGGAGATTAAAATCACTGCCACGAGAAAGTGCTTTTTCCCCCTATTTTCTTTCTTTGACATTTTTAAATTTTGTCTCAACGTAAGAGATTTTGTGGTGGCGGTGGTAGTGGTGGACACCGTTTGCAAAGGTTGTCTTTCTACATACATCTGCAGAAAGATCTTCTGCGAACTATCACCTAGCGTGAAGTATGGAGTCCTGATTGAGTTTGATGGAGAGCTTGTTTGGTTGTAGTGGTTGTTGCTGCTTGGCAAAGTCCACCCCTTTCTTCTCTAAAGGATACAATCACTTAAAGTTTTCCAATCGAGTTTCTCATCTTCCCAATGACATTTTTCATGCTGGGGGTTGGAGTGTGTGGTGTGTGTGTGTGTGTGTGTGTGTGTGTGTGTGTGTGTGTGTGTGTGTGTGTGTGTGTGTGTGTCGCTCTCTTTATTTTCCCTCTCCACAGCACATGGTCTCAGCTGTGTGTCTCCCTCCATGAATATGCATGAAATCAGATATGACATTGCCCTGCTCCCATTAATAATCTTGTCATCTGACTTGTGCTCCAGAAATCTCCAGTCCATGGCTTCTCTGAGTAAATGTAGCCTGAAGAAAAAGAAAAAAAAAAACAAGACAAGAAGAAACAAGAGGAAAAAGACCCTTGGTTTTCCCAAAGCTTGCTTTATTTTGGTTTTTTTTGTTATTGAGGCGGTTTTCATTCCAATAATCTAACACTTGGGCACTTTTCTGAGGGGCACAGAAGAAGGGCTGAGTGGGAGAGGGCTGGCTTGTCGTGTCTACAGCAGTGGGTGTAATGGTATCTGTGAAGTGACCTTGACTATAGCCCCAGCCTTTTTTTAAAAATTTAATTTAATTTTTATTTTATTTTATTTTTATAAAAGAAGCATTTGCAATGGAGGTTTGAGTTTCCCAATCATCAATCATCACAGCCCATTCTTCTCTCTGACAGCTCAGTACAAGGCCTGACATTTGACACTCAAGACTCTGAGACTTACACACAGACACAAGCTGTGGCCCAAAGGGATCGGAGGAGGGGAAGAGGAATAAAAAGAGCTGCCATTTCTTTTCTTTTCTTTTTAAAATATTTCTTTAAGTGAAGCAAACCCAGGAAGATACCAAACAATTTCTAGCTGCCACAGGAAGTGATTTTTTTTTGCAAAAGATTGTCACATGGAGTTCTATCTATCTGCTGCTATATATGAGGATGAGGATGATGAGGATTTTGTGTGTGTGTATGTGTGTGTGTGTGTGTGTGTGTGTGTGTGTGTGTGTGTGTGTGTGTGTGCTTTCAGGATGCTGAAAAGAGCTCTGAGTGGATGGTTTAGAACAAAATGTCCAATCTTGGCTGGCCACTTTCTATTTAGCCAGATTGAGTCTACCCTCAGCGTTCAAGGATAGATTGCTTGGACATAAGGTTATCACTCTCTGGACAATGGCTCATGACACTGTGACCTGAATGTCATTATATCATACTGTCACCTCCAACACAAAGGCCACCCTCAGGGTACTTTCCCTTTGAAAAAATGGAAAAAAATCTCTATCTATATAGAGAGAAAGAAGGAGGATAATAACTCAGGTTCAGATATGAGCTAACTGAAGTTCGAGGTCAACTAATGCAAGTGTTTCAGGGACCAACTAATGGTAATTGGTGTTAAGAAGAATCAGGTAATTTATGGTTTGAGCACTGAAAGTGTAGAAGGTTTACGACACATGAGTCCCACGATTCATGGCCAAGGGTCCAGCTGGTGGCTCTTTCTCAGATTCCTATTCATCTAGGAACAGTCAAACGGAGTCTCCAACCCTGAGCCCCCAAGTCCAAGGGTATGTGATTAAATTCTTGCCCAAGCCCAAGATTTGACAGATCAATCCATCACGTGCCTTTTTTCCTTTGGCAACGAGGGTATTGTTAGCGCTCTTCTAGTGTTACAGAAGATTCAGAGAGTCTAAGAGATGGCCCCCAACCCACAGAGGGACTACTGTCTGCTTGAAGACATAAAAGCATACATGGGTAAGGCTGTGTTTAATAGGGTGGTTGTGCAAACATACGTTGAGAGATCAAGTGGATTTCTCCTGCATGGCTCAGAACTTCTGATGGATGTGAGAAATTCCATATTTCTTCCCAATAGACTATGGGAAGATCCATAAAAATCTGCTTAGGACAGATTTTAAAAGTTTCCTAAGCACAATCAAGAGCAAGGTCTTAGGATCCGGTGTTGGTAGCTCACACCTGTCATCCTAGCTACTCAAGAGGCTAAGATTTGAAGATGGCAGGACGAAAGCCAGCCTGGGCAGGGCTCTGGTCTCCAATGAGCCACCAGAAAACGGGAAGGTTTTTGTTTTTTTTTTTTTTAGCAAACTATGGACCTTGGTAACTACTAGTAAAAGAATAATGAAAAGATCTTGCCAGGCTTTAACTTCAGAATGAATAAAAGTGGTATATAACTGTAGAGAGCCATTAAATATCCCCATCTGAAAATATATGGATTTGCATCATTTGTTACTAACAAGTTGCATTTACAGATTATCAAATTAAAAAGAGAAACAAAACTCACTTCAAAGGTAGCCTCCATCTCGTTCCTTGCTGACTCAGTTACATAAAGAGTACATTTCCTTTCCGAAAGTAGTTCTTGATCTGCAAAGGAGCTACTCACTATCCTATGAAATATAAATATATGTATATATAAGTATATGCATAAATATCTTCTACTTTCAGAAAAGCACCCTTAATTCTTTCAGGGACTGATTTGAGCACCCTTGGACAGGCTTGCATTGATTAGCTCTTCATTGAGATTTATTTTGTTATCCGTGTAAGCAGGAAACAGATTCATTCCTCTCACTTTTCATAAAAATCCTTAGCAGGAAGGAATTGGTTCAACTCCCATTCTTTCATTTAAAAAATGGCCTGTTTTGAGTTTCTCTATAGATTTATCTTTAACTCTCTTTAATTCTGTCTCTTTGCTTTTATTTTTTGTTCTTTTTTTTTATAACCAGCCACTTAACTCCTAAACCTACAATGATTTCTGATTTTATTTAGTTTTCAACATAAACTGGCATTTCTAACATTCAACATTCTGATAATCAATTCTTGTTCAAAACAACTCCTTCTAAAATCATTTTATCTGCCAGGTCAAGCATTGTATCATTCCATCGTAATCATTTGTGCCTAGAGAAATCAGTCTTGCTCGAGACTCTACCCCTGCCTTCCAGGATTCTAAGTTCAAATTGTGACTTTTCCCCCCTCCCTTTTTGTAGAGAAGTACAAAATCTGCAATACAGCAAAATGAAAGGTCTTCATTTTGAGGGAAAGCCTTTGATCCATAAAATAAGAGCTACGCTTAGCCAGGAACTTTTTGAACAGAGTATTCGTCATTTAGTGCGAATGATCTCCAGTCAGAAGTTTGCAAATGTCACGCAGTGGAGATGGTTTGTTTTAATATACCTAGAAGAGTTTCGTGGAAAGCCCAGTTTCCAAACTTAAGATTTTTTTTTTCAGCTACAGCACAGAAGTAGAATGGACCATTTGTGGTGAAATACACACCGTGGCTCAGTGTGATACTTTCTAACTGTGACATCAGCTAGAATTCCGCTGAGAAATGGTGGTAACAATTCTCCTCGCCCAAGTTTCCTGTGTGTCACACTCTCCATCCGGGATTTGGGAGAAAGGATGATATTTCCAGCCATGTTGCCATTTCCCATGGAGCTTCCTCGTCAGCCTCCTGCATTCTTCACACAAAACTATAAAAAGGTCATCAATTATAGGGACCTTATGTAAATACTGGGCTGTTTTGTGATTCTATTCTGAGCGACATTTATATACATCTGCTCAAATAAATTAATTTTCTTGTCCCAAATGACTCATTTAGTAGAGCTAGAAGTTCTCAGGCCAATGCAAATAGAGAAGGGGAGAGAGGGCAGAGAAAATTGGGAAGATGGGAATTCATTTTTATCATCTACCAATTGATGAGTGCTGGCACATAATTTTTTTAATGGGAAAAGTACTTTGCAAATATTTATATAGGAGAGAGAAGGATAGAGAAATATTGAGAGAGATGGAGAGGGAGAGAGCGATTGAGAATTATGAATCCTATCTTCTTAAGTAGACTGTAACCACATATATATATATATGTAGACTATAACCATATATATATCTTATATAGATGTTAATATACATCTTATGTAGACTATAACCACAAATAGTATATATATATATAAAACATAAATATTTATATATCCTATATTATATTTAATATATTTATATATGGTTAATATTCTAGTATATATTTCATAATATAATAAAATTAATAATATATTTTATATATTATATAAATATGCTATATAGTATATATAAATATAGCATATTTATAGATTATATATAAATATAGTATATTTATATATAAATTTATGTATTATATGGCATATTTATATATTATATATAAACATAGTATATTTATATATAAATTTATATATTATATGTAAATATATAAATAATATGAATACATTATATAAATATATAAACATATATTTCATATACACAATATATTTTATAATATATATTATATATTATTTTATAATAATTATATATATATGCTGCCTTTGAACTCAGGGCCTTGCACATACTATGCAAGAATTCTATCCTTTGAAGTATGCCCCAAGTCCTTCTATTGATTGTTTGCTCTTATTTGCTCTTCCTTGGCTTCAAGAGAGCATCTCACTGCTATGTTTGCCAGGCTGTCTTCAAGCCCGCCACCTTTCCACCACAGCCTCCTGCAAGGAGTGTGGTGTCCTGTGCGGGTAAGGGCTGGCATGTTGAAACTTTTCCTTTGTATTCATTAGATCACTGAATGGAGCACTTCCTATCTGATGGAGTTTTAATAATTGCTCCTGGAATAAAATTATGTTTAAGTATTACTACAGATTTCTCAGTGGCAGTTAGCACTCTTTTCCTATCTCCTTTTGCTGCATAGAGATATCGACTGATTTTGATATGAATGCTGATATACAGCTCTCTCTTTCTAATTATATAACACCACCTTTTGAAATAAATGTCCACTTTCAATGTTCTAGAACTGTCTTTTCCCTAGATCCATCTTGGCACCCATAGACCCAAAGTAATATATCAGTCACATGAAATAATTTGAGGTGTTTTTTTTTTTAATTGGGGCTTCAAGTTCTACCCCTGGGTCTCTTTTCAAATCTTACTATTATCCATGTCTGGCCTCATGTATCACCCGAGCCAAGACTTTTCTTCGTGCTGAAGAAATAACACAACAGCACAGCACTTCATTTTGTATGCTTGAAGTTCTCGGGGCTGTCTTGTCATTATACAGCTACATGAATGACTTGATGTCTATCCGAGTAAGAAAATAGGCAGTTGGCTAATTTACACAGGGTGGTGTGCACCCCGAGTCCTACTGTACTGCCTCATGGTATACGTATACCTATATATGTATGCATGTATATAAATACACGTGTACATATACACATATACACAGATATGCCTTTATTGGCATATATTCATACATGCATAATGTACATAAAACGTATATATGTATATATGCATCTATATACATATATGCCTTTATAGACATATATTCACACATACATAATGTATATAAAATGTATATGTGATATCTGTGTCTATATATGTAGACATAGATACAGCTATATGTCTACGTATATACACTCATACATGTATGCATATAAATTTAGTCATAAGGATTTCAAAGCCTGCCTTACAGGGAAGTAGATAGGACATACTTAAGGAAATGGGGAACAGACAGAAGGTCAGGGAAGTGAGCTCAGAGGTATCAAGGTTCTCTTCAAATACCAATCACCCACTCTTCAGGTATGTAGGATATCACTGCTTCAGTATCCCTCACCCATACACCCATAAATTAAAATGTAACTTTTTAGGGCTTTGTGGAGGAACATAGGACATATGAATACAATACAGTACTTCCACAGTATTTAGCAAATACTGTGGTTATTGCGCCAACATTGCCAGCTACTATTATTAATTATTATTATTAATATTAATATTAACATATAATTGTTACAGTGAAGGAATTAGTGTACCTGCTGGGTCAAGCCATAGTCCAACTCAGGCTTATTGGACCAGCACAACTGCCCAGCACCAACACATATGTTTCATAGTCAGGGTACTGCGGGCTAAGTATGAAGAAGAGAAGAGTGAGGAACGAGGGGAGGAGGAAACACACCCAGCATAGAATACTGAGTATCTTCACCAGGCCAGCTCTATGAGAGTAAAGCAATGGGGTTTCCAGCAGTTCTTCAGAGTGGCTCATTTATATGTATATCAAATGATTCAATGAGAGAGTTAGTGGTTTTTTTTTTAAAATATAAAGGAGCTTGGGGGAAACGCCGTAACTCCTAGCATCCCGGTGGTGTAAGCAGGTTCATTTCGCCGGCACGTTCGTCCTGTAGTCTTCTCCGGGATTGACATGAGGGAGGAACTCTCCTGTCATGCATGATAACATCTGACTGTTGCCAAAGCAGTCTATTCAGACGTGCATGTTAGGCGCTTGATAACTTATTCGGCATTGCAGGGGACTCAAAGATAGACATTTCGCCTTTTATCTCCATCTCTGTGCTCCCTGCATACTAAAGATAGAGCACAACAGCCAGATACATCTTAACTAACCCACGTAGGAAGGAGGGATTCTGGCTAGACGGTCACAAAGTGCCGCAAAGGTAAAGAAACACCATGTCACTTGGCCTTGAGACGAATGAATTAAACATGTTTATGAACCCAACTTGGGCTGTGGGTGAGCACCAAAAAATAAAATAAAACCCCGTGATCGTTTAGCAAGGAGAGATGTAAAGCAAGCAGAATCTCAATATTTTTGGCTGCTGTCTGCTGTGAATATTGGGAATCAGAAGAGTGAATAGTGAAAGTCCGATAACAGACATGGTAGGCCAACACATATTTTCCTATCAGTCGCCATATATCTTTGAGGTGAAGGAAGGAGAAATGAAAAAAAAAATCCACTATAACTTCATAGGGATTTTTTTGAAAGGAAATATACATGAACACATAGAATTATATGTGGAAATATAGAACATTCCAGTCCCTCTGTGTGCTCTCAGACAGGTCAGCTTAGGAATCTCTTGGCACTATCTGCACCAGTCATTCCCTGTTTATTCAAATAGTACATTTTCATACTCATAATTACCTCTCGTACTTGGGACACACTTATTTACTATGACTTTCGAGTGATATTAGTTCTATCTTTCTTGCTTACCTCCCTCCCTTGCTTTTATTTGCTTTCATGATAGGTTTAAACTCTTTCCTACAGAGTAGAAAGTGATGTGGGAATTGTTTCATTCATTTCATCCAGAAGAGAATGAATGTGACAACTTACGATAGCATGTAAAACAGTGTGATCTTGTTCACTAGATTTTTAAAAGTCTGGTCTTCATCCTTTATTTATGTTGGTGCCAGTCCTGAGATTTGAACTCAGGGCCTGGGCACTGCCCCCTGAGCCATTTTAATCAATCTTAGCACTCTACCACTTGAGTCACTACTCCATGTTTTTTGTTTTATTTTGGTTTTTGGTTTTTTTTTTTTTGGTTCTGTTTTGTTTTCCCAGTGGTTCCTTGGAGATAAGAATCTTACAGATTTTCCTGCCAGAGCTGGCTTTGAACCATAATCCTTACATCTCAGTCCCCTGAGTGCTAGGATTACAGGTGTGAGCCACCAGCACCCACACAAAAAGTGCACTCTTTGTAATCTCTTAGGTTAAAAAAAAAAGTTACTTGTCTATCTTCTAGGCGGGCAAAAAAACACACCTTTTCCTTTTAATTTGTTTTTAGGGGGAGAATTTGGATTTGAACTCTGGATTTTGTGGTTGCTAAAAAGACATCCTGCCACTCAAACCAGGCAGTGAGTTCCTTGTCTTTTAAACTTTCTAATCCTTCAGTCAGTGAGCCCTGATCAGTCAAGATTCTTATCCGGATCCTTGAGGGCCAACCTAGCAATTATTTTTAAAATAAATGAGACGAGTAAGTATACTTCTACCAGAAGGCACATTTCTCTAATGGTTACGGAGTCGCAGGTGCTCCATCTTTACATTCCCCCCACCTGGAATGATTTCTCCTCCCAGCTTTTCTGGGAGAGCAGCTGAGTTGGCCCCGTAACTTAGGCTGCATTCACGCCTATGCGAATGAGCTACACTGCTGGCTCCACTCTGCACCCCTCCACAGGAAGCAGTTCATCTTCTGGGTGACAATGTCCACCACTTCCCAGAGCCACAAGCACTCAAGATGGACACACAGTCCACCCCGCGTGGCTTTTGAAGGATTCCAGGGTCTAATTACGCAACCGATAAGCGGCAAGTTGTAGAAATAGAACAGATCCACGCTCTGCAATCTGTCTTTTGTGGTAATTTGTCTATTTATGGTGACTTTGAGCTAAAAAAAAATAAAATCCTGCCTAATTTGGTCCTCTCTGAGCACATGAAAATACAGGGTTATTAATTAAGAAATCACTTGATTTTTGAAAAGGGTTGGTTGAAAACTTGACCTCAAGTCTAGCAAATTTCTTCTTTGATTTTATTTTTCAAGTTATTTGGTATGGGCTTGGGCACAACATTGTCTGAATGTCCAGTATTGTCACTTTCTTTAGAAATAATGTTGAAGAGCCCTAAATATAACTTTAGACATTGATTGCTTATGTTCACACTTCTATCTCCGAATCATTAATACTATCTATTTTTATGGATGCATAGGCTTTGAATGCATGCACATAACACTACTTTAAAGGAATTATCTTTTTTTTCTCCTATAGAATCCTTAGGAAATGCCAGGTCTATGGGAATTTCTTTAGTGTTTCCGATACCTTCCAGGCTGTTGGTTAGTGGTGTCAGGAAGAAAATAGCCCTGTGCCATGGTCAACTTCACGTCCAATGGGTTGTGTCTGTGAACTCACATTCCCTAATACCTCTGGCTATAGATTTGATCCTGACAAATGTGACACCATTGGAGGTATATTAAAAAAAAAAAAGAAGACAACCATGGCCATATTAGATGCATCAAATAGATAATGCTTTACTCATTGATAGCTTATTGTACCTTGTTTTACATCTCTTTTGCCTAAAATTGAACAAGGAGGGAAAGAAGCAATACTTGCATAAACTCTCATTTTCAGTAGGGGATTAATAGACGTTGGCCAATGCTATATTGTAAAATGCTATTATCCATGAAGATTGTCAGTCATGTGATTTAAACCACAGTCTCCGGGTAGCTGTCTTTTAGCTGGAAATTTCTGGTAGCCATATTTTTATAAAAAGGTTGTTTCAGGGGCTGGGAAGGTGGCTCAGTGGTAGAGCGCTTGCCTTGCATGCATGAGGCCCTGGGTTCGATTCCTCAGCACCGCATAAGCAAAAAGAAAAAAGCCGGAAGTGGCACTGTGGCTCAAGTGGTAGAGTGCTAGCCTTGAGCTCAAGAGCTGAGGGACAGCGCCCAGGCCCAGAGTTCAGGCCCCACGACTGGACCCCCCCCAAAAAAAAAAAGTTGTTTCAATATAACTGCTCTGGTCTGGTGATAGAGGCCTTCCTGAGCTTTTTTTTTCTTCTTGCATCTTGTTTATGTGAGAGTTATCACTCACTCCTCAAGACAGAAAAGTTCATGTCAGGGTGGATTTAAGTTATCACATGTATGTTGTCTATAACAAATACCCTTCATGTATTTAGATTAAGATACACTATGTTTTTATACTTGTGTCAAAACTAAAGGGATGGAAAGCAATACCATGCAAGCACTAACCAAGAGAAAGCCAGAGAAGTGATGTTAATTTCAGTCTTTGTAACAAGGAATATTATCGAGGATTGAAGAGGAGGAGCATTACATAACCAAAAGGTCAGTGTTGAGAGAACAATTAACAACTCTAAACATGCATGCTCCTACCGACCGAGCATTAAAATACACAAGGCAAACACTGAGAGATGCGAAAGGAGGAATAGACAAATGGTCTAATGAACTTGAAGACTTAACTCTTTTCTCAGTAATTGATAGAAGGAACAGGTAGAAAAGTGAGGACATGGACTATCAATCAACCCCGTCTAATTGGCATGTATAGAACATTCTATCGAGTCCTGGAAGAACCCTCCTATGCTCAAACCAGAAAGTCCGAAAGGTAGACTACATTCATTGTTCAGAAACACCCTTGAACAAAGGCAGAAGGATTCAAATCACCTGTATTTCTTCTCAAGTTTATCTTCCTCTTCTTCATGTACCAGGAAACACATCCCGTAGACTCCTTTACCTTCCTCCCTCATCTTATTTATTTACCGATGATCACTCTAAAGATACTGATATGTTTTATAGCCAGGTGCTAGGCCTCAAGCACCTCGAGATATACTCTATTTCTTCTTTATTCTTTCACCTTCTCCATTCCAACACATGAAACTCCACCTGGAGCAAAGGTAAGTGCTCAATAAATATTATTTTGAAGGAACAGATTGAAGGAGTTAGATTCTCCTGAGGGATTGGGGTGTCTAGCAATGGAACAACAGAAACAAACCAGATTTTTTGATCCTGCAGGCAAGCAGCAATGGAAATACTGCAGATCCCCAGCCACCTACAACATGCAATTAAGAAGGAATAACAGAATTCACAGACTCTTCTTCTACAGAGGGAGATGGACCATTAGGTGGTACAGCCACTGCGGTAGGACCAGAAGACTTCTTAAATACAAAGAAAAACGCTAAAGCTGCTACAGATCATTAAAACAAAACAGAAACTTGGGGCACCTATGTAAGACAAGATACCCTAATGCTCCTTGGCTAATGTACATGTTGTATAGTTTTGAAGAAGAAGAAACAAAGAGAATCAAGTTTGGTTTGTTCTTGTTCATGTAAATGTGGATTGCTTTTACATAACTATCAAGCACACTTTCCCCTTCTAAATAGGTCAGTCCACTTCCAATTTTTTCCTATAATAATAAAAAAAAAGCCTCAACCCTTTGCTTTTTTAAAAGCCCAGCATAATTACCAGGAATTTAAATAATTTTGTGATTTGCATTTCAAATTACAAATGAAAGCACAGCTATCAAAAGGAACTCAGGCAGAAACAGCCTTGTTACTTGAGCATATTCTTTCCTTTTTTTGGTTTTTTTTTGGGGGGAGGGGATCAGTCATGGGTCTTGATCTTAGGCCCTGAGCACTGTCCCTAAGCTCTGTTGCTCAAGGCTAGCTAGCACCTTTCCACTTTGAACCACAGTGCCACTTCCAGTTTTCTGATGATTAATTGGAGATAAGAATTTCACAGACCTTCCTGCCCAGGCTGGCTTTGAACGCTTTCCTCAGATCTCAGCCACCTGAGTAGCTAGGATTATAGGCATGAGTCACCAGCACCAAGCTAATAATAATAATAATAATAATAATGATGATGATAATTAATCTTTGTCTTTTTTTTTGTACTGGGGATTGAACTCAGGATGTTGTACTTGCTAGGCAAGCACTTGGGCTACATCCCAAACCTCCTACTCATTTTTAATCGCCCTCCCAACCCTATTGGCTTCCCTTCCAAAATACAACTGCAATTCTCCCTTTTTGGAGTGACAAAAAAGAAATGAAGAAATTTTGAAGTCAAATGAAAGCATTGCAGACTCACACACCTCCCTCCACACAGAGAAAAATAAACGCCCTGCAATTGAGTGTAAATAGATTGATATAGCTACTCATTTCAAAAATGCTAACTTTATCTGTGAACAGCAGATGTAGACAAGCTTTGGATGCCTGATAACATGGAAACAAGATGGATCCCCGCGCTATCAGCAATCTCGTGCATTAGAAATGTAGGTCGTAGCAGCTGAGTTGACACCACCAGAGTAAATACAAAATTTGTTCCTCCACAAAGATGGTTAGTCAAACTGAGCTTTCGTTCCAGGTATCTGGTATCTTTTGGAGCTACAGCTTTTTGTTTTTTTTTTCATTTATTTATTTATTATTTATTTATTGTTTTGGCAAACGTGAGCACATCATACACTCACTTTGTGATCTCACATACATGCTCTGGTTCAGGAGTTGTGGAATAGCACCCAGAAATCTGCATTCAGAACAAACTCTCTGGTGAAGCTCATGTTTACATCGGAGGACCACACTTAGAATTCTCACGTGTTACAGGTGGCTCTCAGCCTTCAAGAGGGCTTAGCAGGAAATATAACGGTATACATGGTTTCATGCCAAGTAAACTCCTTAGACAACATAATGAAATGAGGCTCTCAATTACATTATTATTTATATTTGGATTGCTTCAGGTATTGGACAAGTAGAAATCTATGTGCCTTGGTGACTTAAGATGTGGTGGTTTATTTGTTTGGCAACTTGACTGAATTGAGGGTCCATGAATAATGGGTGCTGCACAATTCTGGGTGTGTCTGGGGAGGTGTTTCTGGTGACAATTAGAAGTTGAGTGTTATCAACTGACCAGGGAGGAATCATCCACCCTGGTCTGCAGGACCTGACTCTGGCCTGCAGGACCGTTTGGCCTCTGTGTAGGCCAATCTCATAGATTCCCTACTATACATACGGTCTATGGGTTCTCTTCCTCACCAGAGGATTCATTGTATTCCTGCACGGTTGCTG
Organism: Dipodomys merriami; assembly: GCF_024711535.1. Taxonomy (NCBI): domain Eukaryota; kingdom Metazoa; phylum Chordata; class Mammalia; order Rodentia; family Heteromyidae; genus Dipodomys; species Dipodomys merriami. The sequence continues at coordinate 13,275,625 of NW_027204826.1, forward strand.
CTATTTCCATTGCATTCCCAGAGCCTTTGCCATCCCTTGTGTGTCTTTAGACATGACACACACTCTCAGCTGGCTGGGAATATTTTACATCTTAGTTCTGCTCTTCAAAATGTTTCCTATACATTGGGTGGGGGTGGGGTTGGGGTGGATGCTGAATACACACACTAAGAAGTAAACCAGGGAATTCTATTGGCTACACAGTACACTGAGAGGTAATCCAAGGAATTCTATGGGCTATACAGCACACTGAGAGTTAGGTAAACCAGGAAATTCTATTGGCTACAAAGCACACTGAGAAGTAAACCAAGGAATTCTATTGGCTACACAGTACACTGAGAGGTAAACCAGGAAATCCTATTGGCTAGGTAACACAGCTTGAGTGCTAATTTCCCCAGAATATCCTCACTTTAAAAGTTCTTTATCCAATCTCTTGCTAAAAAAGTCAGCATTTCTCTCAGGACTTCAGCCTCTGCATCACCACCCACGAAGCAACAAAAGATTGAGAGAAGTAATGTGTATTTTCCCATCAGCTTTGTCCACCATGGATTCCTTTCCTGACTTTTCTATTCGAATAATGGGTTTCTCACAGGATGTTAGTATCTCTATGAACCATCTAGTTCGTTCAAGTAAATAGACAATGTTATGAAGAGTTGACAGGGATTTTTGCTCCTTTTTGTCTTCAAAGGAATAGACTTCAAAGCCACCAATAGAAATATATTCTCTAACCATGAATTAGGTCTAGGAATGCTCACTAATTTCCTACCAAAATGGAGAAGACTGGTATCAATATTTATTTAGTAAATTCTTCCTGTGTAAGGTGTCTAAAATATGTGAAAATTGAGGGATTTTGCTACAGAAATATTCAGAATTGCTTAGCATACATTTTATGTTAGGTGGTTTAAAGATCAATATCCCGTTTTGAATTAATTGTTCATATAATGCTAAAGATTTTCCATCATGTGTTTCTTATGTTAATATTTATTTTTACTAATGTAGTCTAAAGGTTATGATAAAGATTTAATTTGTATACACTTATCTATCAGGCTAGGCTGGTTCAAGAACACATTTCTTCTTCTTCTTCTTCTTCTTCTTCTCTCCTTCTTCTGCTTTTTTTTTTTTTGCTACTGAAATAAAAATGTCTTATTACAGGGTATTTATGCTATGAATGTTCTCAGCAAAGTGGAATTTTTATATTATGTCATTAAAATGAATATTAAAATGGTACAGCGGCAAAATATAGATTTTCATATTTCTTTAGCACAGATAAATCCTAATGTAGAACAAATGGAGTACAGTGAAGCGATATGAATTGATTTAGAAGTAGGGCCATGTGATATTTTTAAACGATATATTTTACATTTCCTTAACCCCCTAAGTAAAGTAGTTAAAGAAATGGAATACAGGTTTTTACACACTGTCTTATATGGGTTTTCCCCCCTCTCAAATATTATATTCATGAATTGAACGGCTGACAGCTGAAGTTGCATAGAAAAGACACCAGTCTCCAACCTCATGTTGTTGCTTTAATTCATTGCTCTTCTAGATACTTTTGATCCCCATGGTAGTTCTCTGGCCATTCTCCTGTCTTCCCTTCTGGTTAAAAAAATAATAATAACTCCAGATTTCCTTTGGGAGACCAGTGCTCAGGGTTATGGTGAGATTTGGTTTCTCTCTAGGCTGGTGGTTATTCACAAACGTTAAGCCTATGAGCAGTGCCCCCAGTGCTAGCTCTTCACAGACGGGTGGGTCTGGCTCTCAGTGGCTGACTCAGCAGGTGCAGGCTTTGAGAATGTACATGTCTAACATGGCCACAGCCATGCCACCAAGCCCAAGGACATCACTTGGGATGCACGCGTCTGGGATGAGTCTCTTTGTGTGCTCAGGGCAATGGGCTCTTCTTGTATCATTCAGGAGCCATTAGACCCTGAGCCTGTGTAACACTCCCCATGATGCCTCTTGAGAACAAAGCTATTCCTTGAGGTTCTGCCATGATGGTGCAGAATCGTGGGTGGCCGCTGGTCCCAAGCCAAGCCTTATTCACTTGTGCGTTGTGGCCCACATAGCTGGGACAGCAAATGACGTAAGCCAGCATCCAGCCAGACAAACAATGTGTTCCTGTCTTTGTGAATAGAACAAGTCAGCCTGTCCTTTATCCCAACCGTATCACTTCGGTCTTCAGGGTACAGCTGAGCATGTGGGCCTCCAGGAAGTCTTCTTTGATTTATTCCTTCCCCAAAGCTTGGCATAGTGCTTCAACAGATACTCTATGAATATGGTTAGCGTTCTCTTTTTGGTTATGTACCTTTAAAAGTCATTTTAAAATACCTATTGTCTTTGTTAGTCATTTAGTCTTTAAGAGCAAAGGTTAATATTATTAATCATTATTATTTATCCTAATGTTTGGGGCAAAATCTTGTGGGCAGATTGGTACCTATTAAATATATGTTAATAAAAGAAGGTATTAATAATAATGAGTAATGTGTGCGAGGGAAGGTAAAGAGGAAGTACGTAGGAGCAGTTTCCGGGGATAGTGATATATATATATTCCAGCACTGATTCATAAACACACTGGGATCTGCCCAGAAGAAGCTGTTCTTACCATGACCCTTTTACTCATCTCAAGGAAGTGTCTGTACACGTACAACTTTCATGGAGAATGACAAATAAAATGCTCAAGAAGATAAGAGGTGATAGACTGGAAAATTCAAAAAGGAGTTGGAGAGATGGAGTTGAAGGGGAACATGTCTGAAGATTAAAATTCATTGAATGCATTGGTGAAGGGAGAAATATTTATTTAACAGTGATGGTAAAATAAACTAGAGTTGGGTGCTCCCAGAGGGATATAAGAAGTGATCTCAGTCTCGAGTTTGTAACAACAACAACAACAACAACAACAACAAACACACCAACAAAAAACAGAAATGTTACCTTTGCATAAACATGAACACAGGACATAGGAATCCTCAGGCTATGTTTTTCTTCTTCCTGTTTCGTTCTGTGAGGCCATGCGGACCCCCACCCCCACCCCCACCACACACCTTTCAATCACAGGTCAGCATCCAATGGTGGATCCTTTACGTGAATTCACTTCTCATCCAGTCCCAACCTGCAGTGACGTGTCACCTCTGCTCAAACCACACAGCCCACATTCATGACCGCCAAACTGCTTTGTCAAAACACAGACACATTTAGGGACCACACACTTGCTGCTGACTAGATTGTGAGGCCTTTGTTGTCCTGTGCCAGGACAGGCATCTTCCACAGCACCTCTCAACAAACGGGATGGGCTGCCCTGCCAACCTGTGCTGAGAGAGATCAGGAAGATGGGTGTGGGCTTGCTGAGGAGGAATACAATGCTTGCACGATTCCATGTGGAAGGAGAAAAGGGCCCTGCACCTGCTCGATACCACATCGTTATTCACTCTGTAAACTTCAGGGCTCGTAGGACAGAAAGTTGTCTGGCTCACAGAAAGGCTATATTAACACATTCAATGGATATATGCAAATGAATATAGCATTTACTGAAATATTTCTATGAAAACTACTTTGAAATTAATATGCAAGTTAAAAAAATCCCAACACAGTTTAGTGTAATTTCTCCATAATAGATGTGTAAGTGGTACGTACTAATGAGTTAATGAATGCAGATGTAATTTTTTGAGTATATATTCTTCTGTGTACACATACATGTGTGTGTGTGTGTGTGTGTGTGTGTGTGTGTGTGTACTACTACTTGAACTTAGGGCCAGGACTCTGTCTCTTAACCTTTTTGCACAAGGCCAGTGTTCTACCACTTGAGCCACATCTCCACCTCCAGCCTTCTGGTGGTCAATTCTAGATAAGAGTCTAGCAGACTTTCTTGTCCAGGCTGGCTTTGAGCCAGCTGGAATCCTAAAATCTTACCTCTCCCTGAGTGGCTAGGATTATAGGTGTGAGCCTCTGGTGCAGGGCTGAGAATACAACTGTGTTCTGAGTTGAGTGGGGGTTGCAGTTGAAATGGGAAAATATATATTATATTCTATATTCTATAGAGAGCAATCCTGCCGGCGATCTTGATCTGTGGGAATCCTCAGAAGAATTATAAACTTTCTGCAGTACTTGGGTGCAAGGGTACTGAATGTTGGCTTATTAGGTTGGATCAAGTCACCAAACTTGTTTTAGTAGGCAATGAGATGATTTAAACTGCATGCCAGGGAAAAATGAATTCAAGGGCCAGGTTTGTAATAGGTTGTGATTAGGCAGGAAGATGGCCTAAAAAGCAAGAAAGAAGTTATTTTAGGCCTTAACAAATCTAATCAGTCAAGACAATGGTTGTATTTCTTATTTCAATTTTTAAAAACTGTTTTCAAGTAGTTATACAAAGGAGTTTCATTTCAACATATCAACATATGAGTACAATGCATCTTGATCAATAACATCCCCTCTCTTATTTTCCCAAATCTCTCCATCCCATCTATCCTATTCTAATTCTTCATAATCTGGTGTCTTACACTTTCCAAGATCCCCTTGTCTTCATAAAAACCTTTCCCAATTAGTATTCATTTTTTCTATTGGCTTTAATCCACTCATATATCCCATGGTTCAGCACTCTTAAATAACATCTCAGGTTGTCCTAATGTTACCGTATTACCGCCTACAGTGGTATTACCCAAATAAGATGATCAACTCATACATCCATATTTGTTTGTTTGTTTGCTTACTCATGCACTTGATTCAAAATTTTCTTAAAAACTATTCCTTGGCAGGTAATAAAGTTAATATTATTTATTTATTAACTCTTTGACATACTCTGAAACACAACATACGCTGTTACAAACATTTTAATCAATATTTTAATTTAAAAAAAATGCTTTCACATCATTTTCTAACCCCTAAGCAGTCGGAAATAGCAAACCAGGTCTGAGGACTCTGAAAACTCCCCGTCTTCCAATTTACTTTCTATTCTCAAGAAAGACAAGAGTGGATCTTGACATATTTAAGCTCTTGACAAGAAACCTGTCTCTGCGGAAAGTACTCTCTCTCTCCCATCACGTCGTTCCATTTTCTTAAAGCAATTGTCCCAGAATTTCAAAACAGAAGAGGCAGCCGCCGCTCATCATAACAAAGAGATGCGTTTCCAGGTGGAAGTGGGGATTTTGTGTGAAACACGTGTCCTTGCACACGCGTTTGAATGAGAGCAAGTGCAGTGCTCCCATCAACAAAGTCACTCCACTTGTCAAATCTGCACGTCTGTCTGGCTCTGTCACCTGCCCAGCGATGGGGGCTTAGTAAAGCATATGGTGTCTGCTGTCTAAGTGGCAGTACGTTGGTTTCTCTCATTCCTCAGGAGGACCATCCTTTACCAAGGCAATTTGCCATGGCTTGGATCTTGCAACTGTCTTTTTGGTCCCACTCCAGAGTGCTTCTCAAATAGCCCATGATGTGGACCTCACGGTGTTTGACTCCACTAACTCAGAAGCCCACCCTAAAAAATCATTTTGTTTTCAAGTGGTTGAACTTTGCAGCTCAGAGATCTCTACAGACTGTCCCTGAACACTCGGGAGGATGATTTGGTAACTTACTAACATGCCCGTCCAATTTGTCAGGTAGCCTTGGCATCTAGCCCTGTGGCAGGCTACACACAAAGACCTGGAAGATGAGATCTGGCCGTGGTACTGCATCCAATTAAGATCTATAAGTGAGGAGGTGGAAAGAGGGGAAAAGAAGAGACATGCAGAGCCAAGACAGAAAGATGACACGCATACACACAAGCTAAAACAACAGCAAAACACTTTGTTGTAGAGTACCCGGCATATTAAATGAACTGGGGAAGCATTTGTTATACATATGCACATGGAGAGGTACCTAAAGTGTGGGGACTCTAAATACAGAGTGGTTAAAAAAAATAAAAAAAACTCATTATAGACAATCCATTAATTATAAAACCAAGTGGTTTTACAATTTTTCATTTTTAAAAAATATTTAAATTATCCTTAGGATAAACAAAAAAATGATGTTAATCTAATTGTTCTCTTTATGGCAGAATTTTGGTTTATCCTAAGTAAAAATGAATTCAATCAGCAATAAGTTGTAGTAGCCACATTAGATTTAGATTATAACTTATTGTATTATTATATTATATTATTGCGCTAACACAATATTACATATTGTATAATATTGATTATATTATATTGATTACAACTTATTATTGTATCATTATTTTATATTATAATATTGTATTTTAATACAATAATATAATACAATGTTATATGTTGTATTATATAACTTATTATTAATGTTTTATTACATTAATATATCTGTGCTTAGAGGAAGAAACAAAATTCACAACTAATGTAAGCCTTCAGGCTTACATAGGTTTTCTCTCTCTCTCTCTCTCTTTCTCTCTCTCTCTCTCTCTTTCTCTCTTTCTTTCTCTACACACACATACACACACATTTCTCTTCCATCTCTTCCATTGTTGGAGTTGACATTATTCACACTAAAATTTTTCACCTAGTCGTAAGCCTTTCTTCTGTCTTCTTTTTCTTTTGTTTAATTCATAATCTTCACTTTTATAGAATCTTCACATTTATAGAAAATGTAAGCAGAAAGTATCAAAATGTCTTAAGTGATGGGTCATATAGTTTTTGTGTACTCTATGACTCATCTCTTGCATTACTTGAATACTTTTAACAATTGACATGCCAATACTGATGAACCAATATTGCTACCCTAGTACTAACAAAAGCCCACCATTTCCAGTATAATTTACCTTTTGTAAAGTTCTAAGGTCATTGACAATATATAGCGGCAATTACCACTAAAGGAGCATGCAAATATTTTCATTGCATTGAAAATGCATCATTAAATATATTTCTTGACCAAGATACACTTGTATGTCTTGGCTGGTCAGCAAGAACTGAGATGCTAGAAGATTGGACATACACTTCAAAAAATTAATTGTAAATCAGCCAATCATCTCTATCATAGTCATATCGATATCTATTACAAATAGCCATTTGAGTGTTTCTATGTTCCTTTCTTGTTGCCAACATGTTACCAAAACTTTAATATTTTTGCCAAAAGAATATTTTACTTCAGTTGGCATTTTCCTCATTCCTGGGAGGGCTCAACATGATTTTTAAGTGTGTAATTGACCATTTTTAAAAAAAATGTAAAAATGTAATGGTTTTTTCATGTAATTTGTCTGTGATTTGAAGGTGGGTTATCTGTCACTTCTGTATTGATTCTGGGTGTTTTTATGCACGCCAGATATGTATCCTTGACTGGCAGCTGTGTTGCAAACATCGTATTTCCATTTGTTCTGTCCCTTAACTTGGCTTGTGGTGTCTTTTAACTGACCCTATGTGTGAGTTAAGAAATAAAAAAAAAATTAAAATCAAAGCAAAGAAGTTGTTGAGCATGGGAAACAGGAGATAAGGAAGGGGAAACATTTGCTTTGGTTTTAGTTCTGTATGAAGTCCCTCATTGTCTTGGAGACGGATTTTTTTTCCCTTGCTCCCTTTCCTGGATTTCTCAAGTCAATAATTATTTTTTCTATTTTCTTCCTCAAGTATCTGCAGAGAAACTTCATCTCATTTCTCTGTCTCCCAACAATGTCACTTCCATTCCGATTCCCTCATTCACAGTTTTGTGTTTGATGCTCTGTAAAGGCCGGAGTACATGGATAGCTCTCTATAAATAATTGAAAGAGTAATCATTTGCATATACAGTGGTCTGTAATTGGTTGTGATATACTCACCAGTAATTTTACATGAGGGATGCTCCAATAAAATAAATTGTGCTTGTCTGTGTTTACTTTAGACAGGTAAAGTACTATATGGCATGCTGAATTTTTACATCCAGTTTTAATTAGGTCATCGTGCTTGAGTTACCAAAATAACCTACTCTCCCCAATCATGAGAATGGGATGTATTTAGAAATGAATATCAATGACTCACCTCTGTATTTCCCAATAGGAACAAACTCCTCTCCGTAATATATGCAAGTGAAGCATGTTTTCCATCCTAATTTATTCAGGCTTGCTGATTGACTCTTTGCCAACACAAGCCAATGCCAAGAAAGAGAGTGGAGAGATGTTGAGGTCAGGGCTCCACTGCAAACCCAGCCCCTCCTCCCAAGCCCAGTCTTTGGGGGAAGACAGAGCTCAGCTCAGCTTCCTGGGTCTCTGAGGTTAGTCCTGTAGCCAAGGGCTGGCCACATCAGAGAGGTCATATTCAAGTACCATTTCGAGTATGAAAGCATGCATTCATGGTAGACGATCTCCCTCATTCAAAATGAGAGGAAAGAGGGAGGCGTTTGCCCGCCTTCTTCACAGAATAGACTCTTACAAAAGAGATGGATGTTTTGAAGCTTGTGAGATTTGGTTCATGCAGGGTTTTCATTGTTAAACATGGAATTATTATGAGTAATAATATATTTTCATAATCTCATATATTAAAAACAATCTTACCCTTGCTGGGCATTGGTGACTCATGCCTGTGTGTGGCTTTGAACCATGATCCTCAGATCTCAGCCTGTTGAGTAGTTAGAATGACAGGCATGAGCCACCAGCACTCAGCTGATTAAACACTTTTTAGAGTTCATATGAAGTGTTCGTGACAACCATATAGATAACTCTCCGTGGACTTCCACTCAGAGCGGGAGCTGATAGTCTTTCAGGAACTTGATAAATTATACAAGAACTTTAAACATGTTTACATTCATTTGACTTGGAAACTTCAGGAGGATTTCACAAGTGTAAAAACAAACAAACAAAACTGGAGCACAAACACACTCATTTCTGCCAACATGTAAGAAAAAAAAGTACTTTGAATCTTTAGGTTCTTGGATTAAGCAAACAAAACCAGAGCATACTTGTCCTGGTTCAAGCAAAGAAGAAATTTATCACGAGTGGCTGACATATTTCCACGAGTAAGCCTTATGGATTTTACACTCTCCCTTGGAACCAAAGACCCCAAATTGGTGCCCCAGAACCGAACACACAAATCCTGCTAAATCCTCTTGACCAGAATTTCCATATTCCTATGATACCATCTATCTAGGTTTTGGTTTTACCAATTCATTTTTTTTATCAGGGAAACATATATTTCTCTGTATTTGATTATGTTCTAGACGCATCTGTGACCAAGACTGACACGACATTTGTCCTAAATAAACTTAAATACTAGGGGTGGGGGGTAATAATGAGAAGTACTGAATAATCATAAAAACACTCAATCAAAGCAATTTTCACTTGCTGTCTTAAGTTTTCTCTGCCTCACACACAAACTTCTTTCGCTTAGCAATTTTATAACTTCAATGATTTTTCTAACGGATCCTCTCAATGTCTGTTCTCACATCTATATCCTTCTACATGGTTCCAAATACTGTGTTTAGTCTTGGTCTCGACCCAGAATTCAATTTTCCATCCATCCATCCACCCATCCACAGATCATCTCCATGTGGGAATCTAATAAGCATCAAACTCGAGAAATGGCAAGATATTTTCCTCTTTTTAAGTTTTGCTTCACGAGGGGGCTTTCTCCAGCTGATCCCCATTTCTCCAACCACCCTCTCCAGCCCAGGAAGTCTCCATAGAATAATGTGAATCACATCATTGGGAAACATTCCATGCCTTTAATCTCCCAGAGTCCCCAATCAAGGCCTCTTGGAAGAGGCATTTTGAGCTCTGCTCTTCCAGAAAAGTCCATGTTATAAATACATAGACTCCTTTGTTCTAAAATATATATACATATATATATATATATAGGCATGTGCATAAAAATATATATAGGCATGTGCATGCAACATCAAGAATATATATATGAGGCTGCAATGCTTGGTAAGAAATGTATGCATTATCCTGCCCATGTAATTGTAGCCCCTCTGTACAGTATGTTCTCAAATAAAATAAAATTAAATTAAAAAAAAAGAATATATACATGAATGCTAAATTTTTGTACATTAAATGCCTGATGCTCCAAAATCCTTTCTAAGATGCTTAATGTCCAAGTTGTGACTTTGGCTTTGTACACATCTGTAATTCACACCATGAGTCAAGGCTAGGCTCTGGGCATCAGGGTATCTCCTGGGGACCAGGTATGTACTAGGTCCTCAATAAAATTGTCTCTCTCGTGTTAAGGTTCTGCTTCCTCACTAAAATCAGCAAGCAAAATGAAGTAGCTTATCTTCCATTCTGACATAAGGTTTTGAACTCCTTTTACTGGGAAGTCGAGCATAGATATATACCTTTGATTAAATATTGTGCGAGAGACTTGCTGTGAGTTTACTTCTGAGCTTTGTGGCTTGTCAAAGATGATTTAAATCTCTTTGTTTATTTCTCAACCTCTATTGGGCCCATCAGGTAAATCTCCTGTCGTTTTTCACCCTGTGTTCTCTCCCTCTCTCTTTCTTAAAAAGCATCGCATCCCGCCCAGAACTGTAGCGTGTGCCGGGTCGTCCAGCTGCTTAGAGATTTCCATCCTCCTCTCCCAGCAGGCAGGCCATTAGCTGGCAAGGCTGACGTCCAGCTGATCTACTGGCCTGAGAGATTCTGTCCCTGGCTGCCACAGGCCAAGGTCACTGCCCTGACAGCAGGAACATTTGTTTCCCACTCTCCAGGATCTGACTATGCCTTCCATTGAAACCAATTCTTTATTTGCTGGAAAATACCTGGAGTCCCAGGTATACTTGGTGGAATCAGTTTATTACAGCAATTACCGTCAGATGCTGAACTCTGCCATCTTCGCTAAAAGTACAAATGCTCAAAGCTTCTGCGTGCCATCTCCATGGCAGACCACTGTGAGGTAAACGGTGCGCCCGACTCCACAAACCTGAAACTTCTCTCCGGCTCCTGTGTCTAGTAACTTTCAACTTGTCTTGAATTCCCCTCCCTGCCTCTCGCCCTGCTGTATCGGAGGAAAAATAAAATTGGCTGGGGAAGGAAGGGGTGAAATAAAATTTCATCCCCTCTTACTCCTCTCAGGACATAAAACACAGCCACACTGTCCACAATAACGAAGAAACACGGCTCTGACTGAAAACCCCCAACTCCAAATCCAGGTGGATGACACGCAGGCTCTTGTCTAAGCTCATTAGGAGACCTGACCCACGGCATCAACACTAATGAGGGAGGGGAACTTTGAAAGTGGTCTTAAAAATCACAAGAAAAGGGAGGAAGAAAAAAGCAAAAGAGAAAGAAGGAAGGAAGGAGGAAAGAATATAAAAAGAAGGGCTGAAGGGAGTGAGGGAAGAAAAGGAGGAAAGTAGAAAAGGATGAACGGAAAAGCAGGAAGGAAATAAGGATGGAAGGGAAGGCTAGAGGGAGGGAAGGAGGGAGGAAGAAGGAAGGAAGGAGAAAGAAAGAGGGAGAAGGAAAGAAAGCACAGAAAGAAAAAAACAAAAGAAGGAAGGAAAGGTGAGAGGGAGGGAGAGAGAGAAAGAGAGAAAGGTAGGAAAGAAGAAAAGGATGATAGGAAAAGAAGGAAGGACAGAATGAGGAGTTACAGGGCAGGAAAGGAAGGAATGAAGGAAGGGAAAGAGGGAAAAGAAAGAAAGAAGGAAAAAGGAAGAGGGGGGAAGAAAGAGAGAGAAAGAGAGAAAGAAAGAGAGAAAGAAGGAAAGAAAGAAAGAAAGAAAGAAAGAAAGAAAGAAAGAAAGAAAGAAAGAAAGAAAGAAAGAAAGAAAGAAAGAAAGAAAGAAAGAAAGAAAGAAAAGAATAACAGCTGGAAGTGAGAGCTGGAGGGAGGGAAAGGAAGGAAGGAAGGAAGGAAAGCAGGAAGGAAGATAGGAAGGAAGGAAGGAAGGAAGGAAGGAAGGAAGGAAGGAAGGAAGGAAGGAAGGAAGGAAGGAAGGAAGGAAAGAAGGAAGAAAGGGAGGGAGGGAGGGAGGGAGGGAGGGAGGGAGGGAGGAAGGAAGGGAGGAAGGAAGGAAGGAAGGAAGGAAGGAAGGGAGAAAGTCAGCGAGTAGAAAGGAGGGGCAGAGGAGGAGGAGGAGGAGGAGACAGACAGACAGAGACAGACAAAGACACAGAGAGAACTCTGGAGCATGCTCAGGTGCCTTGGTAGGAGCAGGAAGGGGAGCCGTGGTTGCTTGAAGATGTTCTTCATCCCTGCAGCTATCAGGGACACACACACACACACACACACACACATATACACACACGCGCACACACACACACACACACATGCGCGCACACACCGGAGGAGCCCCAGACAAAAGGAGCCAGGGCAGCATCAGAGGCCCGGGCACGGGGGCCGGGGAGGCGAGAGAAGAGGAGCATGATTGATGGAGTTCTGGTTGGCTTATAAAGGGCAGCCGCGAGTGCAGGGAAATAATCAGGGAAAAGGGCGTCCCGTGCTGGCTTTCTCAGAGGGGCGAAATGAATCCCGCTCCTCTGCATTATTAACTTGTCAGGCGGGCTGATGATGAGAATCTGAAGGTCAGGCATAACAAGAAGCACCTTATGGGGGGGTCACGACCCTTCTCGAAGTGCTACACTCATGTTTATCTGCACCTAACCCTTCTCCACCATTCTTCATTTGATAAGAACATTGGGGTGGTGGTGGTTGGGGGGGTGGAGAGGCGAGGCGGGGAGCGGGGCGACTCTGCTGGCTATGTATAAGTACCGAGTGGAATTAAGCTCCCTGCGAAACCGATGGCGGAGGCTGGACGCGGGGGGAAAAGATAATAAAGCAGAAGGACACACGAGGGATGCAGGCAGAAATTGTTCGCTACAGCGAAACTCAATAAAGGGAACAAGAGCTCTCCTCAATGACAAATTTGGTACAGTGGTGCTAAAATCAGGATTCTCCCTGGAATTGGAGCAGCAATTCCAGCCCCGCAGTACCACTTTTTATTTACTTTGGAGTTGTCTAATGGCGGGGGCTAGGTGCCGGGGAGGGCTATGGATTTATTTTTTATTTTTTGGGGGGGGAATGTTTATTTATTGGAAACAAGGAGAAGGAAGATCAGATGGGAGATATGCCATTGGATTTAGGGTGTGTGTGTGTGTGTGTGTGTGTGTGTGTGTGTGTGTGTGTGTGTGTGTGTGTGTGTGTGTGTGTGTGTGTGTGTGTGTGTGTGTGTGTGTGTGTGTGTGTGTTGGGATTCGAAAATTCCGGCAGCATCTCGGTGGTGGGTGTTTGGGGGTTTGAGAATTTATCATTTTCGTTTGGAGACCCTTTTGTATACATGTATTTATTTTCCTTCCCCAGGTGTTCTCCATTCCTTAGGAAACCAAGGCAGTGCCTAGGGTCTTCCTCGGGGTCACAGCCCGAACCTCCAAAGGATCACACAAATAAACATGACCGCCTTTGAAAAGAAGTCTGGCACCACCGAGATACCTAACCAGGGAGGTTTCAAGCAGCACTTGCTTGTCTGGCTGTTTGTCTCTCTCTCTAGCTGTGGGAAAGAGCCTTCCTTCCATGTTGACTCTTGGATAGTAATGTGGAAAGCACACATTTCCAAAGTGGTTTACTCGTGATGGGGAGGGGACACTCGAAATGACACGTCACAGGAGAAGGCTGGCATGAAACTATTCAACGGAAACCATTTACCTATAGAATACTTATGCTTATATGTATATGACATATAGATATATAAATATATTGTATACATATATTATTATTGTTGTTATTTTTTCAGGGGGAGCAGAGCTGAGGACCCAACTCAGGCCCTGCAACTTGCCAGACAAGAGCTAAATTCCCAACCACATATACATAATAGATAAATTGTATATGTAACATATACATTTATTATATACATAATAAATAAATTCCCAAACATACATACACACGTGTATTTTTTTACATATATTTAAATTCAGCTAAAGATTTTAGCTTCCTAGCAAGAAATACTCTGAAATTAGGAAGGCAGGAAAGGAGGAAGGGAGGAAGGGAGGAAGGGAGGAAAGGAAGGAAGGAAGGAAGGAAGGAAGGAAGGAAGGAAGGAAGGAAGGAAGGAAGGAAGGAAGCAGAACGTTTTTGAATCCTCATTGGAGGTCTTCTCCTTTTGTCTCTTGATGGGTGAATGCTGCATGCTGATTTTCAGCCTGATACCATGAGTTGAGCTCATTATCAGAATGAGAAGACTTAGATAATTCAGTTCAGAGTTATATTCTCTTATTTATGAGGACATGCTGGTTACATTTTGTCCTCAGATTCGAAGCAGTCATCTCTATCAGTTTTTTCCTCTCCCTCTCCCAGCTCACATGTGCAGAGAGACCCCGTCCTGCATGCATACCCCATGGAGGAACTACAAGAAATAAAACGAAGGCTAGTATATCAGTTCCACGCAGGGCTTGAGATGTGACATCTATAACTCAACCCAGCTGCCACTCAAGCCTTGCACACTTGAGGCTCGGATCTGTGCTTTCTGCCTCATGTAGATCTGCCTCCCTGGGCAGCTGACACTAAAACATCACCTTTCTCTCATGCTTGTATTTGTAGTGTTTGTTTCAAAAATAGCCATGGTTTGTTAAATAAGTTAATATGCAACTCCACTATTACGTCCAGACATTATTTCTTTCCTTTTTGCCCCCTTTCTTTTAATCTAAGCACAAGATAGGTTTATAATTAATGACTCTCTGGCATAGCCTAGGTTGACTCAGAAGTCAGAAACAAGAGGGGAAGGAGAGAGACAGAGAGAAAGACACACAGATGGGGGCGGGGGGAAGAGAGACTCCTATTGCTTATGCCTGACATACTGGTGTCTGACAATTTCCCAAAGAGTAGAACTGGCACTGAGAACCCAGAAACTGTCATTGTACAGTTGTTTGGGGCGGGGGGAGGAGGTTCCATTAAAAATAATCCTCTGTTCTATCCTAAATGAAAGCATATCATTCAGAATATGCTCTGCATCATTTGACCAGAAAATATTAAATCTATGCCTTATTCAAGAAAATCTTTGGGAAGTCAAAGTTCAGCCTGCCAATAGCTCCATTTGTTCAAATGTTTTCACATATATGCATGTGAGATACATATATATACATACATATATATTATGTATATATATTTTCAAACATCCTTAGGACTTAAAAGTAGATTTCCCAGTGACTAGGTGCACCATCAGCTTCTCTGCTACATCTAAACAATATAGAATATTAAAAATGACTTAGTTTGCTGCATAAGAAATATAAAAAATGTACTTTTCACTCACCTATCCTTTGTTCAATCTACGGATGTCTTCCTTAAAAACTGGGCTGGAACCTGCTCTCAATAAAAGGTGTCTACACACTGCATGGAAATACTTACCAATAGAATTGAATACAAGGAAAGTGATGCCATTGTCAGCTGAGGGCTTTAAGTTTATAAAGTCAATCCCAGGAACAGGGCCAGGTGGCCCATCCCTGCAATCCCAACTACCTGGAAGACAAAAATCAGGAGGACTACAGTTCAAGGTCAACCTAGGCAAAAAATAAAAAAAAATAATAAAATAAAACTATCTCAACAAAAATGTTGTCTGTAGGAGTGTGGCTTACACAAAGTGATAGGCCATAAATGTGAATCCTACCCAAACAAAAACAAAAGCCAAAAGGGCTAGGTGGTGACTTGGTACTCCTCATCTGCCTTGTTGGATTGAAACCCCATTGTACAACTTCTTAAAATAAAGGGCTAGGGACAGAGGGCTCATCACCAGCTTGAAACCCTGAGTTCAAACCTTAACATCACCAGTATTAAAAGAAAAAAAATAGATCAGACATCAGATTTCTTCCCTGCTATCTGAATTTTATCCCATATCTCCAGTCTTTGCTCTCTTGCTTTAACCGGTTGCAGAATTCGGAGTCACTTTGAGAAATCCTTGTCATCAGATTGTCTGGTTGAAGAAGCCCCATCTACTCACATGGTAGAATTCCAGCAGACCTGGCAGCATCACCGGAGGTTTGTGGGAGATGCAAAACTCCAGTCCTATACATGGCAGGCATCTTCACTTGACACCTCTGTTTTAATCAGTGAGTCACATGTTCATGCATTCCGTCGTGATTGAACTTGAGGCCATTTGACATTTTCTCGGGCCCCATTTGGTTTAGGAGAGGGCCAGCCTGTTCTTCATTACATGGCTACAACAGATGCATGCCCCTGCCGTACCCTTCCCACTGATGAATTGATGAGAGGAAGAACATATAACCTTTCTCTCCTTTTCTTCCTCCTGGCTGAGCAGAAAGCATCAAAGAGGAGTTGAAAGATGCTGAGGGAAGATTGTAATGGAAACAGAAATCCCTAGAGAAGAGGGAAAATCTACTTGCTCATTCAAAAGATAAGTAATAATAAATTACTCAATAGCAAACATTACTGCACCAGTTAATTTTTTAAGTTGTTCTAGCAATATCAAATAGATATTCTTTTTTTTTGGTATCAGTGAGACCAAGAGAAAAATGAATTCCATTCTTCTGACACGTCTCATCGGATGCTCTTCTTTCCTTATCTTTTCATATAACAAAAAAAAATGCTGATATTTTTAAAGATACTGAAAGGTGAGTGTTAGCCATCAGAAACTCTGCTCTTCCTTTTTTTTGAATTTTCTCTACAAGAAAACTCTACCGTGACTTTTTACCACAGTCTTTTATTTTTATGCATTCTTAATTTCATAGCCCAATCGATTTGAGTCCGTTTTGAATCTCAATGGGCAAGAACTTGGCATGGATGTTGGTTGGCCAGGTGCAAGTTTCTCCTCAAACTATGACAGAAGTCATGGCTGAAATATAGAGCAGCAAAAATGTTGGGGCGTGATGCCAAGCTGCAGCCTGAGACCAGGCTGACTGCTATTAGCAAGAGGCAGAAAGGCACACGGGAGGGACAAGGGGCAAGGGACGTGTGCAGTGGGCATGGCGCCATTCGCATAACACCACTTGCATAATCTAACTTTACAATAAAAATGAGAACACTTGGCATCGCTTTGTTCTTTTATGCTTGAGGCTTTTCTATATTTGTTTGTGTCGTTAATAGAAAGGTAGTTTGGAGACATAAACATGTCCAGAGTGAATGGTTCAGCAGGAGTGAGAATGAGAAAGTTGTCGTGAGCTTCCATCCCCTGAATGTTTATCCCCGGGACACCTCAGAATCCACAGTTTCGGCCGCCATCCTTCGCAGGGAGCAGCACGGGGGCACACGCCGTTTATGTAGGGAGCAGATGCTTGCAATGTAAGAATAGGGCTTTCCCCGGTTCCTCTTTGACCATCACAACGGGTAAAACTGTAGTAGTTCACTGCAGTTGTTGTTTTCTTTTACTATGTATTATTATTTTTTTTTAAACTAGGCAGTATCCTACAGATCTTTTGCATTTACTGATACTGAATAATGTTGCCATGTGAGACATTTTTCGATCGTGACACTGTGGAAAGGCACTCAAAAAGGAAGGAGGAAGAGGAGGAGGAGAAGGAAGAGGGAGGAGGGGGAGGAAGAGGAGAAGAAGGAGGAGCATCCTCTCCCCACTCAATCATGGAATTCTCTTTTCCACAGAGTCAATGCCCGAGAAGCAACTGAGCCAGAGTAACTCTTATGGGGGCCTTAGTGGCTTAGCCAGCTGTAGCTTTCTGTCCTGATTCAGTTGACCTACAATCCAGGCGCTGTGCCCGCCCCCCCTTACCCCCACCCTCCCAGCTCATAGGGCATTGGCTTCGCTGCCCTTTGCTTTCCCCTGCTTGGCCTCCACATTTCTCCTGTGGGACACAACGATTGGAAATGAACCGAATGATACAGGATGAGTCCTGGAATGAGCACAGAGGCAAAGATCGTCTGTTTGTCTTGTGAAATAAGACACAAATCTCAAAGATGCATTGCATTTTTGACTTCGACTTTGGTCGCGGACAGCGTGGTATGTGCAGGGTGCAAACAGGGTCGGGGTGCTTGGCTCAGTGGCTGTTTCTCCTGGCTAGCCTGTCTGCAAACACCTTCTCAACTGCACATGTCCACAGAACACAGACCCTGCCCCCCTCTTTCTCTCTCTCTCTCCCCTTCTCTCTCTCTCTCTCTCTCTCTCTCTCTCTCTCTCTCTCTCTCTCCCCCTCTCTCTCTCTCTCTTTCTCTCTCTCCCTTTCTCCCTCCCTCTCCCCCCCCCCTCTCTTCTCCAAAATTGCTCTTACCAAGACTTCATTTTTGGCTATAATGTTCTCAGTGGTCTAGGAAATATATTTTAGGGGAGAATGAAGTCAAGAATTTAATGCAGATCCTACACATTTAAGAAAGGCAGGGGTGGGGCTGGGAGGGATGGAGGAGGAAGTTGACGAGGGTGACATGGATCAAGATGAATTTTATTCATAAACTGCTTCATTGAATGACAACTCCTTTTTGTGCAACTACTTAAAGATGATAATAAAAAATAAAATAAAAATCAAACTAGAGCCGAAGACCAGTGCCTCCTGGTTCTAATCCCAGCTCTTCAGGAAGCAGAGATCTGAGGATCAAGGTTCAAAGCCAAACTGGGGCAGGAAATCATATAAGACTCTCATCTCTATTTAATTACACCTTTCCCCCAACAAAAAAGGCCAGAAGTAGAGCTGTGGCTCAAGTGGTAAAGCATTAACCTTGACCAACAAAGCTCAGGGACAGTACTCAGGTCCTGAGTTCAAGCCCCCATAAATAAATAAATGCCTCAAACAATATATTTTGAGGATGGAGGGCTATGGTTTGTGGTTTAAGTGTTGGCTCTCTAAGCAGTTCATATTGGAAGCTTGTTTTCCAGTGTTGTGATATTTAAAGCTTATAGGACCTTCACGAGAGATAGGGGGCCGTGTCAGGGAACAGGGGTCTTGCAGTCATCCACTGTGGAAGAAATTGATGCAGTTTTTGTGGGACTTTGTCACACTAGAGAGTTATAAATAACAAGTCTAGACCCTGTGATTCTCCTCAGAGCCTAGACCATTCTGGCTCCATGCCTTCTAACCCTCTAGAACAGCAAGCTAAACAAACTCTCTTTTTTGTATAATATCTAGACCCAGGTACTTTGTTATAGTAACAGTAACAAATGGTTGCAGAGAACTTCTGGGTTTTGCTTGTTTGTTTTCCCCAAGCCATCTTAATTACAATGGAAATTTCCTCTTGCCCTGGATGAGGGAATAGTCTGTTTTTGTTGTTGTTGTTGTTCTTGTTGTTGTTGTTGGTGGTGGTGGTGGTGGTGGTGTGTGTGTGTGTGTGTGTGTGTGTGTGTGTGTGTGTGTGTGTTTGTGTGTGTGTGTGTGTGTGTGTCTCGGTTGTGGGTCTTGAACTCTGGGCCTGGGTGCTGTCCCTGAGCTCTTCAGCTCAAGGCTAGTGTTCTACCACTTGAGCCATAGCTCCACTCCTGGTTTACTGGTTTTGAACCACAATCCTCAGATTTCAGCCTCTTAAGTAGTAGGATTACAGGTATGAGCCACAGGCCCCTGCAGGATGAAGGAATATTCTGTTGGGGACACAACTATGAGAAAGCAACAAGTAATCTGGAACAGAGTACTCTGCTGTGACTTGTCTTGAATTAGAACTTGGGGAAGATGCTGAACTTCACTGGGACTAGAGTAAAGAAACTTCCACTCTTGCCATTTTATGTTCAGAAGTTCTGCTGTTCAACTCTTCATACAACCATGTGTTAGGACTAAAAGTAAGACAGTCAGTGCGGAGTGAAGATACTAGGAAGAGACGAGGAGGTGGCTAGTTTTATCTCCCACATTTGTGAGTGGGCCATAAGATAGCATGTGTGCTCCTTTCCCTTTTGGATTTTGGAAGTTCCTTGGGCAGAGAAAATCTGTATAATTCATGCCACATGGTAAACGATAAAGATGGATACATTCAGTAAATGCAAGAAGGATCTTAAATACAACTTGGTTGGGAAGACAGATAGAATAAAGAGCAAAAAGATCAGCAAAGACCTGCATGTATTTGCTATCCCGTAAAGTTTTCCATGGTTCTCGAAGCCAATGGATTCCACAGCTCAGAATACAATTGCAACAGCTCAGGAACTGCTCTGGAAACTTTGCAAGATATATTGGTATTACATCAGGAAGATGTAATAATTAATTGCTGTCACGTGCACATGTGCACACACACAGGAGGGAGAGAGAGTGGTCAGATTTAGGGTGAAATAATTGTGAAACGGGTTTTTCAGCTGATAGATGTTCAGAGCCTGTGTGTGCACCATGAATATTCTAGAAAAAAACAAAAACAAAATAGCCTCCCCTAGGCTGTGTATAACTTTCAGGTCCACACATTTCTTTGTCTGGAGGGTGATGCCCGTTAATGCCTCACTAAGCTGGCTTACCGCAGAACACAGTTTATTAAATATTGATATTAATTTAATCCATTTGAAACTAACTGAGGTGGAGCTCCAACAAACGTCTCAAACATTGCTCTAATTATAGAAAATGCAAACACTTTGGATAATAAAGTTTTCGGAGAATTGGTGATTAATTCACGTGTCATTGTCATTTTGGGTGGAGACGTGCCAAGATTTCAGTAATAGGCTGGGTTTTTATGATTTGTCTTGGGTTGTTTTTTTTTGGAAGTACTGGGTTTTGAACTCAGGGTGCTGGGTTTGCTTGCTAACACACCCTACTGCGGAGCTGTTTCTCCAGTCTTTTTTCTCTCCTTTTTTGCACCGGTTATTTTTTGAGATAAGATTTTGAGTTTGGCCTGGAGGATGCAAGTGAACTGTGATCCTCCTATTTACGCTTCCTGCAGTAGCTAGGTTGACAGGCACATGCCACCAGACCCAGCTTCTATAGAGATGGAATCCCACAAAGTGTTTGACCCCAGTCTGCCTTGGCACCAGGCTCTTCCTTGTCTTCCCCTCCTGCATAGCCACCATAATTTTTAGATTTTGGTGGAGAAGAGGTCTCTCACACTTTTTGCCTGGTCTGGCCTCAAACCTTGATCCTCTTGAAACCAGTCTCCTGAGTAGCCAGAAACCATCAACGTCCAGCTTAGCTCTTACTATTATTTATTAATCATTGCTTCTTATGCAGTTTGTTCTGAGCCAGTTAGTACTGTTATACATGTGATCTTATTCATGTACAATCTTTAACAATGACGACAAGTTAGTGATGCTTATTAAAGTGTATGGATGGTAGTAAAATAGATGTCGAGGAGGGTGACTAAGTTGACAGGCAGACATGGACCACTCTTTCAAGTTTCTTCTGCTTTGAACATCCTAAAGGTGTCTTGAGTTCAGGTCTTGACATGTTCTTTGATGCTTCTTATCTAATTGGACCCTCTCTGGGGGGCCTTAAAAACCACATGACATTGACAGAGAATATCTCATGGTACATCCCTTTTGAGGACAATAGCGAATGTTGGAGTTGACAGATCATTTCTCCAAAAATGTGGCTGCCTTTGCAGAATCCAACAAAAAACAGCAGAGAAACTGTTGCTTGACTTACATGAGTTTTTCTCACCACCCTTTTCCCAAGTATCTGAAGTATCTGTGAGGTGCGGATGTCACATGCGTGCAAGGTATTATGGGTACAACTTAAGACAGCTCCGTGTGTGTGCAAGTGAGAAAGACTCAAGCATAAAGACAATATTACAACAAGATACAGAAAACTGTGAGGCTGACGTGTGTCAGATGCAATGGGTATTCTGACCAAAGGTATCACCCTAAAGGAATCTCGGTTTCTCATATTCTTGGGCTCACAGTGTAAATTTTCTTGCCTGTATATAAGCTAGGCAATCAAACTTTGATTTTTTTTTTGTACAGGTACTGTTGAAAAAGCTCCAGACCTAGTAAAATTCAGTACATTCTGAACAGCCTAGAAAGTTCCTGGGGGTTTCTCCTGCCTGGTTCTGTTAGTGAAGGGAGAAAGAGCTTTTCCCTCAGCTGGAATCAATTTTTTTCTACGCCCGTCCACTTACTGGAGAACTAATTGTTTCGGAAGAAGCTCAATTTTGCTGGGAAATCCAGGAAAGATTTTAGTTACAGCTCTACATAATAAAGCAATTGTGTAATTAGTAATACACTTCTCATTCCTTTAGTAAGGGAGGGGGGAAGGAACACGTGCATTGCTTTCGTGTAAATTCTGACACTGAATGCTCACACCACTCTACCCTACCCTTTCCAGGGAATTATACCATTATACCATAAAAATGTCAAGTCACAAGTTTACTGTTCCTACTAATATTCTAAAATCTTCTCTTAGGCTGACATCCCTGTCAATTAAAATTAAACAAAATTGCATTCTGCCACATACACTTCAAGGAGGAAGCTTTGCAGTTTACGCCTGCCCTTCAAATTGATTTTTCTCTTTTTTTTTTCTGATGATGCATCTGTGAAATTTGGCTTGCACAAGATGACTTGCAATTGTATTTAAGGACCAGTTTCTTTAAAAAAAAAAAAACCAACTGCTTTTAAAGATCATAAATTGACAGCCGGAATAGACTACACATGTCTCTGGGTATCCTCAGCGATGAAAACAAATCCGGCGATTCTTTATTTAATTGAAATGTTTGTGGTGCCATTAATTGGGTGCCCACGCCTTTCTAACACGTTGTAGGTTTCAGATTTTTTTTCTTTTCTACAGAAATTCACATCATCAGGGAAGCTCGGGTGGTGTCGTTTTCAGTTGCTCAATTCACAGATTTTTTTCCCCCCTTGGGGAGTAGAGTTGTTTCCCTGGATATTTCCCACAGCAGAGCAGGGCAGATGAGCTTTCTCATGGGGAACAGGGCGATGTCCAGTATGGATGCTTTTTGGCAGGCTTCTCCAGTCCCCAAACTCTCCGTGGAGATTGGAAGTTGAGCTAAGAGAATTTCCATTGCACTTCCTCAAAAAAGAATTTAAGAATCCTTCTTTAGCTCTCTCTCTCTTTCTCTCTCTCTCAATTTCTCGTTGCCAAATCTTAATGCACAATGTTTTATTAGTGCCTTTAAGGCAAGTATTATTTAATGACTGAGAGTTGTGTAGGGCCAAAGTATTTCCCTCATTCTGTGTTAAGCACCTTTTAGGAGCTCATTGAGTATTTTCTTTAGGAGGGGGAGGGAAAGGGTACCACTTAAAGGTAAGAGATAATATCCTAAACAGCTTAAAAGGGTTGTATCCTCCCAAGCCAAGTTCACCAATGGCATGCTGGCCTGTCTGGCGTCTGGCATAGTTGTGTGCGGGGCTACAGGAATGGTGTTTGTAATGGAGGCCTGGTTTGTCTGTTCTTCAGAGGCAAGGGGACAACCTGAAAAAGTCTGCAGGAAGGCCGCACTTCCTCCCTGGCTTTAAAGTGTAGAGTCTATGAAGGACGTGCTTCCTTTCCTCCTTCTAAACTACTGGGTAGTTTTCATTTAGCAGTCATGAACCATGCCAGTCATTCCAAAAGTCTGGATTTCTTAGAAGAATTCAACGTCTTATATGATAGGAAATCTGATTTATAACCACTTCCTGATCCGTTCAGAAAGGCGGCATGACATTTTGATTTCAGATGAGAACGCCAGGCATTTTCCAGATAAATAGATACTATTTGTAATAGGTAGAGGAGGCATTTTCCAAATAAATGGGTATTATTTGTGACGCTGTTGAATGTTATCCAAATGCTGGCCTTTTTCCAAATGTGAACGATTTATTTACCACTTGCGTTTAAAGACTGTTAGTGTCAGAAGACTGGCAACAAGTCTAAGAAAGTGGAAATGTGCTGTGGAGAAGTTTCTCCTTTGTATCCTGGAGCTAGATTCTAAGTTCAAGTCCCAGCCTGAGCCTTACCGGTCATGTGACCCTGAACAAGTCTTTCTATTCCTCTTCTCATTTGTGATAAAAGATGATAGAGCTTTCCCCTTTCCCCAAATTGTGAGATAACTTCTGACAGGGCCTGGATGTCCTCTGTAGATTATTGCCTATATTCCTAAGTGGTAGGGTGACAATTCTTATTACATACTCTACTTTTACCACACAACAAATGATACACTTATTTACTCTTCATACATTTTTTTTCTCGTTGTGTGGAAAAACCTACCATCTAGTGAGTAGTCATTAAGTACCTCTCTTCTTCCGTAAATAGCTTAAGAAGTCATGGGCGACATCAAATCATAGAGCACTTGGAACTTTGGAATCACCAACTTTCTGTTCTTTGTGAACTGAGAAAAATCATAAAGCAGATGGTGCCAATCATGCGCTGTCTGGCTGTGGAGCTCTTCCCCAATGTGAAGCTCAAACGATGTAGTCCAACCTGACCAGCATACCCCTGGCTTTGTTCCAGCCTCCAGGAATGAGAAAAGGGAGGCCCAAGAAGACAGGGAAGTGAAGAAGGAATCACACACATCATGTTTTGCTTACCTAGAATTGTCAGGAGCTCACCAGTGGCTGCAATAAGGAACTAGAGTTCTGGGGAGCAGAGCTATTAGCTCGATGGCCACTTGCTAACTGATACAGGAGGTATGATTGTGCCCCTACAAAGAAGAAAGGCAGAAGAGTGACAGGCTGATGTCTGGTAGCTTTTCCTGCGTCACACTCGGCTGAGTGAACCAAGCAGCGCAAGCTGTGCTGCGTACATGTGTTCCAGGTGAGGAGCATTGCTCCGGAGATCTAGCTGAGATGAAGACTTAGCTTGCTGTGTTTTGATTGCCAAGGAGCCTACCAAGGAGCTAGCGGAGATGATGGCGGATGCTTCACGGTTGTTGATCAAATTCTCTCAAGACTTTGAAGTCTTCATTTCCTTTTCCCCAGGTCATAAAAAGCTTGAAAATTAAAATAATAATAATAATAACAATAGTAATAATAATAATAATAAGTGCCAAGGACAGGAAAAGAGTGTGAATCGTTAGTGTCCTAGCAAGGCAGAGGACTGTACTTGGTGGCTGAAATGACAGGCAGGGGTAGGGGTTCAACATAGCAGCTCCCCCAAGAAACATAGAGGAGGAGGGAGAAGGAAATAATTGTAGGCAATTAAATGATTGCAAATGTGTGAAAGTCTGTAAAGGAGACGAGCGGGGTGCTAATAGCGCGTGTGTCATGAACCATCTAATGTAGCTTGACTTACCGCAGGGCTTTTCCACGGATGTGATGATTTGATTCAGACCTGTAGGTGGGATAAGGATTGGAGAGCCTGCCATGAAGAAGGTAAGGGTGTGTGTGTGTGTGTGTGTGTGTGTGTGTGTGTGTGTGTGTGTGTGTGTGTGTGTGTGTGTGTGTGTGTGTGTGTGTGTGTGTGTGTGTGTGTGTGTGTGTGTGTGTGTGTGTGTGTGTGTGTGTGTGTGTGTGTGTGTAACAGTGGACAAGGTTTGAGTGATGTCTCAAAACTTGTATGTTGAAAGCTTGGTCCTCAGTGTGACTGGGGAGATTGGCAGGAAACCGGAAGCAGGAAGTTGATGAAGATGCTACCACACAAGGAACAGATGCAGTACTTACGGCTAGTTCTTTTATTAAAAACAAACAAACAAACTAGAGCCTGATACCGAAGGAATTTCTCCCTCCCCACTAGCGAGTGTGAGAAGTACAAGTCAAATTGGCACGGTTGACAGTGTCAGCCAAACTAGTGATAGTAGTTTTTGTTCTATTTCTTTCTAGACCTGAAATTCTCAACATTTACACAATCCATGGGAGTTAATGAATCGGTCAGTCCCAAATGATTCCTAATGCTAACTTAATTTTTTGTTTAATTTTCTTTAGTCTAGAGGTATGTGTGTGTGGGGGGGGAACGAATCCACAACTACCCTAAAAGCAAACAAAATGGCAAAATAAGGAAACAAGTAAATAAACAAGTATATAATGTGGTAGAAACAAATGCCCTTCATATTGTCTTTCTGGTATTTGAAAAGGGAAAGGGAGAGGACACTTTTCAGGGCTGTTGGAGTCAGTCCTTGTAATCATGCAGAGAATGAAGCAAGAAGGCAGGTTTTGCTGGCACGGGACAGGCAGGTTTGTGATATCTTTGATGTGTGGATTCATAAGCTGGAGGCCAAAAGGAAGAAGCAAGCAAATGACCAAAATCTAAATGACCAGCTTTGAGTTGGCTAGTATTCACCTTATGCTACTTTGTATTTTCTTTCCCAATTTTTTGTTTTTGTCAGTCATGGGGCACTGTCCCTAAGCTCTTTTTTTTCCCTCAAGGCTAGCCCTCCACTTGGAGCCACAGCATCACTTTCATATCTCCTGGGAGATACGAATCTCAGGGACTTCCCTTCTGCAGCGTGGCTTTGAATTATGATCTCAGCCCACCGAGTAGCTAGGTTTTGTTGGTGGTGTTTTTTGAGGGGGTGAAGACGTTGACTTTGCTCTTTCTCTTAGAATAGCAATTTACAGTTGAACGGCTGGAAATAATCTTCACCAAAATAGAGTACAGAGTGTCTCTGGCTCAGGTCAAGGGAGGCTGATCTCCGTGAAGGTTAGACAGATTCCAGCCAGCCTCTGTGGCCATGACCGGAGGTTAGACTCACTGGGGCCATGCTTCCGTCCAGCAGAATGGGAATGGGATCTCTCCTTTTCTTGGGTCTTGCTTTGGTTTTTAGTTTCTTTTTTTTTTTTTTTTGAGAAAGCAGACATAAGCAGAAAAGAAGAAACTTTTCCAGTTTTACAATACAGGAATAGGAAGACTATATATATATATATATATATATATATATATATATATATATATATATATATATATATACATATGCATATATGTACACACACATGTTGGTAGATCCATTACATGTTTGTTACTTCAGGTGAGAGAAGAAAGTAAGGGGCTACATATTCCACTTCTAGTTAACAAGACACACGTGCATAAAAATAATATCCGTCCGTGGTGTTATAAAAGGGTAGATTTGTGTGTATGTTTTTTGTCCTGTATTCTAACCTAAATTGTGGCAATTAAAATGTGACTAGAATCAATTTCAAGTTTATCTGAAATCATTACCATTTTGACAAAAAATATACCACCATATTAGCTGTAGTTATTTCTGGATTTGCAGATTAGGTGTGAATCCTTACTCCTTGTGGCTACTCTTCAGGATTTTCCAAGTTTTGTGCAATGAGATTATTGTGTTTCTGAAATAATCAGGGAATTCAAAAACACAATTGGAAAGGATTCCAATATCTTCTTTTCTGTTATTGTTTCTTCAGATGCAGAAAAATAATGGAATTGGAACCAATGAGACAGTTTCTTTTTATTCTTTAAATTATTTACATTCAGAAAACAAAACAAAATCAGATAGAATCGTATTAGATTATTTAGAGTATAAATTACATTGAACATTGATTAATTCTGTGTGTGTGTGTGTGTGTGTGTGTGTGTGTGTGTGTGTGTGTGTGTATGTGTGTTCGTATACTGATCCTGGGGCTTGAACTTAGATGCTGTCCCTGAACATCTTTGGCTCAAGGCTAGCACTCTACCACTTGAGCCACAGCTCTACTTCCAAGTTTTGTTTTGTTTTGTTTTTGAGTAGTTTTATTGGAGATAAGAATCTCAGGGACTTTTCTACCTGGCTAGCTTTAAAAACTCATTCTCAGATCAGACTCCTGGGTAGCCAGGATTATAGCTGTGAGCCACCAGCACCCAGCAATATTATTTAATTCTCTAAATATTTCCTCCCTTCATCCAACAAATTCAAGAATATTCTTTCTCCAGTTTTCTGAGAAATGAAACATTTCATTTATTTAAAAAAAAAAACACTCAAGCCTCTTTTCTTTTTCCTGAGTTTTCCACACAGAAAATGGTAGTATTTTTTTGGTTTTTGCTAATAAACAAGATTTCTGCTTCCATGTGACAAGCAAACATTGAGTACATTTAGACTCAAGCATGTATTCCTCCAGGTTTTCTGCTTATAGGATGTTTGAGGATCCTCACATCTTGACTTCTTATAAATCGTAGAAACTACTTCTGTCCTAGATCCGTGATTCTCCTGAACCAATCTCTTTTATTATTTTATCATCATTTTAAAACCTCCTTATCTTGTAAGCACTTACAGAGACTCTCTAACGAGAACTTCAGGAGCAGATTTAGTTTGCTTTTCAAAGCCATCCATCAACGGAGATATGTTTTTTTTGTTAGTGTTTTCTTTGCTTAAATCATTTTGTTATTGTAAGGTTGCCTCTGGATGGCTGGCATGATAATAGGCTATATAAATGATTTTGTCCATATTTGTGTTGTATATACTTTATTGTAATAGCACTCTGGGGTCAAAAGCAGCCAATATTATTCCGATTAATTCCTGTCTAGACACTCATAAATTGCCCCTTAATTTGCAGAGAGAAAACGAAGTCGTATGAAGCATAACCTCTCCCTGTTTGCAGAAATGGGGACCTGGTTTTTCTGGGCTAGAGGAAGCCTCATCTCCTCGTGTCCTTTAAAGCCAGCAGGCCTGGCTTACAGAGGTGAGAATTTCCTTTTTCTATGCTTGGCCTCCGGTAGCCAGCTAAGGCTTGCAAGTTGGGGAAGACACAAAACCTCACTTCCCAACACACAGTTGAAGACAAACACTCATCTTATTTGCTCATATTCATCTCCCTAGAAGAAAAGGAAATTTAAAAAAAAAGACAGAAAGAAAGGGGAGAAAATAGCTTGCTTAATCCCAATACTAACACTCTATTGAATCTCATTCATGTTCGGTATTTATCGACGTGCGTGGCATACAATGGGCTCTCTCATGGAGGCTGCTATGTTCAGGGGAAAAGCCTGATCATGTTAGAGAAAGAGATAAAGCACACTGTTTATCCAGCCATAATTTTATGTAATGTAAACCTTTCAAACATTTCACATGGGAGTGGAAATGCATGTCCGAATGGAAAACCAAATGCATAGCAAATGGACTTATCTAAAAGCTAATTATGGTGTCAGAGTTTCTGTCCGCAAAAACGTCCCCCACCTCCCACCCCCGTTATTTCCTAAACTTGATTAATGAAATGAACCCTCCTTGGGCTCTTGCAACCACTTTCTGTGGACCTCATTAAACCAAGAATAAATGCATTTGCGCTTGGGAGCCCAGCTCAGGGATTTTTGTTTTTGTGACATCTAGTGTTCACTGTTTGGAAATGATGCAGGTGGTACATAATGCGTTAGACTACCTCTATGCAGAGCCGGAGGACAGATTGAACACCAGACAGCATGGGTGTAAAGCTAGCCCATGACTTCACGGAGAAGAACGCAGATAGGAAAAACACTACACTCTTTCCTTGGCCCCTTGGAGACGTTTATTGCCTTGTGGCAGCTGTATTTAATAAAATATTAGTAGCCACTTGAGGTTTAAAGGTGTAACACAATTCTCTTTCAATATAACAATTCCATAAATTCAAATATGAGACTGTTCTTCTATGAAGACGCATGGTCCAGCTATAATTAAAAGGAAACTTGGTATGTGCTTTTACAACTGAATGCAGGACGTATTGTTAAGTGCTGTGATGCACAAAATGCACTGAAGCATCGTCTGTAGGAAGTGAGTTCCCGGGGTAGTTCTAATGCTTGACTTTATGTTTTGTTTTGCTTGTTTTTTTTGTCTAAAATTTATTTTTAGTTTTTATATTTTTGAGTATTTTTATTATCTTTAAGTAGTTGTGCCAAGGAGTTGCCATTGGAGAACACAGTTTTTGAATACAGTGAGTCCTAACACCTTTCCTCCCTTTTCTTGATTTTTTTTTGGTGGCATATGTATTAAGGTGTTCCTGCTTTTGTTTTGTTTTGCTTTGGCCAGTCCTGGGGCTTGAACTCAGGGCCTGGGCACTGTCCCTGAGCTTCTTTGTTTGTTTGTTTGTTTTTGCTCAAGGCTAGCACTCTACCACTTGAGCCACAGCGCCACTTCCGGCTTTTTCTGCTTATATGGTACTGAGGAATTGAACCCAGGGCCTCAAGCATGCAAGGTAAGTACTCTACCACTAAGCCATATTCCCAGCCCAAGCTGTTTTTTAAATTATCTGAAATATAATGAAGGAGTTCATGTATAGCATGCATTTTGATCTGCGTCACTCCTTCAACAATGTCAGAGGCTTCCACCCACCCCCTCCCTCACTGTCCTCATCTCTGTGGTGTATGCACTGAATTCTTGACTGCCTTCTCTCCTCCCCCCTCCTCCTGCATCTACCACTCTCTCCTTGCCCTTCTCCCCCCCACCCCAGCCTTGCAAATACTGATTTCCTGGTACTTTTCAGCTACAGTATTAAGGTCTCAGTGAGCTGCCTCCAGCTTGCTGGTCACTGAGCTCTCTCTCTCTTTCTTCCCGCTTTCTTCAAGGCTCTACAACGTATCAACTACAGCACATGCAGTGCAGGGGCATTGTCGGGGGTGGGGGGCTGGCTCTCAGGTGTCACCCACATGTGATCTTTCATTGCCAAGGGGATAGGAACAAAAAAAGCTCACCTTCAACACTCTGCCCCATCTCTGTTCTGACACTGCCAGGGCAATGAGGAAATGTTGGGGAAGAAAAGATGTGTAGGGGTACACAGAGAAAAGAGGCAGGGAGCTAGATGCATGGTTGACCAACGTCAGACCAAAGCAATAGATGGCCTAGTTCGGATAGGCCTAAGCATTGCCTGAGGGGGCCAGGAGAAATGTCCAGGGAAGCACAGAAGTCCTCTGAGAATAACTCCAGAAGGAGATGGGAAGGGCTGCACGAAAGGCAGTGTCAGAGACGACGGGAACTATGATTGCATTTCTGGATAGGTTGGTCAAGTTGACTACATGAAATTCCACCACACTCACCGAGAGGGAAACCTGGAGGGCGGGAGAAAAATGCGTCTGACTTCCACTATCCAAGCTCAAGTACAAGAACGAGACATGCAGAAGTCAGTCGGAGCAAAGTGTGATGGCCAGGGTTTGGGTAGGATGTCAAGGGTCGGCCATCCATCCAGGGATGGTGTAGAGTTTGGTTTGGCTGGGGAGAGGGGGTGGGGTGAGGGGATGGTAGCAAGGTCCCGACCATCCAGTGCCTAATATCATTTGGGAAAGCACAGGGGATGAGGAGAGTGCCCCCAGGAACATCAGTCTCCTCACACTCAGCGAATGAAGGAGGAAAGAGGCCGAATCTCAGAGGTGAAGAAGAATCAAGATAAAGAACAGTGGGTGATACTCAAATCCCACATTCATATTTCTAGCTTGGATGACATCAAGGAGGTAGATTTTCCCGAGGAATAAAGAACCGTGATAAAAATTGTTTCTTCCTTCCACTCCATGGGAGTTGTTTTTTGTGTAAGGCTCAATTTCCTTTCTAATCCATTGTAAGCATAATGAAAACTGTTCCTTCCTGACTGTACTAACCCCCAGTCTTTTTATTTTGTTTTGAGGTGCATTTCATTTCGCTTGTGTGTTCACTGGATTAGAATGTTCAGAGTGACCCCCTTCTACTCCCTCCCCTGTCCCCCCTCACTGATTTAGTCTCTTGTGGAACACTATGATAAGGTTGCAGCTCAGGAACCAGGACTTAAGACGTACAGAATTTCAATCAAGATGAACTTTAAAATGTAGAGTCTGAACTGAATTCGAATCTCTAATCCTAGGAAAGAAGAATCACACAGCCCAATCAGATCAGACTGTGTTTGGGGCAAACTTCTCCAAACAACGCAAGTCAGAGCAGATGCTACCGTTGCCATGGTAACTTCTGAGCTTGTGTGTGTGTGTGTGTGTGTGTGTGTGTGTGTGTGTGTGTGTGTGTGTGTTCTGTCTTGCTTCTGCAGTTCCAAAGTAAGATAAAGGTTGCTAAAAAATTCAAGGGTCATTCTTCTACGAGCTGGAAGAAAAATGCATATGGAATATTACTTGGAGGCCAGGGATACTTTTTTTTAATCATATGTATTAAGAAAACGATGGAATTATTTAATTACCTTTGCTAGCAAGTTTACAGACAAGCACCCCTCTATCATATTGCATATCCACAAATAGGATTATTTACATCCAATCTAAGGAGTGCTGACTGGTGCTATTGAAAGCTGAAGCTGTATCAGCATTTAAATTTCCACTTTCCTGGGCAAAAACCCAACTGAATGATTCAATTAAACTCGTTACGTTATATATTATCCAGAAGTTCACAGTATAAAGTGGTCTTCCCAGGCTGAGCCCCCGCCTTTACGATCGCAATTTGGTCGCAAGACAATTTCCAAGGACTATTTTCCTTGAACTACCATGAACACGTCAGGCCGTAACGTACTTTCTGATGCGGGTTTTATGAACGGCACTCCAAAAATCAACCATTATTTCGAGCACAGGCAATAAATAACCTTCATTATTCATCAGAGTGTAAATATGCATTTGTGTTTGCAAATATGGTGCTTTCCTGAGCAGAACAGCCAGCAATCAACAGCTCCTTCAGTCATTTAAGGCGGTAACGAATGGATGTCAGTTGCTTTAATTGGTAAAGACCATCTCCACAGCAAGCACTCAGCTTCCACAGTAGCTCCTGCGTGTTTTTCTCCATCCAGTGTTCTGAGGATTGGAGAATGGCTTACTAAAGACACATCCCTAAAGAAACGTGGACTAAGTTTTAATTCACATCTCCAGGAGACCCATAAACATATATTTTCCCCCCTAATGTTCTTAAAAGAATTTGCTTTCTGTTCCTTTCAAAATGATCAAACTCATTTGACCACGACTCCAGTGTAGCCATTTGCTGGTCAGTTGGAGATAGAGTCTTCTAGACTTTTCTGCCTGGGGTAACTTCCAGCTTTGATCCTTCAGGTCAGAGATTCTCTTGAGGAGCTAGGATTACAGGAGTAAGCCATCAGGGTCCAACTCCAAAGAAGTCATTTTTAATAGAGTTAATTTCTTAGCATGCTTCAGTCTTAAGATTTGCAAGCGAATGAATTTTTTTTTTCCACAAAAGCACTGTTGCTCTGGGGACCTGTGGCTCATACCTATAACCTTAGCTACTCAGGAGGCTGAGAGCTAAGGATCATGGTTCAAAGCTAGACTGGGACAGGAAAGCCCATGAGATATTTGTCTCCAAAGAACTAGAGGTGGAGGGGGAGGAGGATTGGGTGGGGGGGAAAGGGGGAGTATGGGAAGGGATGGGAAGGGGAAAAAAAGGAGGAGGCTCCAATGCTTGATAAGAAATGTACTCATTATCTTTCCCATGTAATTGTAACCCCTCTGTACAGTATTTTCACAATAAAAATAAAAAAATAAAAATAACCCCCAAAACTAGAGGTGGAGCTGTTGCTCAAGTGGTAGAGTGCTAGCCTTGAGCAAAAATGTTCAGAGACAGTGCCCAGGTCCTGAGTTCAAGCTCTCCACACACACACACACACACACACACACACACACACACACACACACACACACACACACACACACACACATGACACCATGCTCTGCATATAATGTCCTTTTAAAATTTTTGTTTTTCTCCTAAGACAGACAAAGGTGAGAATATTTGATAATG
This sequence comes from Dipodomys merriami, assembly GCF_024711535.1. Taxonomy (NCBI): domain Eukaryota; kingdom Metazoa; phylum Chordata; class Mammalia; order Rodentia; family Heteromyidae; genus Dipodomys; species Dipodomys merriami. Next base: position 13,308,831 of record NW_027204826.1, read on the forward strand.
GTTCTCTAAAAATACAGAACAGCAAACATAATACATAAGCCTGACTGATAAATCAGTGATGTTCAGTGAAGACAGCCCATTCTATGTCATGTGCTTCTGGCATGAAGGAAAGACCTTTCACTGCCCATGTCTGGAACTCTATCCACTTGGGCTCAGACCTTCTCTGCTGTGTTTCCTTACTAATTTGATATTTCTTGCTGCTGCTCTGTTGGCGTGACAGCTAAGACCGCAGTGTCGACGCGTTGGATCATCAGTCCCTGTGTTTATCCTGAAAATTTACCACGCCTACTGTGCGTCAGCCATTGCACGAGGACATGCACACGGTTGCTCCTGAGGATGCATAATTCCACTCTGTAACGAGTGGAATCTTTGACCCTCCTACATGCTAATATTGAAGCCCTAATAGGGGATATATGATGGCGTTTCGTAGCCGGGATCTTTGGGGAAAGTGGCCTCTTTGTTTTTCTTTTATTTTCTTTTGCTGCTGTAACAACATGCCCGAGTCTGAGTCATTTATACAGAAGAGAAATGTGTGACCTGGTGAGTCTGAGAAGAGTCAGAGCAGCTGCTGGCATCAGGAGTGTCCCTTCTGCCTTGTAATGTGGCAGAGATCACCTCATAGTGATGAGGATAGGAGGGGGAAAAAATCAGATCATGTACATTCTTTGCTCAGAAAGGCAAAATAAAAATGTTATCCTGTGATCATGCACATCCTTGATAAAGGCCTTCCTCCACTCATGAGGGTGGTTGTTCTCGTGACCTCGTCACCCTACTTGAGAACGTCCACACGATGCGATGGATGGATGGTAGAGGCATCTTGTGAAAGGTCTCCCCCAGAAAGCGGTCCAGTGTGTTTTGAGTCATTATCTAATGACTATGGGACATTCATCTGGCTTTGGGCCTGAAGTCCGGAGGTTGCTAAACAACACAAACACCATAGGGATGCCCAAGGGCAAAGCAGCAAACAGACTTTATGGGGAAACGTTTCTTCTGAAATATATTTATAGCCACCAGTATTCCAAAGAAGACAATTTGGAAAACACTGGAAGAGATGGCAAAGGTCCCTGTTGGCTTTAAATTTCTTACTGATGATATCTGAGAACATGCTCTTAGAGAAAAGAAAACAGAGTCCAGGGAAGTTTGAGTAGAGAGACACTCAGAGCCAAAGATAGCAGAAGCAACCTGGAGGAAGCCACTACAGCCTCTGCTCTGAAAACGATGAAGAGTTAAAATCTGTAACACAGGAAGAACGACAATAGAAACGGCAGGCAGGGAGCTCCAAAATGTTATTGAACAATACGCTAGGCATGGTTTTTGTCAGTCAGCATGGGGATCATTTGTAAAGTTGAATGGTCCAGGACAAAGCACAAACAGAAGGAGTATCTGAGTGCACTGGAACTGGGAGGAGGAAGACAGGGTGGAAATTCCTTTTTTTTTTTTTTTTCAAGGAAAGAAAAGGAAAATGGCAGAAAGCTCTGTGTCTGTGCTGAGGGCCCGTGGGTGTTCTGTACCACTTCACTGTGACTGCCAGTCCTACCTACTTCTTGCCCTTTGAACCTATTCTCTTTTTTCTAATATTTGTAGCTTTTATTACACTGTATGTCTGGGAGCATGAAGCTTTTTTTTTTTTGTCCTCCTGAGATCCTTTATGTTTCAAAATACCTACTTGAAAGATCCTTCTCATATCTCTTTGTGAGAAAAACTTTACTTATTTCTTTTGAATCCTATCTCCAATTTCACCTTGTCAATGAAGCTTTCCATCAAAATTTCAGCCATGTGATCACCCCATATGAACGCCCCCTAGTTCCTACTTGGCACTGTAACTTTTTGAAATGTTCAAGAAGTCATGGATAGTCAAAGAATTATCATTTCCCTTTGTATGCAAGTGTATTATTTTATCATTACTTCATGGGGTTTTTAATAACTCCCCACGAAGTTCGTATTTCTGCCAAGGCTTCAAATTTAGTGGATCTATAATTGAAGGTAAATCAACGAATATTTCTCCAGCAATTTCTAGATGTCTCGTACATTGGGTTTAGAGGCCTTCTGGGCACAAGTAGGGATTAGTTATATTAAAAAAATATATAAGTATAAAACAATAAAAGAACAGAAGCTTTACATTCATGGAGCTTAAGTTCCTGTAGAAATTTTATGAGGTGATTGCAAGTAAATGAACAAATAATTCTTGGCGGAGAGGATTTGATCAAGCCACCTGTTCATATTTTTATATCATTAAATAAAACCTTGGGCCCGGAACTACGTAAATGACTCTTGGTTTTGGCCCATCAGATAGATGTTCTCATTCATGCTGTGTTCAAGTTCCTTGCTGGTGAAGTGTAATAAGTTTTCATCCATATGTCTTTCCCATCTCCTCATTTTTCTGATCCTAGCTAGAAATGTGGACCAAGATAGTACATAGCACAGGATGATCCTGAACCCCTAGAAATATCTCCTTTGTGACATCCATTGTGAATTGAAGGGTGATGGAAACATGTTAAGCCAAGTCTAGGAGCCTTTCATTATGTCTTTTCCATTTTGACCACCAGCATACCAGAAAATATATTCATAGACATTTCAATCCCATACATTTTCATATATGTATATATACATAGATACATATACACATGCATGTGTGTTGATGTATGTATAGGTAGGTTTAAAGTTGTATGGACATAGATATACACACACATGAATAAAGTTGAGGAGATTCCAAATCATCAAGGCAAATGTACTACTCTCTTTCACACTTAGGAACTATGTGCACAGCTTTCATATGTCAGTGGTAGAGTCTCAAATTGTTCTTTTTTTGGTGTGTGTGATCAGGGTCTGAAATCTCTCTGAGACTTGTCACCAATGGATCGAACTCAAAAAGTTTATCTGGACAAATGAAGCTCTCAGAGCAGTCTTGGACCGTCTTCTTGCTTTTCCTGGAATTTCAAGGAGCGATTTTGATTTGTGATCTCTTAAGTCCGTAACAATTTGCTATTTCTAATTTATTGCTTCATTTGTGACTGCTGCTACGGCAAGGTAAATTTATTCTGATTTGCACAACCTAAGTCTTTCCTCTGACAGTGACTAATTATTACCTGAGTTAAAATAATGAAAGTGTCGGAAAGTGTCCGAATGCAATTTGTTAGGAAAACATGTGGCGCGCAGTGTTACCTCAGTCCAGGAACGCCTAAGTGATCAGAAACCATGGAGAATTAAGATTTTTTTTTCCTCCTCAAAGGTTATAAATCAATGTAGAAAATTGCAGAAACCACCACTGCAAAGGACTGAATTTGGTGAAATAAGGAGGGCATGTGTGCTCTAACATATCTTATAGTTTGATAAAAGTAACTCACAACATTACATGATAACAACCCTAAGAAGAATCAGAGTTCTCCACGTCATTGTCTGCTAGGCCTGAGGAATGCTCCATCTCATTGTACAGTAAGTCTGGAAGGAACTATTAAATTGTTTCTGATTTACTTCCCCAGCACACAGAGACTTCTACCCTTTTTCTGAAGGACAGAAGTAACATAGCTGTGTCTCCAACCCTCCTTTGCCTGATCTAAGAGTTTGTGTTCTCTCCTCCCTGAGATCCCACTTCAAATTGATTTTTTCTAATACGGGTGGAAATTTAATAGAAAATTATACAGTGGAGATCTTATTCAAGAGGCTACAGCTCCAGGACCACATTTAGTATTACTAATTATTCAAACAGGGAATGATTAATACTGAGTGAAATGTTTAATCAAATTGGGTAGAGAAACAAAATAGCCAAAGAATTCTTCATTTGAATCTTATCCAACAGCAAGGTACATTTATATGACTCAAGGTTAAATGATTTCTGATGTTGAACTGCTACATAATTTACTTATTCAGTCTTCAAATATACATATATATATGCATGTATTTCAAGACCTATTTTCTTTAAAGATTTATGGCCTAAATATGTTAGACATGTCTTTTTTCAAGTAAAATATATATAATCATGTAATAATAATAAACAAATTAAGTTCCTGAAAGAACTTTATTTAAGTAAATGGTATGATTTTTATATACATAATCAATTTGAGAAATGCACTAACTGATTTTGTGACCACCTAAAACTATATTCTACTAAAGGTACGTTGATATTGGTAGCTTGTTTTTTTCATATTAATATTCTAGAAGGTTATGATATGTGCTTAGGTATTTTACAAGTTAAGATACATTTGTTTATGACTGCCAGAAAGAAACCCATATTGTTAAAAATATTGCATCCACTCCATTCCATATTTTATGGCAAATGCTATTATCCAAATATTTTTAGTTAGACACAGAGAAATAAATGTCTCCACTTATAAGAGATATCGAATTTATAAAGACAGAGGGAGCTGGAAATGGTACTGTGGCTCAAGTGGTAGAGTGCTAGCCTTGAACTCAAAGAGGCTCATGGACAGTGCCTAGGCCTTCAGTTCAAGTCCCAGGACCGATTGGGAGGTGGGGGTGGGGGGGAAGTAATAAACTAAAGACAGAGGGATATGAGTGATTTCTCTAATCAGACCTCACCTACTAGATCCCTCCCAATACAGTTATTAAATTTTGATGAATTCACTTGCGATCCAATCAATTTCCCCAAAAGTATCAACAGCTGGGCAGCAGATAATTCGCACATGAGCCCGTGGGAACGTTTACTATTCAAATGATTAGAAGCTGTCTTTTTGAACTTCTGAAAATGACCACCACCTCTGTTCTGCAAAAGGAGTTTTGCAAAAGGAGCCCTGAGAACTCAGTGGGAATTCTAGCCATAGACTTACCCAGAGGGCAAATGAGGATGAGTTTGGTCCATGGAGTTTATTTACATATATGAAAATAACACAGAGAAATCTGCTGTTTCCTGAAGTGGGCAGGCGATAGCACCATGAGCAAGGATTTATTTCAAGAAACCAAACTGAAGCATAATTTTCTAATGAAGCGGGAGAGGGCATGAGGATCTTATAGAAGGAACAAGCTTTGGAGACACCCACAAAGAAGGGCAAATCTGGCATCAAAACTGACACTGAAGCCGGATGCCGGTATCTCATGCCTGTCAGGAGGCTAAGATCTGAGGATCATGGTTCAAAGCCAGCCTGGGCAGGAGAGTCCATGAGACTCTTATCTCCAATTAATGATAAGAAAACCAGAAGTGGAGCTATGGCTCAAAGTGGTAGAGCGCTAGCTTTGAGCTGAAGAACTTAGGGACAACACCCAGGCCCAGAGTTCAAGACCCACAAGTGACAAGAACAAAGAAAAGCAAACAAAAAAACCTGACACTGATTGACCTAGAGCAAGTTGATTTTCCTGAACCTCAGTTTCTGTGCCATATTATAGGTATTACTTGACTTATTTTCTACAAGAGATATACAAGACAACATACAGTGTTGAATAGAGTGCCAGAAGTATGGTAACTAGCCCATAGATGCTACTTCTTGTCATAGTTCTCTTGTAGCTACAAGTGCATTCCAAGGACAAAGTAATCACATACAGAATTGAGTGGAAGACTCAGGTATTCTTGGCAGAATACAGGAGTCTTGTGTTAAGAGCACAAACTATGGAACCCAAGAAGGTAAGTCTTAATCCCAGCCTTTTGACCTACAAACCATGCAACAGATATAAATACCTCCACTTCCTTATCTGTTACCCCAGCAAATATGGCAATAGCCCAAGTGTGAATTTGTATAGTTGCATGGTTGGTGGAAATAGGTGTTCAAGGGCTCTGCAGGATGTAGGCACTCAGAAAACGGTAGCCCAAGAAAGAATTTATTGATACCCACTTGCAGTACATCCACTGGCTTCACTTATCTGACTAGCCATGTAACAACTGAAAACTGCTTGGGAAAGTGACAGAGAATTGTATAAATTGGCAGCCATTTAATTATTACCAAAAGGGGTTTGTAAAGTGAATGAAAATTGTCTTTGTAGGATTTTTGTGGGTTCAGAGACTTATGGACCACTAGATTAAGAGAAAAATCCCTTCATCTTTGAGAATATATTACCCTGTCTTCCCTTTCATATTGTCATTGTAAATAAAAACTAACTGGACAGTCTGCCGTGTTTAATGTGCTTGAGCACACTGTCTATAATCTTCTTTAACAGCATAATATCTATTGAATACATCCTTTGAGAACAGACCTTATTATTAGATTATATTATAGGAGTTGAAACCAGACAGTAAGGAATTTTTTTTCAACTCTGCTCACCAATGAAAATACCCATTTTTCAATTATTTCAAGACCTTTAGAGGAGGCTAGGAAAAAAATATATATTTATCCATGAATTGACAAGGTTTAGGGCTAGTGTAAAGAGATACAAAGCAGAAAGATGAAGGTGCATTATAGGGATGGGGAGACTGGGAGAGAAAGTGGGGGAGGAGCTATTGTATGAGAAGGGCAGAATTGGGTAGTGAGATTCCAAAAGTGAGAAACCAAGATGGACAAAAACGATGAAAAAGAGCCCATATACATCATGAAAGAAACAACCTTGGGCTGGGAAGGTGGCTCAGTGGTAGAGCACTTGCCTTGCATGCCTGAGGCCCTGGGTTCGATTCCTCAGCACCACATAAGCAAAAAGAAAAAAGCCGGAAGTGGTGCTGTGGCTCAAGTGGTAGAGCGCTAGCCTTGAGCTGAAGAGCTGAGGGACAGCACCCAGGCCCAGACCCCATGACCGGACCTCCCCTCCCCCCAAAAAAATAAACAACCTTTACTTCCAGTGTTAAGAGGACCCAAACTAGATGATTCAAGATGTCATTGGACCAGAGAATATTTCTACTGGTACAATTATTACTTTTAATTTTTAGTTTAAGCTACCTTCAGTCACAGAGGTTTCCTTCCTTTTCTATTTTTTGAAACATATTTTTTTCTGCTGCTCATAGCTCACTTGCCTAAAAAATATCTCAACCCAAATATTAAAAAAAAACTTTTCGGTATTAATTTCTCCTCATGGGGCCAGGCAAAGTACTTGCTTTAATTTCAAAGTTTAGATTAGCACAAAAGGGGAAAATTATGTTTTGTTTTTGTCATTGTTGTTGTTGTTTGAGTTTATTTTCCCCTTTTGTGATCATTCTAAGAAGAGAGATAAAAACAAAAAAAAGTTATTGCATTTAAATATCCATTTTGCCTATAAAGGTTTTTCCTATCTCACAAAACCAAACTCTTCTGGAAGATTGACATTCCAGAAGACCGACAGGTGAACGCAGATCAAAATGGATTTTGCCAACTTTCCGTTTTAAAGGTCAAGGTGGTTGCAGACTAGTGTTGTGTTTTGAGTCTAAAGCTCCCGATTTCATTTTCAGGTTTTAGGAAATGCTCATGAACAAAAGCAAGAGGACTCTTCCCATGCTCACTCTCTGTCTCTCTCCCTCTCTCTCTCAGTCTCTCTCTTTATCTCTCTCTCTCTCTCTCTCCTTTCTATCTCCCTTCTATCTCCTTCTCCTTTCTCTCTCTCCTCTGTCTCCCCCTCTTTCTCCCTTTCTCTCTCTCTGACTTCAAATGCTTTCCTACGAATGCCTGCATTTATGACAGCAAAATGGCTTCCTGTCACGTGTTCTATTCTTCTACCGGTGGAGGAAGGATGTTTCTAGATGTGTCTGGGGGCAAAAAGTGACTCAGAAGATAATCGCCTTGCCTTCTAGTGCCAGCTGCTCCAGTTCTTGCTGTGCTCAGTCCTTGTGTAGTTCCTCAGTCAGGTGACTGACTCCATCTTCTTTCTGCTTTCACCTGTCAGATCATCTACCCTCACTCTAGAGATTTCTCTTGAGAGCTTGAAAGATGGCTCAAAAATGGATATACACTTGCCTTCATGTGGCTTTGTCCAAACATTGGATTCCAGGACACAAGAGAGGATTTCACACAGATCTGGCCTTTGAAGTACATAGGTTCAATGAGGAGAGGGCTTGTGTCTAAAGAAGAGTTTAGAGTTCCTATGTTTGAGTAAGAACTATTTCGTGTGATCACAGTGCAAATATATTCAAATCCTTCACAGATGGGAGTTTTGTAAAACTTTGACCCCATTGTTCTGAGGAGGACCTTCATGTGGCTTTAACTCTTTCATTATAATCTTTGAAGTAGTTGTGTAACATAGTCTGAGCGACGTGGTGATATTTTAATGATTTGTTGTGATTACTAGGAGTACCAAATTTGATAGGACAGGTGCTCAATCACTCATGCTTGGAATTCTAGCTGCTTGGAAGACTGAGACTGGGAAGCTGCGATTTTGCCAGGCTACCTTGGGCAAAAAATAAATAAATAAAGCAAGCATTGACACTAGCACCCAACAGATAAAATGCCAGGTGGGGTGGTATGCACCTGCATTGCCAGCTGTGGCAGGAAATGTGATTGGAAGGATCGTCATTCAGACCAGCCTGAACAAAGAGAGAAACCCTCTCACAAATAACCAGCATACAGAGGGATGGAGGTGTGGCTCAAGCAGTAGAGCATCTGAGTTCAAACCCCAGTACTGCCAAAAAAATTCCAAAATTAAGACGTGCAAACTCTTGAGCATGCAATATCCACTGTGATAGTGTGTGTGTTACACACTATGATAGTGTATGTGTTACACATAGAGTGATTGAAGGGTTTTTCAGAACTAAAATGCAAAGAATGCCCAATTTTTAAAATGATGAACCAAGTTTAAGAGTGCTCATAAAGATTTCCAAGTAGCAAACAGCTACTTCATGATTGTATGCCGAACATAAACTGATCCTTTTAGGTCCTGACTCAGCCTACCCTCAGGTTCTAACAGTCAGCATGAGCAATAATTCCATAGACTTAAGATGCTCAAGCAATATCTTCAACACTTCCAGTGCCCCAAATGAGCATATTTGCAAATGAACCAGTTAGGGTCCAAACAGTTGACATTTCACACCTCATACAAAGGGAGTATCTTTGACCCATCAGTGCTGTCTCTGAACCTGAAAGAAAAATGTTTATGTTTGTTATTAGACCTATCTAGGCCTGTCTCCTTTCCCTGCTTGGAGAGACATGTCTCCATTGTCAGCTCTGTTTCCTGTGTTTAACCCATAGTCTGTCTCCTCTGATTGCTACTAATGGAGCTTGACAGTTGTAGAGTTAATCCAAGCTCTGGTCTCCAGGTTTTCATGTCAGGAAATGATCATTCCCTTGAGTTTTGGGGCTTCTTGCAAATGCTATATTCCCCTGGAGCCCTCTCTCAGCCCAGGTGGGAAGATTTTCCCATTGTCCACCAAATGGACACCAATTAAATCAACGATTCCCCCAATTAGAACTTGGCAGAATTGTCCCTGTTCTCTTCTACTCCGACTCACAAGCAGGGGCTCTGTTTTTGGAATTAGTTACAGAAGGAAGAAAATAAATAAATAAATGACAGCCTTTTCCTGTAAGCCGATACCCCTGGGTTTTTCCTGTCAGCCATTCACACAATATGCTCCCTGGTAGCACTGAGGTTTTTATGGTCTACCTAATCCTTGCACCCAGACTTTTTCCTGAGCCCAGAGCCCACGCTGAAGAAACCAAGCGCAGGCCCAGAAGGAGTGCTCAAGTTGCTTAGGAAGAGTCCAGGGAAACTCGTCTTTGTACCCTACAATGAGGATTTGCTTTGAAGAGATGAAAGCCGGGTGTTTTGCTTTCTGGAGGAAATGCCCCCTGTTTGGACAGCCGACTTGAAGGCAGATGTGCGCTGGTGATGAAGGATTTTGCAGCCTGGCATTTCCAGGCGACGTTTAAGATGTCAATCAGTGATGTTTGAAATCACTCAGGCTGTCGCAGCTGGGTGACACGGGGGGCCCCGTGCGGGGAATCTGGAGAAGATGGGGGTGTTGTTGACATCAGAACGCACTTGTTTGTGAAACACAGTCAATCACAAATAATATCTTCCTCAAAGAACCCAGTTTACTGTCAGATGCATTTGAACGCATGCGTTCATCACGTTCATTTTGGCCACGCTCACAGAGAACAAAGCAGGCAGGTGGCTTCCTGCCTCACTTCCCAATCTCGAAGAAGCTCCAGTCACCTGTTGGTTTGACTAAACTCTAGACTCTGACTCAGCCAGTGTGGGGTAAGGTCTGAGATTTGCCTTTCTCTTCTTCTTTTTCTTTTTATGAGCTCCAGGCTCTTGGGTGCCTAGTGAGCAAACCTTGGATGGGATCCACAATGACAATTGAATTTGAAGTTGAATGATGTATTTACAAGTTTGAGATAAAGCCCCTGGCCACTCCGGTTGATTCCATCTCTCACAGACTATGATTATTTATTTGTTCACCTGTGTCTCTGATACCAATTCATTTAAAACTTTCTTCAGCTAGGTATCGAGCACACACACACACACACACACACACACACACACACACACACACACGCACACGCACACACACACACACAATAGTACCAGGAAATGGATGCAGATGAAAGGCATGGAAGGGAGAGACAAAGGAAGAGAGGAAGTGGGGGAGGAGGCAGTCATAAAATTCATTGTGTGTCCTAGGAAGTTAGGAGGAAAATGGAGGAAAGGGTGGGTAGATTGGGAGGGATGGATAGGGAATGATGAATAGTGGACGTTGATCAAGATGCACTGTATTCATAAACTGCTCTGTTGAATGGTAACTCCTTTGTACAAGTACTTAAAGATAATAAAGACACACAATCAGGGTACACTAAATCCAGGGGAAGCAGAGGAATTGGACTTCTATGCCTAAGAATGCACCCCTTACCACATTGAGGAAGGGTCTGCGACGCTTACCCATTTAAATAGCTCTCAGGCAGGGCACTGGTGGCTCACGCCTGTCATCCTAGCGACTCAGGAGGCTGAGATCTGGGATCACAATTCAAAGCCAGCCTGGGCAGGAAAATCCATGAGACCCTTACTTCCAATGAAGCACTGAAAGAAAAAAAAAAAAAAAGAACAAAACCAGAGTATGACGCTGTGGCTCGAGTGGTAGTACGCTAGTTTTGAGCAAAAAAGCTCAAGGACTGTACCCTGGTCCTGAGCTAAGGGCATCACACTTTCTTTTTTTAATTTTGGTCCATCATGGGACTTGAACTCTGGGCCTGGGCTCTGTCCCTCAGCTCTTCAGCTCAAGGCGAGCGCTCTACCAATTGAGCCACAGTATCACTTCTGGTTTTCTGGTGGTTTATTAGAAATAAGAGTCTCACAGACTTTCCTGCCCCTGCTGGCTTTGAACCATGATCTTCAGATTTCAGCATCCTGAGTAGCTAGGATGACAGTCTCATGAGCCACCGGTGCCCGGCTAGGGCAACCCATGTTTGAGATTGGCAATCTACCACAAGAGCCACTCCCTTAGCCCGTTAGTAGTTAGCTCATTTTCTGATCATTTCTTATTGCTTTGCTCAGACAAGCCTGCACCAGCCTCCTATGACTAGGCCCAGGCCATCTAAATCAGGTTTTCTGTTCAGAAAGAAGTCTCAAAAACTTTTTTTCTGAGCTGGTCTGGAATAGTGATTCTCCTGACTTCTGCCTCCCAAGTGGTGAAGAACAGTTATGAGTTATCACCCCCCAGCTAAAGTTAAGCAAATCTGTAGTGAAATTAATTAGACAAACAAATGGAAACAAGCAGTTACAGCATATTAAATTTATAAACGGATAACTGTTTCAAAAGGGCTCTTCCAGTAAATGCAACTGAAAAATCAAAGAGTAATATCTGAAAACAAAACAGCTATAGGCCAGGCAGAAAATTATATGCTCTGGAGGGGTAACAGCCCTCTTAAAAGCATAAGAGGACAATATATCAATGATCCAGGTTGGTTTTAAATAATGTGCTCCACGCTCACTGCAGGCTGAAAAAAAAAGGAATTCCTTAGCTTGTCACAAATCACCAACAATCCCAATAGATTTCACTCAACAGTCAGACACAATAATGTGAAAAATCATACGCACCTTTCAGTTATATGCCGGAGCCGAAAAAGAAAATGCCAAGTATTAGCGAAACAAAGCTGACTCAATTTTCTCTGAATTATATTTGTTTGGAAAGTGATCAATAGACATGTAGAAAAGGAAAATTGACATCTACAACTCAAATAGGGAATTGGCTGCCTGAGCAGCCATTGTTGCCTCTCTCTAAGGGTGGGGGGTGGAGGGGGGGAGGGAGGTGGGAGGGTTGCAACCCAAATAAGAAAAAGAAAGAGAAAAAATTCATGCGAATTACATTTTAGATCTGTGTTTGTAATAATCGAACACCGATCATCCATCAGGCTTCTAACATTCACAAATAATGACTTAACATGGTGAACGATAGATCCATCTTCCTTATCTCCCTTCTTTGTGTTTGATGTATTTCTTTGTTGTATCTTCCCTTTCTTTGGCTCTTCTCATGCTAGGCACCTAATGCAATATCCTGGGCAGACTTCCAGGCATGAGTTTTCCATGCTATTCTTCTCTCTAGTGGCTATCCTAAGAAAGTAATGGCATAGAATTATTAAATTATCATTACTTTCTCCTAAAGGGAAAAGTAAGAGGATGTTTTTATTTAATTTACCATTAATGAGACTACTGGGAGAGATGCCCCCCCCAAAAAAAAAGACCTGTCACTCCTGTTTCAGAGGATGAGAAACATTCTAGATCTTACTAAAATCTGCTATGAAACTTTCACAGGGATGTTGGGTAACTTGAGATTTTCTTATCTTTTTTTTTTTTTTTCAAACCAAGGAATGAGTTCCTGCTGGCTCAGTTATGATCAGCCTCGGAGGTGTAGAAATCGAGCCAGAGGGCTATAAAAGGATATTTCTGGCTTGACCCAAAGCAAAACAGCCTGAAACGGTTACCAGAAAGTTTGTTTTTAGGAAATTTTCAGTTCAATTATGCTCTCCCCAGAGACAGGAATAGTTCAGATAGTCCTCAGATAAACATTCACAATTTTGGGAACTTCATAAAAAGCAGAACCAGTTTTTCTTTTCTTCTCTTTTCTTTTTTTTTTCCCCCCACCTTGGCCTCCCAGGGATAAAGAGAGCTATGTCTGTGGGTGGGGCAGTCTAGCCTGGTGGTCCTCAGAACAGAGGCTGGAATCAAGAGATTCTAGGTGTTATGACTTCTGCTTCCTCTCAGGCTGGATAGGTGGCCTGAGGGATGGAATGAGAAGAAGAGACCAAGGATGACCAATCTGGCATGGAGTCGAGTGATTCATTAATCTGGTGAAGCCCCTGGCTTCCAGGTGGTGGTGTTCAGGGGTAAGTCATCTTCAGTATTCCCATGTCTTCCCCAGTGGGATCCCGAGGGCCTTATTGGCCAACCACATGGCTGAACTGCACTTGACCTCAGGGCGGGTAACTTTAGACACCCGGTACCCCATGCTGGCAGCTACCATGAAGTACTCTTCACCCTTTGTAGGAAACTCCCAAACAAAGGCAGGACGCACACGTTAGGCTTCAGGGAGTAGATGATGGTAGTTTTGATTTCAAGAAACACCCTTCAAAAGCACGTCCCCAATGACCTTCCCCCAATGAAGACTTTCTTCCTAGTTTCCACTACCTCCTCCCCCCGCCCCCAAAAGTAGTTATCAAATTAAGAATCCAACCACAGGCAATCCTTTGGATAAATCACAACCATCAGGAATGGTTCGATGGATCGCAATAGCACCAACCCAGCGGAAACCAAGCCTTCAACAGGGAGCCAAAATACTCAAAAAAAAATGACTCATTTGTTAATCTGAAATTAGAATGTAACTGGGTGAGTGGCATTAACAAGGGACCGTTAACTACAGAAAAGCATGGGCCTTCTGGGTTCTGAGAACTGAATTGACCTTAGAGCTATATCTAGTGTATCACAAGCCATGGGAAAAGCACTTATGTACAGAGTCATCTTCGTGCATCTTAGCCAGCTGGTCTGATCTTTTGCTCAATGTGCTGATTGCCGATCTCACTTCTGGCATTAGGGGCTTTTGTCATACTTCAGCAGATTTTTTTTTCCACATAACTAGTCTCCAAGTATGATGGGAAAACTCTCCAGTGATAAATTCCAGGACTTCCCCACCCCCATTTTTTAAAAAAATCATTAAAACCAAGAAGTATTCTTAAGCAAAGACAAGAGAGTTGAATTCCAATCCATATGAAGCAGAAGGGTCCCCTGATGGAATTCGTCATGAGACTCAGTGGCATCCATTGCTAGTTTAACCGTCTCTCTGGTAGGGGCATTTTGGAACTGGACATCTCTCTACAAGTGCCTAGCTCAGTGTAGGGCAGAGGACGTATGGAAGGAGTGATCACTTGCTTCGCTCCCATCCTTTAATCGGTGGTAAGTAGGGTGGTGTTAAACTGGTCACACTCATCATTTCCAGAGCGAACCGATTTTCCAGGGTTTCCGATGGTGAGTTCCACGCTGCTGAACAACTGCTGGCAAATTCTCCCAGCAGCTGAACTGAAAACTTCGGGGTGGGAGGGAGATGTAGGTGGGGTGGGCCTCCTGTGCACAGCAGATTCGCCATTCAGTCGTTCTGATGTGTCCGTCCACAGCAATGATTTAGTGGAGTGAATGAGGGAGTGGATCAGAGGAGAGAATTTGTATCCAGGCATCCAGAAAGAGGTGGCTATGAAATACATAACCCAAAGCTTTCCCCTAAAGAAGTGTTGACGGTCAGGCTAGGCGAGCTCCGTGAGTGTTCTAGGCTCTGGTCAAGTCTGGTAAAGTGAGTGGCATGGGATATCTCCTTTGTATGTTATTTACAGAACTCACTACGGATGTGTTGAGGATGGTACTACTCAGCTCTCCAGCACTGTGACAGAAACACTGGGGAGAGCCAGCTTAAAGGGAGAAAAAGGTGGGTTTTGTCATGATATGTGTGTGTGTGTGTGTGTGTGTGTGTGTGTGTGTGTGTGTGTGTGTGTGTGAGAGAGAGAGAGAGAGAGAGAGAGAGAGAGAGAGAGAGAGAGAGAGAGAGAGAGAGAGAGAGAGAGAGGAAAGACCCACTGTCCCAGCATCTACAAGGGCACATGCCCAGTGGCTTCCTTGATTCTACCCTCCTCCCTGATTCTACCATCTGTCAGTAGAGCCAGGGACAGGGCCTTTGGGACCATTCAAGTCCCAAGCTCTTGCAGTTGTGCAGTTCACATGGCAAAGCATCCCCGGAATCTCTGAACCAACCCTTCAGTGGAGCCATTCAAGCCAGGAGAGTCTTCCTGTGTCAACAGGAAGCAACGTCGTCCAGGCGGAGGCTGAATTTGCTTATCAGGTCCACATGGTCCACCTCCCTCCCCAGAGCAACTCTTGCTTTCTAAGATCAGGAAATCTGCTGAACACAGATCAGCCTGGGCTCCTCTTTTATCTGAGGGTGACACGAAGGAAATGAATCTGAACTTCACTTTAACTACCCGCCCTGACCGGCTCAAAGGCTAAACTCCATTTCTCTACCCGCCCCAGGCCTCATACCATCTCCAGAATGCTGTGAAATTTGCTTGTGAAATAAAAGACAAACAGGGTTGACAGAAATGGCATAAATAATCAATCCTTCCTATATTTATATAGAAGCCAGGTGCAGCTCAAAGATGATTGCTTCGTGCCCCCCGCCCCCAGCCCAGGCCCTTTATTTTGTTTTCTCCTAAGGCATCCTGATGAATGCAGTCTGTAGTTTGACTGCATCTGGGAGTGTCCCTCCGATATATCTTGAAAAATAATCAACCCAATCACGTGTACAATAAGGAAGGAAAATAGAATGGGGGGAAAATCTGAAGACAAACATCTTGAGAGTTAAGCAACCACTGACATCTTCTAATCCTGATTTGATCCATGTTCCCCACTGGATACTGTACATAATGCATTAGGGTTTATACATAATGCATTCAAGAATGGTATACTCTGTATGTTCGTGAAAATGCATCTTCGTAGCAATATGGTACTCCAGTTATTAACTCTCTTGGCTTCAGATGGCGTCACCATGCGTACTTAATTTTCCTGCCAAAGTAAACATATCAGAGAGTATGTCACAAACACTCAAGATATCCTTACCCAGAAAGCCATCCTTGTGGAGAGATTGTAACTATTCAAAGACATCTCAAACTATTCAAAGAACTATTCAAAGAAATCTCTCCAGAGGCCGTGAGTTTGTGTGTCTTCTTATTTGTGATGAGGTGGAGAATTTGAGGGGGAGTTAGATACTAATCTGTAAGGCTGTAATTTGCAACAGCAATTACAGTGATCCTATTTTTTTTTTTTTGCACAATAATTGCCACATGTTGACTGCGCAGATGTCCAAACACATGGAAGTGCTTCTTCTTCCATAAGACAAATGAAGAATTTTTTCCCCTTCCATTGTTTGGTAAACGTGTCAAGATTTATCACTTAGCTATGCACCATACATTAGAGTGTTTATAAAATATGGCTTTCTACACTCCCTTGTATGCCATTTTATGGTTTGGACACCATGGAAAGAATGAAATCAATGTTTCCTAGATTCAAATTTGCCCCCAAGTCTCAGAAGGGATTGTGTGGAAAAGTTCAGAGTTTAGAAATGAAAGATCAAGAAAGCCCTGTGTGTGTGCAGGGGTGTGTATGTGTGTGTGTGTGTGTGTATGTGTGTGCACGTGAGTGTGCACAAACCCACCTGTGTGCAAAAGAATAAGTCAAGAGGGTAAAAACAAGAGATCAAGAAAGCTCTTTCCTCAGTTTTACTGTGAACTTAAAACTATACTGAAAAAGCTAGATTTCAGTGGCTCAAGCCTGTAATCCTAGCTACGCAGGAGGCTGAGATCTGAGGATCCTGGTTTGAAGCCAGCCTGGACAGAAAAGTTCCCATGAGACGCTTATCTCCAATTAACCACTCAAAAACTGGAAGTGGTACCGTGTCTCAAATGATAGAGTGCTAGCCTCGAGCACAAAGAGGCTCAGGGACAGTGTCCAGGCCCTGAGTTTAAGCCCCTCCAGTGACAAAATAAAAAATACAATTACACTAAAAAATAAAGCCTATTAAAAAAAATGGACAAAGCTCTTTCTCCCATCTATCTCTGTGTGTGTGTGTGTGTGTGTGTGTGTGTGTGTGTGTGCATGCATTGAAGAGGGTTATTTCCGACTCTTCTCCTTGTGTTCAGGGAGATGGAGACCAAACTTTAAGGTTTGGCAATTGACACCTCCTGCCTCTTTCACTGTAGACAAGCCGTCGGAATGACTTCTAGAAGGTAATGGAATTGGACAGACTAAGCAACTCCAGGGGTGATGCCCAGATGTAAAAGGTATGTTCTCTGGAGATAGGGAAAACGCATCAAAGCTGAGACTAGAAAGAGTACGTCTGTTTAATCTGAGTACAAAATAAGGCATTTCTGACAGCCCGGCTTCCACCTCTCACTGCTGGGGATCCAATGCGCATGTCTAAGGCAGAACTCAGCTTTAAGATGCCCCCTTTAACAATCCAAGACTTTGTGGCCCCTTCAAATGTGCTCAGTTTCTATAAAAGCTGTACTTCCTAGACAAATCAGGTAAAAACACATCCGTGGGTTATGAAGATGTTGATTTATGCCTTATGAAGAAAACTCAGAACCAGCCTATGAGCTCACACCGCGTTCAGAGAAAAGACAATGCTGGAAAAAAAAATCTTTGATCTCAACTATCTTCATTTTCTTTACTGCCCTAGAGAAATAACATTCCACAGAACTGGAGTAGGATTGGTGTGTGTGTGTGTGTGTGTGTGTGTGTGTGTGTGTGTGTGTGTGTGTGTGTGTGTGTGTGTGTGTGTGTGTGTGTGTGTGTGTGTGCGCGCGCGCACTCAGGTGCACATGTGTCTAACAGTGGGGTTTTGACATGTGTCTAACAGTGGGGTTTTGAACTCTGGGCCCTCATTCTCTTGCTTAGCTCTTTCACTCACCTCTAGGCAAGTGCTTGATCATTTGAGCCACAACTCCACTTCCAGCTTCTTGGTGGTTAGTCTGAAATAAGATTTTATAAACATTCTTCCCCTGACTGGATTTGAACCTCAATTCTCAGAGCCCACCCTGCTGAGTAACTAAGATTACAGGCCTGCTCCATGGGAATCTGACAAAGATTGTGACTTTTTTTTTAAAACGTCATGTGAAGCAAGAGAATTCTTGTAGAATGGGGAAAAGAAAACACTTTCTTAAAGAAAATGATTATTTAAAACTAGGTTTAAGGTGAATGTATAATTTTTTCCCCTCAGACTATATCATCTGCAAAGACTGTAAGATCCTTGGAGACTTTCTGTCTGCTTACTGTTATGCTAAGCATGGCCTTGAATCCTCTTCAATATTATGCTATCACTCCTTGCTTCATGACATAGGAAAGTGCTGGCAATAAAGCAGGAATTGATTGAGTGGAGAATGGTTGAGATCGTTCAGGCCAGGACCGAAGAGCCTTAGCACCTTGGAAAGTCTGCTGACGAATCCAACTGAACAGTTGTAGCATAATCCAGAAATAGCCCAGGTCTTGCACAAGAGAAGACCACTGTTTCTTTACAATGCATGCTAGGTGTCATTTGACAACTTCTTACCTGCTCTGCCTTGTAACTAACCAGTTAGTTACAAGGTTGTCCTTCAGTCCCGGATACCACGTTTAAGGAATTAGAAAGTCTGCAGAGGGTTTAGTGCTAATCACAAACACAAGGCACCTATGGCAGCTCCTGGTAGCTCAGCAGCATCTGCTGTAGAACCATCTAGAAGTTCTGGATTCACTGCTCAGGTATGAATTGCCCAAGAAATTCAGTCCCACGGCATGAGTAGCTTGGTCAGCTACTCAGAAGTCCTCAGGAGCCAAGCACGGGTGGCTCACGCCTGTAATCCTAGCTACTCAAGAGATTGAGATCTGAGGATCATGGTTCAAAGCCAGCCTGGGCAGGAAAGTCTGTAAGACTCTTATCTCCAAATAGCCACTCAAAAATCAGAAGTGGAGCTGTGGCTCAAGTGATAGAGCACTAGCCTTGAGCACAAAGAGGCTCAGGGACAGCGCCCCGGCTCTGAGTCCAAGCCCCAGGGCTGGCAAAAAAATCAGAGCTCAGGGACAGCACCCAGGCCAGGAGTTCAAACACCATGGCTGACAAAATAAATGAAGTCCTCAGGAAATTCTTACCTGCCTGTGTTAATTGGAGAAGCGACAAGTGTCACTCAGTTTTGTGAAACGGTTCTTCCCTTTGTCCTGCAAATAAGTCAACTTTGGAAAACAGAACTGAAAAAAAAATGAACTAAAGCAATCAGACACAGAGGGTGACAGCATGCTGAAATATCATGGTTTCAAAGACTTTAGGATAACTGAGTATTTTAAAATATTCACAAAAGAATATTATCCCTTCTACTGAGAAAATTAAGGTTACCAGGCCTGCATCACTGAAAAGTGAAAGGAAGCCAGGGCACCGGTGGCTCACGTCTGTAATCCCAGCAACTCAGGAGGCTGAGAAATTAGAATCACAGCTATAATCCAGCCCAGACAGTGAAAGTCCATGAGACTCTTATCTCCAGTTCATCAGCAAAAAGTAGGAAGTGGAGATGTGGCATGAGTGGTAAAGTGCCAAAGTGCCAGCCTTGAGGTGAAAAGCACAGCAAGGCCCCAGAGGACTGAAAGCAAATCTCAAGAGTGGTTGAGGTAAAAATCCTGGTAATTTCTGAGAGTCCTCAATAAAAAAGAATGGCTTTGTGCTAGGAGCTTTCAAATAATGTTGAGAAAGGTAGATGGAACTACAGGTCCAACAGATGATAGATAGAGAGAGAGAGAGAGCGATAGATAGATAGATAGATAGATGCATTTCCTTCTATGTGCTTCTGTAAGTGCTTTTTTTATTCCCCCCACTCCCATTCTACTTACATTCTCTATACAGAGAGGTTTTTTGTTTTGTTTTGTTTTGTTTCAAAGTCCAACTGCACAAATACTCAGCAGATGGCAAAGATTGCCTGTAGGATAGCTTAATTTAAACACCTGCTTCTGTGTGTGTGTGTGTGTGTGTGTGTGTGTGTGTGTGTGTGTGTGTGTGTGTGTGTGTGTGTGTATGTCACCTTCATAATTTATGGGTGTTAGGCGATAATGGAGCATTCTTGTTTGGGAGTTATAAATTGTCCCATTCTTAAATAGATGCTGCAGATATGCATTTGCTGTAGATACTGAGGGACAGAGAAAACAAAACCAAAAAATTTTTTAGATGTGGTAAAAATATGATTGGATATTTTGCAATCATATCTTTTTAACAAAAGTGTAAGAAATAATGGAAGAGCAGAGTCAAAGGCTTTAGACTATCCTTTCAGATGCATCAATAAAATATCAATACTTCTCTAATCTTGTTTCCTAAAACAGACATTGAAAAAAAAGCCCAAATATTGAACTTTTGAATGAACAGGTAAACTCATAACTTTCCTAACTTTGTATGACTAGCAAATTTCTGTTAACATCTAGAACACTCACTCAAGAGTTTGCTATGAACTTTATACTTTAACAAAGTCCATATTTTGTTCTATCTATACAGATTTTATCAAGAGGTTCTGTGTTTTACTTCAAATACTATATATGCATTTTTTCTTACACTGGGACTTTGTTGCAAAGAATCAAAACCCTGGTATTGTGTGTGTGTGTGTGTATGTTTGTGTGTGTGTTTTCAATCTGCCTTTTTGTTTCTTAAATTCAAAAATAGGCATATAAAATCTCCATGGAAGCCATAAAGATGCCTGTCTTTGGTCTCTTCCCTTTGGGGATGGCATGCTTTTGTGCGTAGAGTTGGGGGTGGAGTGTGGATGGTGCAAAGAGCCATTACTACCTTTTATCAGACGAAGAATGGAAAGAAATCCAGGCAACATCCCAGTACAAAAGCTTGACCTCTCTGGCCTCTGAGGTCTGAGGCCGAGACAATCATCCAAGCCTGGAGCTTCCCTGAGAACTGCTGCAGAGAAGATCTGAGAAAGGACCGGTATTTTGTTTTTTTCAGAAGCAAAGTCTGAGGATCTCACAGGTTCTCGTTGTATAATGGACACGTTCCTACATCCATCCTCCAGATAACTGAATAAAGCGTGGGGTGGGGGGGGGTGGAGAAGGAAAGTCAGCTGTACAGATCTTAATTCTTTAAAATTTAAAAGCTAATTTTGTGTCTTTTAGTCAATTTCCTGCACAGGAAGGAAGAATTTATTAACTGCCTTCTGGTATTAAGTGGAGCGCTAATGGGTTAGTACAACAATTCAACAGGTGGTGGAGTCGATCTATAGAGGCATTATATCAATATTAATTATAATGCCTTGTAAAGGGATTTGCAGAGTGACAGCTTTTCTTTTCTTCCCCCTTGCCCTTCTGAGATTATTTTGAGAACTTATCTCACTGCAAATCATGAAATGGTTGTTGTATTTTATCTTGGAAAAAATGGAATGCTACCTGGCTTGATTTATGAATTCATCTTCTGGAAATGTTCCTATAGAGTTCTTAGTAACTGGGAGAAGCTAAGAAGAGTTATTTTCCTTTTTTAAAAAAGAATAATGACAGCCAAGCACTGTGGCTCACATCTGTAATCCGGGCTACACAGGAGGCTGAGGTCTGAGGATCTCCATTCGAAGCAAGCTCAGCTAGGAAAGTCTATGGAACTCTTTCTCCATTAAGCAGCAAAAAGCTGGAAGTGGAACTGTGGTTCAAGTGGTAGAGCACTAGCCTTGAGCAAAAGAGCTCAGGGACAGCACTCAGGCCTTGAGTTCAAGCCCCAATATTGCCCCCCCCAAAATTCAATGATAATGATAACAACAACAACAATAATAATAGAAGAAGTTTAAGTTTTATATCAGAGATTTAGGGAGATGCTCTTTGATTCCAAGCTCACAATCCTCAATTGTGCCCACTCATACAAGATTTACTCATGTATACAGAGAGGCCTTAGAAGCAAAGACTTCTCTAGCAAAAATAGCTGAATGGTTCTGTACTGTATTCTATTTTTATTCCATGTCTCTTCCTTCAGAAATCTAATTCAATTTAGTTGTCTCAAAGAACAAAACGTATTAAATTCACAGGTTTTATAATAAATTTATGAGCAGAGAAATGAAGGCCAGTGGTTAGTGCCGTTCTTGAAAAACTTGTTGAGGTAAAACGGGGCCTCTTACCCGAGTCAGGTGTCCCTACAGCAAAAGAGGTGGCTCTTCCCAGATTAAATTTATTTCAAAACCCAAGAGTAATGTCATTTAATATTCCTGCAGAAGAAATCTGTTCACAGATACTCTTAATCCTCCTCCATACTCTTGACCATTTTCCTGTGTAAGCTACTTACCTGAAGGGTGGTCATTACTAAGGGAAAGAGAGAAAAACTTAGGTGGAGGATGTTGGAACTTCTATAGCTTATTTTTCACCCCGAGATTGGTGTTGGAGGAGATTAGCCTAATGTTTTTGCCTTTTGGATATTTCTCCTACGTTTTAAATAGTAGGTCTTACCACAACAGCCCTTTCTATCAGATGACCTGTGGGTTGTTGGTTTTTTTTTAATTTTTAAATATTCAATTTTCTTCTTCCTCCTCCTCCTCCTCCTCCTCCTCCTCCTCCTCCTCCTCCTCCTCCTCCTCCTCCTCCTCCTCCTCCTGCTGCTCCTCCTCCTCCTCCTCCTTCTTCTATTTATTTATTTTTTGGTCGGTTGTGGGGCTTGAACTCAGGGCCTGGGAGCTGCCCCTGAGCTCTTTTGCTCAAGGCCAGTGCTCTACCACTTTGAGCCACAGCACCACTTCTGGTTTTCGGGTGGTTCATTGGAGATAAGAGTCTCACAAACCTTCCTGCCTGGGCTGGCTTTGAACCATGATCCTCAGATATCAGTCTGCTGAATAGCTCGGATTACAGGTAGGAGCCACCAGCAATGGTCCAGAAAGTGCAGGAAAGTGGGGTGAAGCTGGCTTCTCAGAACCTGAGCTGAGAGGTTCATAGGGAGGCCAAGGATGGTGACATCTCAGGACTATGGAAAAATTAGAAATGTGAGACTGAGAACTCAAGGAAGGAACACCTCCCCGGATCCATGTTTATTCTCTCGTGTTTTAGAGACATAGAAACCTGGGAAGCGTGGGGCAGGGAACTGTAGAGACGTGTAGGGGTTATGGTGTGTATTTCTAACAGCCCAGTGACTCACGAGAAGGTCTTCCTAAGACACATGCTGTCCACTCACAGATAGTAAGATGGGAGATGTTTCAAACAGCTCTCACAGATTTGCAGGCCAGATCATAGGAAATGACACAGAACTCATGTTCAGGCAAAACATTCCATCACACACACACACACACACACACACACACACACACATCTCTGTCTCAAATACATTTTAGTTCCTGAGTGAACACGACTCTCTGTCTCATGACCAAGAATGAGAAATTTTAGAGTCAAGGATCTGTGATTAAAATTCAAAGGAAAGACCCAGGGCCCTAGCTCCGTGGTGGAGAACTTGCTTAGCCTGGTTTCCCCCCCGCATCACAAAAACATGAGTAAATTAATTCATATAATTTAAAGGAAGAACTTCTGGTTTGTCTCAAAATAGGGGAGCTTAATGTGAATTGTAAATTTCGTGCTGCCTCGTGGATTCAAAGTGTACCATTTCAAAGCACTCGTTTCCTGTCTCATTCTCCATAGTAATATTTTGGACATGACTTTCTAGCCAAGTTTTAAGTAGTCTAATTCAAGCTTTATCCTAACACCGCCATACTCAGTCCGCAGTTCATTTCCTTCCCAATTAAAACTATGTTGTGAGCACTAAAGAAAGAGAAGGATGCACCAGTATACACACACATACACGTGCACACTCGATTGCTTGGTTGTCAAACTTTAGTTAAACTTGGGGGCAAATTCTAATTTCTAAGTAACTGAAGTGGAAAAATATCAAAGTTGCAATGGAAATAAATTCACCCAAGAAGGAGGAATTTGAGAAGTAATTTGAGAGAAAGTGCGAAAGTATAAATTACATCCACACAGAGACCTGACCACACAGAGATGTAAATAATCTTGCTTCAAATGGACCATAAAGTTTAAATTACTCTCCACACCAACAAAATAAGGCCAGGAAACAAAAACAAAGCAAAACAAAAACATCCCAACTAACCTTGGTTAAAATAATACTGGGACCCTATAAAGAAAAACATAAAGGAAGTAGTAGTTGATAATTTAATGGCCTCCCTTGGTTTGGCTAAATAACCCACTTCCAACATTAGGAACATAATTAATTTTTTATTTGTCAGAACTGAGAAGAAGCAAGGGTAAAGATAGATCCTGGCTTTTTGCTTTTATGTATCTGAAGTTATTATTCTTGGAAAAGTTTTATCAGATCTTTACCAGAAAAGATGTAAAAAAATTCAGTGTGCAACATTCACATAAGGTCTCACCGTTGTTGTAAATTGCAAGCCAAAACTATAACCAAAACATTTTCACACTAAGTGTATTTCTCGAGTATTCAGGAATGTGTTTCCATAGAGTAGCAAAATGCAATGTTTCAGGTCATAATCAATAAAGCACCAACATTAGCATTTTTCAAAAATTGCAAGAGCAAAAGGTGTCCAATGGAGGAAAGTAGGGAATGTGGAAATGTAAGAGAAAAACAAAGAAGGAAAGAAACTTCAGTCCCTCAACGTAGTTTCTTACAAATTGGTATATAGGTAAAGGAATGATCATCTCTTAATAACTAGATGCCCTCACAAGTAGATCTGTCATTTAACACCAAAACATATAGGAATATATTTCTAGATATTAGGTTTAAGGTTTGGAACATTCATGGTATGACTTTCTATGCTATTTGGAAATAACATTTCTCTAAAATTTCTTTTATTTTTTCAACTTGGGATATTATACATAAGATTTCAATGGTTGTTCTAGATGTTAGATGCTCATGAATAGTCTTTCCATCTCTCTACTAGGAAAAAATCCAAAAAGTAAAATATCTAGGTTAAAAGAAGAGTTATTCTTCACAAGACTCTGTATCATCATACAAGGCATCATTGTCTGACACTCTTTTTATGTCAATCTAAAAAAGGAAACACTCCACTTATTATTTTTTATCAGTCATGGGGCTTGAATTTGGGGTCTGAGCAATGTCCTTGAGCTTCATTTTCCTCAAGGCGAGCACTCTACCACTTCTGGTAGCCACAGCACCACTTCTGGTTTTCTGGTGGTTAATTGGAGACAAGAGTCTCATAGACTTTCCTGCCTGAGCTAGCTTTGAACCACTATTCTCAGATCTCAGCCTCTTGAGTAGCTAAGATTACAGGCATGAGCCACCAGCATTCAGCACTATCTAATTATTCTAATTGCATTTTTTCTTTTACTTCTGAAGTTGTATCTATACTCACAAATGTACTCAATGCTCACCATTTTCTTGTTGAATTCAAACCTTTTATAAACAAAATAAAGTGTCATTGGAGCAACTCAAGTATTTTAAATATGATAGCCAGGTTTTATTTGCCTGAGATTTGCCTATGGTGATGGTCTAATTAGAATTTTTTTCCTAATGTAGTAAAAACCAAATCTATCGATCATTGCTCTATTGGTGCCTTGCTTTTAAAAGGATTCATTCTTGAGATAATTTAGTGAAGACTTCATTTCTGTGGTGAGGTGTTCATCGAGTTAAAGTAGTTATTCATTTCTTTTCATTTTTCTTCTTTCCATTTCAAGATGAATGTTGCTGGGATCTATTTTGTGAAGCTATATAAAGGAAGATTCTACTCATTTCTTATCCAATGCTGAGCACCCAACCTCCATCTCTAGTGGCAAAGTTTTTAAAAGATATGCATCATCATTAAAAACATCTTTTTAATCAAACATCTCTCTGAGTGAACCAGCTTTCTTACCAATCTGTGGGAATCTGAACCTACCTAGAATTTTCTTTTCATTAATTTTTCTGACTAGAATAAAAACAGCACAGCTAGATTTATTTTGAAGAAGAAGAAGGTTGCTTTTTGTCTCTTTGCTAAGAATTGTGCCAAAAGCTGGACACAAGGGTTTAGGCCTATGACACAGGAAGATGCGTTGCAAACAGAACTCTTCCTCACATAAGTCCAGCCTCTTCTGATCTTTCTGCCCAAGGATCTTCTGGAAGACAGGAACAGACACTCTTATTGAGGCTGAGGGGTACAAGGTAAGTTTCACATCCAGTTTATCATCAGTGGTAAAGCCAGACCTGCCTTTTCCTGTCCCTTGTTCTCTGAGACGTGAGTTCTCTCATCTTAAACTGGAATCTGTTAGTCCTAGAAGTCTAACAAACCGTTCATAAATATCTGTGGGACGTGCTCTCTCTCTCTCTCAGAAGCATTGTTGTTGGCAGTGATTGAAGCAAGGATTGTAACAATGCCCATCTGGGTCTCTATCCCAGGTTTACCAGTTCCTAACTCTGACAGACACAGGGAAATTCTCCCATGCCTCCATTTCAGAAGGAGGAGGAGGAGAAGGAGTAGGAGGAGGAGGAGGAGGAGGAGGAGGAGGAGGAGGAGGAGGAGGAGGAGGAGAGAAAGAGAGAAAAAGAGAGAAAAAGATGGAAGGAAAGAGAGAAAGAGGAAGGAAGGAAGGAAGGAAAGAAGGAAGGAAGGAAGGAAGGAAGGAAGGAAGGAAGGAAGGAAGGAGGGAAGGAGGGAGGGAGGGAGAGGAGAAAGACAAAGAGAAAGAAGAGAAAGAAAGAGAAAGGGAAAGAGAAAGAGAAAGAGAAAGGGAAAGAGAAAGAGAAAGAGAAAGCAAGCAAACAAAGGTTGTTTCTGAGTCTTCACCAGTGAAACTAGAATACCACTGGGAACATTTCTGACTGAATTGTTCAACTTCCAAGGTTGGCTTCTTTATTCATTTTGATTTTGAAATTGACAACCATGTAAGGACTCTTTCCTGATCCCTTGGAACAGAGCGAGAGGAGCATGATAGAACATGATACAAGATAAAAAGCCACATCAAGTCATCTGCCCAGTGGATGACAAAAGGCAGGTAGCCTTACCAATAGCATCTTAGTCTAACCCAAGCCAGTAAGCTATCACACCCTGGGATAATGAAAATAAAATTCTAACCTTGGGGCTGGGAAGGTGGCTCAGTGGTAGAGTGCTTGTCTTGCATGCAGGAAGCCCTGCGTTCGATTCCTCAGCACCACATAAGCAGAAAAAGCCAGAAGGGGCACTGTGGCTCAAGTGGTAGCGCCAGCCTTGAGCTGAAGAGCTGAGGGACAGCGCCCAGGCCCAAAGTTCAAGCCCCACAACTGATCAAAAAAATAAAATAAAATCCTAACCTGACTTTATGGGCCAACATAAAAATGGAAATGAGTTTTCTTGTCTCCTTAAAAAAAAATCCTAGATAAGAATAAAGCAACCAAGCCATACTTTATGCCCATTTAACCAGAAGATTAGCACAGTGGGTTGCTGGTTTTCTTTTACTTTCTTCCTTTTCTTTTTTTAATTTTCCATTAAGCAAGTTCTTTTAAAACAAATTTGAACTTTTCCCATCCCAGCGATTCCCACGGACAATTGGCAACGAATCTTGGATAACTTGCAAAACTGGGATTTTTTCCAGGCATGAGTAACTTGTTAAAAAGCCACTATTTCCTTAATACCAACAGTAAACAGAGTTCATATCCACATAAATCCTCAGTGGTTTGCTGGGAAAATTTTATATGTACGTGTGTGTGATCTTTTTTTAAAAAAATATTCATAAAACACTTGGCTCCCAGCATATCTGTTTATATTTCCCTTAAAAAAATAAATACACATGTTTATGCCAGCTGAGGTTAAATGGTATCCTTTTTATCCTCTGTGTATATGTGTGTGTGTGTGTGTGTGTGTGTGTGTGTGTGTGTGTGTGTGTGTGTGTGTGATTTCCAGCTCAGTGGCAATGATTTTAATGATAAATTGAGTTTGGAATACCTGGTGAGAATTTGTGAAGAATATTTCTCTTCATTTTATCATAATTTCTTAAAAGACAACGTTTAGTAACATTTTAAATTAGAATATGTGTTTTCCTGAGATTTGATTTTATTGAAAAAGCTCAAATAAATATTTCCAAGACTTAAGGAGAAAAGCTCAATGTTTGATTTTTAAATTCAACTTAAAGAATGGTAATTTCTTTTGTCAACAGGATTGGGAAAATGGTTACATTCTCAAGATTTTTTTTCTCTTTCTATAAGTCTATTTATCAGTTGTTAGTAATGAATGGTATTTTTTTTTTACTACTCATGAGATGTTTAAAAAGGCATAGGCCTTGAAGTTATTGTTATATCGTTTGAAGTTATTATCATATTCTAAAGTACATTTGATTATGTGTTTCTGATATTTATAGTATGGAAAATAGTTACTATGACAGGGCACATATGTAATAGAATTGATATGATGAGGAGATCCTATGATAAATCAATATCAATGTCAATCCATCAAGATCAATCACCTCCCCGATGACATTTTTGTGTGTGTGTGACAACAGAAACTGAAATCTACTTATTGAACACCTCTCTTAACCATAACATGGTGTTATTAATTTCAGCCCTTCGATTAGTGATTAAAATGTGTTTTTCTAGATGTGTTCAGCGAGGTCAAGAGAAACTGAAAAGTTCAGCTGAGATTGGAGGAGTAGATCAGAGTCTTACCATCCTACCACAAGCCTTTCTGTCTCTATCTTTTCCCAGTTCTGTGTCCATAGAAGAATTCTGTATAATTCTTCTTATCTGAGTGTTTGACAAACTTCTCTTGTCTTTGCAGTCCTGGCCAAGTATATTTTGATAACAAGCAGTCCCAGGAGATAGCTTGCATTTCCCACTTCCGGTCAGATGCCCCACAAGAATAACTTTCTTACATATGTTTTTGCATTTTTGGAGCACAATCCCAGCTGGAATCAGGAAATTGGAAGACAGCGTGGAAATGGAAACTAATTGAAAGTCACAGTGACATTGTTTTGATTTTCTACAAAAAAAAAATATTTAATTTTTCTGGTGGTCTTGAAGGAAAAAGGAAGACAACTATGTCATTTATTATCTGCTTCAAAATACGCTAGCATTTTGGTTCCTCTTTCACGGTTCATTTTTATTTCAAGGGATAACATTACGTTTATGTGGGAAGATTATTCTAGAGCCTCTCAGAGTTGTGAGTTTGGGAACTTTAAAAATTCTTAACTAAGAGCTTAATGGAAGAAATTTGCTTTTAATGTGTATGCCAGTAAAAAATACCCTCTTATAACTCTGGGCTGAATGTAATATATTTAAAGGAAAGATGAGAGGAGAAATAGATAGCTTTCCCCTCAGAAGGCCTGAAGATGAATCGTCATCCTCATTTTTGCCAAGCCATTTTAAAAGAACAAGTTTCAGCTCTCTCTCGTCTTTGCCGATCTGACAAGCGGCGTAAAGGTCGTCTTGTGCATAAAAAGACTGATGAAGATTCATCTACGTGTTTGTGGGCTGTACCTGTCTACCCAATTTACCTACTTAGGAGGCTGAGTTCTGAGAATCATGGTTCAAAGCCAGCCTGCGTAGAAAAGTTTGATGCAACTCTTATCTCCAGTTAAACAACAAGAAGGCAGAAGTGGAGCTGTGGCTTAGGAGGGAAATGCCAGCCTTGAGTAAGACCAAGTCAGAGCTGATGCAAGACCCTGAGTTCAAGGCCCAGTACCAGCATACAGAGGGGGGGTGGGCAAAGGAGGGAGGGAGGAGGAGAGTGACAGAGACAGAGACAGAGACAGAGAGTCCAGTCACAAAAAGAATGTAAAATAAGTTAACCCCATTTTGTGATACTCCTCAGAGGCAAAAACCTTTCACCTATGCTACACAGATTTCGTTGACTGCAAGTTTCTCAGATTGAAGTAGAAATAGGCAGAGAGCCGGATTTCCTATGAACACTTCCTATAAATACTTTCAGTATTTATATTATTGATGCTTTATTAAATTCAGACAGATTGCTTCTTAAAATAAACAACAATCTCTACATGAATCCCACCCCACCCCAACAAATCCTGGCTTCTTCTTGACCCGGACCTCAGATATAATTGTTCTCATTCTATTTTTCAGACAAGCCAAAGCCTTGGGTCTTCTTTCTCAGGCTGGCTCTTTCTTGTGTTACACATGAAATCTCAGGGAGAGTTTATTTGGCTTATTGTTGTGATTGGTTTTTGTTCCTTTGATTTTTTATTTTTATTTTTTGCTTTCATTCCTCCCACCCCTCCCCAATCAACTCCTTTTCTCTCTCTCTCTCTCTCTGAAAAGCACATGGTGTTTATTTTTAACTTGTGTATAAACTACATAGAAAAAGAACTCATAAATTAGGGGTCAGCCTCTTTCTCGCCTTCATTTTATCTATCATCTAGCAACTCCACCGCAATGGTGCTCTGATCTCTAGCTACACCGAGAGAAAGGAGGTTAGTTCGGGTGGAGTTGGGTCAAAGTCATGGAAAGCAAATGGCAGGGCTGGAATTCCAATCTAAGCTCGTGTACTCCTTACAATGTGACGTTAGACTTTCCCCGGACACTGCCCCACCCACCTGTGTGCAATTGAAGATCCAAAGATGCTTAAGTAGTGTATGATACCACTAAATAAAAGCAGAGTGAGTACTTTATTAGCACTGACTTGCAATAACGTCACAATGCAAACATTGAAAGTCTATATGTGACATAATGGAGATAAGTTTATATGCACACACACACATATGTGTATATTTATTCTATCTGTAGAAGAATCATCTCTAGAAAGTTTCACTAACACATTATAGGA
Organism: Dipodomys merriami; assembly: GCF_024711535.1. Classification (NCBI taxonomy): domain Eukaryota; kingdom Metazoa; phylum Chordata; class Mammalia; order Rodentia; family Heteromyidae; genus Dipodomys; species Dipodomys merriami. The sequence goes on from NW_027204826.1 coordinate 13,339,379, forward strand.
TGGAAAATGAATGATTGAAGGTGAGGGAAAAGGCAGATTTTCCCGGTGTGAACTTTTTTTCCTTTGGGGGGAGGGGGTTGGTAGGTCCAGTGACTTGAACTCAGGCTTAGGGCGCTCTCCCTCAGTGTTTTTGCTCAAGGTTAGAGCTCTGCTACTTGAACCACAGCACCACTTCTGGTAGTTAATTGGAGATAAAGAGTCTCATGGGCTTTCCTGCCTGGGGTGGCTTTGAACCAGGATCCTCAGACCTCAGCCTCCAGAGTAGTAAGGGTGACAGCATGAGCCACTGGTGTCTGTCTCTATATAAACTTTTGAGTTATGAATTAAGTGAATGGAAGCGTCCTTTGCTCCAGGAGTGGATAACAGTATAATTTTTGAAGTGAAAAATTAAATGAATGTGTCTTTTGTTCAAAGAATAGATACAGGGTAATTTTTGATCAAATGGAGTGACTTTATAACTTCCATATTAAGGAAATTCTCCTGTTACTGAAAGTTTCCTGCTGCAATTCTGGGGGAATGGATGACATTATGGTAGAGTGCTTGCCTGCCAAATACAAGGTCCTGAATTCAAGGATCTTCTTTTTGAGATAGTACATCCCACACAACCACAAGCTCTACCGGGCAAATGGAGATATTTTCTCACAATCCTGGGGAGAATTTTGCTAGAAGTGGAAACTAAATATAAATTTAAAATAAAACTGAAAGCAAATACAGATGTACAGCATCTAGTAGATTTTAAGACTTGGCACTCAACTGTAATTCCATGACAACTCCCTCCCCCCCACTCCATTCCCCCCTCACCCCCGCCCCCCCATAAACGCCATCAGTATACCATTTTAGTCTCTTGTGCTCTCCTGATATTCTTTATCCCATCTCAAAACTATTTTTAAACCATGCATTATTAAAAAAAAAAAAAAGAAAAAGCCAACTTGGGTATTCATTAGGTTAAGATGGATGAGAATAAGCTTTATCCTCAACAGATGCCCCACTTAGACAGAACTATCTAATTCTATTTAATATAGTCACTGGCAGCCTCACCTTCTCCTGTCAGAGCGAATCAACCTGAGTGCTAATTTCTGAGGCAAAACCTCTGTGATCATTTCACTCGTGATTTAACCCAGATCTAACCTCGGGCCTTTAGAGGTTCAAGGTCAATGACCCAATTTACTCTGTCCTTGTCTCTTGTAGCATAACCATTGTTATTCTTCATAAGGCTGGTTATGTGCACTCTTTCTCTCCACCCCCCCCCCCATCTCCTCACCTCTGTGTGGTTTTATCCTATGATGGGATGGGGAGGGGCTTAAGGGTGATTCCTGATTCTCACTTGGTGAAGGCTGGAGAGAATTCGAGGGACTTTCTGGGGTTGCAGTCCTGCCTGAAGTGGTGTGGTACACTACCTCTGTGTGCATTAGCAGAGCCAGTAAGGAAGACATGGTTTGATTTTCTCCACGGACAAGAAACACAGTGGGTCGGGTGTCACTGCCAGTTGTAAAGAAATGGCTTTGTGGGGCTAGGTGGCAGGGTAGCAGCCAAATTCACATCTGATTTACAGAGGACGTTAAAGTATGGATGGAATATTTGAGGGTTCTGAAGAGGGGAGCGGGGCAGGCTGGTGCTGGACTCCAGGCCTCACTCTTAGTCTGAGTTTCTTTTTAGCCACCAGTGTCTTCCGATCTCCTTCCTTCCTTCCTTCTCGGCAGTCAATACCTTTTTGTGAATTTCCCTTTATGTTTTAAATAATTTTCCCTCCCCTGGTGTCCCGGCGGAGCCTCTGCTGGGAGCAGAGGGAGAGAGGCAGAGACTGTCCTTAAGTAAAAGGAGGTGGCCCTGGGATGTGGCCCCCCCCTACCCCCCCTCGGGAACCACTGCCCTAGGGCTTTGCCCCTCCCTGGAGGAGTTAAACTGGGTTTCTGTGTCAAAGATACTGAATGAAATTGGGGGTGGAATTGTTAAAATTGGAAATGACCTATTTAACGACATACACATTCCCCACGACTGGTAATAAATACGTCCAAGTTTCTAATTTTCTCATCAGAATGAACTTCACGGTAGACTTCGACGCAGAAGGCTTTTTATTTCGGTGAGTTAAAGGGGAAAAAAAATAAAAGGCGAGCATGTGATCAGTCTTTATAAATCTTTATCATCTTTATGACTTCTCATTCTCTCTCTGGGTAATAACGACCCAAAGATGGTCTGAAATTTTAGGAAAAAAGAAATAAAAGCAACATGGGGCAAAGTGAGAGACAGAATTGGAAGGATCTTACAAAATGAGTATGTTAGCTCCTCTGTGGAAAAGAAGATACATACTGTCTGATAATTGCAATATCATGTTGGACTGTATAGCATTGGCCAAGTTCCATTTTGTGGGTGCATGCTTTGATATTTTACAAAATGCCATAAATAAACAAATAATTTCCATTTTGTGCTCCCCAAATCTTTAACTATGAATGCAGGAGGAATGCCCAAAGTTTAACCACATCCTTTACACACAATGATCACTTTTTATTTGCAAGACATGTATTTTTCTTACTATTTTGCTTCATTGGATACCACGAAGAGAGCATCTTCCCCCCCCCCCACGCAAAAAAAAAAAAAAGCTCTGAAAACTGAAATACAGAAAATGTATTGCTGATTTTTCAAAACCGTTTTGTGTCACCTTTCAATGATTACACATCCGGGTCTCCAGCCTATTTACCAAGGCCTCTCGACCATCCATTCTGTCACTCACCCCCGCCTGCCGACCCCAAGGCCTCCCACCTCTCCAAGTTTTCTAGATTCATTTTTGTGCACGTACAAGGAGCATGTTGATTGTTCTTGCAATATGCAAAAGCAGCTAGGAAGTGGCTGTCTCCTAATCAGACACTACAACTCGATTTGGATCTTACAACCAGACCCTCTTACATCTATTCAAATGGATTCGGCGTGGAGGGCTTCTAAACACACAACTGAACATTGTACCTAACAAGATAATATTCTTACTGTCAAATGTCCCAATACAAACAGCAAAACTTCTCTCCAAGGCCTTGAGAGCAGCATGTCATGGCGTTAACCTGGCTTCCATGATGGAAGTATCTTGGAAATCTACCCTCTCTTCTTGTACTAACTCACGCTGACCCACTGGCTCAGATCCTTACCCAGCTCAATTGGCAGGCAGTGAAGTTCCTCTGCCCAGGGCGGATGGGTGATTCTCTCCTGAGGGGCTATTCTCCATGCAGGGACAAGAAATGAGAGACTAAGAAAAGTATGCTAGTTATAGACAAAACGAACCACATATGTTGGTGCATTTTTATTTGCATCATGTTCTACAAAGTTCATAGCTTTTACTTGAAAAACTTGTATATTTTCAAAAATGGATGGTTTGGGGAAAATTTTGTTTCTTTGTGGATATATACAATTTTTTAAATTAAGCTGCAAACCAACTCAGGATAATGTTAATAATGCCTATATCCCTGAAATTTTACTTGTTTTAGAAGGCGGATGTCCAGCTGAACTTTTAATTGAGATATAAAGAATTATTATGATTATTATGATTATTATCATTATCATAGATTTGGGTCAGTCATGGGGCTTGGCCTCAGTGCCTGGACTCTGTCCCTGATCTCTTTTGCTCCAGGTTAGCACTCTACCACTTTGAGCCACAGTTCTACTGCTGGTTTTCTGGTGGTTTATTAGACACAGGACTCTCACAGACTTTCCTTCCCCGGGCTGGCTTCAGACTGAGATTCTCAGATCTCAGCCTCCCAAGTAGTTAGGATTACAGGTTGGTTTGGTTTTTTTTTTTTGAGTCTTAACTGGAATTGTTCTCTCTAAAGCGATGAGGAAGAATGGTGGAATTTTATGTGATTTTCATTGATAACCAGTGCATTTACGTTGAGCCTTTTTAAGGGAACACTTGCATCTTCACAGAAGAGGCCTGGTGCTCTGGGATGTGTGTGTGTGGCGAAAGAAAAGTAAGCTCTTTTCATTGTTTGTTGTTGTTCTCTTCATGCTGCTCCAACTGTATGTGAGATCAAGTCCTTAGCAAGTTCATGTCTCGGCCAACTCTGCCAAATTATATGATGTAAATTAATGTCTGCTAGGGCTCAGAACAGCAAACCCTGATTTAAGTTCTTAGCTTGAACTTGTCCACAAGGGTTGGGGGTAAAAGCCAGTTCATACACATTAATTAGCCTAATCCATCTCAATCTACTTCATTTTATGCCTTATAAGGAATATAACTCAGTGAGGTATATTTGAATAAAGTGAAGCATGGGGGAAAATGCAGAAATAACCATTCCATGGGAAATGATGAATACCTACCTAAACTCTTGTGTTTGTTCCTAATTTTAAGATTATAGGAAATTTTACATATAAATCCTTAACAGTTACAGAATAACTTTATATCAGGCAGCAGTGAGCTAAGTCATCCACAGATAAGAACCATTTTTTTTAAAAAAGATTGTATGATTTGTTAATGACACTGGCAATTTGGAATTCTGGAAAACACTCTCTTACCCAAGGACTTCAACCTCTCCTCACCAACCCAGAATTTTCATGCATGTATTAAATCTCCAAACAAATTATTCTATGCCTATCATTTGATTTTTTTAACAATTTAACCAATTTAAATGCCAGAGTTCCATTTAATGGCACGAACAGGTTGTAGAGATTTGTTAATTTGAAATTCCATTTGGTAACAGATGCAATAACTTGCCTGGCATTAAAAACCAAGTTTAAGGTAATCACTGCACTTGCTCTTTTGTTCTAAGTGCTTTACAATCCTTAATTCACATAAAACATCTGTGAAATTTAGTTAGGAGTGTGGTGAGTAAAATTTAATCCTTGTTTTTATACCAGCGTGTTTGGAAACACACTTCCATATATTTCAACCTTCGTTGTGTGAAAGATACATGTGGGAATCCACAGGGAAGCATTTTAGTGATATTCTACACCTTCTGGGTGACAGAAAACTAGTTTGCTAACAACACGAAGAGGAAGTCAAGCTGAGGACTGTCTCCTCCATTGATTTTTGGCACCAATTAGAAAAACAACAACAACTGTAGAAACGAAAGAAAATTTGGAAGTCATTTTGGTAACCAGTATTGTCTGTGTTCACTGGGAACGCCATCAGCTTCTTTTCTGTTATCGATTAAATACAGACAAGCCTATTGTTTTGAGGATTATCACTGTTCTACAGGAATGTGGGGTTACGAGACATTTTTTTCCCACCTTTCTCCCCTCTTATGTCCACTACAGACAGTACTAATCAAGCGGAGGTCTTCCTGCTGGCCCTGCTCAGTCTCAGACACCAGCCTCCACACTGTGTTCCTGGCAGCTGCTAGTGACAGAAGAACCTTTGGGAAGTGATAATGAAGAAAACACTTTGGGATTCTTTTCTCAGGGTCGGTATCAATTAGAAAAAACAAATGAATGAGACCAATAATGAAGCTGCCAGAGAAAATAATATAGAAGGTATTATCCAGTTATTAATCTGGAAATACTTATTGAGAACTTCTTATGTATAAGACACTCTGCTTCACACTGAGATGATACACATAGGCACACACAAGCACGTGCCATGCCCTTATTTACTGATGTCCTATCCTATCTCACAGATCATTTGTAACGTATGCTGGCTCATCAACACTTATACCCAAGTATACCTTGATAAGCTTGAAAATTATATATATATGTATATGCATGCACATGTACACCCACACACATATGTATTTGTTTCTTTATGTGTAGAATGCCAAGAATGAGAACCATATATCAGATTTATCACTAGTGATGTGTAACGGGACCAAGAACGTGCTAGGATTTTTTGTTGCTCTGTTGTTCATTATGGGGCTTGAACTCAGGGCCTGGGTGCTGTCCCAGAGCTTTTCAATCAAAGGTAACACTGTACTACTTTGAACCATAGCTCTATTTCCTGTTTTCTGGTGATTAATTAGAGATAAGAGTCTCATGGACTTTCCTGCCCGGGCTGGTTTCCACCATCCTCAGATCTCAGCCTTCTAAGCAGCTAGGATGACAGGCGTGAGCCACCAGTGCCTGGCATGCCTAGGATTATGATAGCAAACAGAAGGCTAACAGGACTCACAGGGACTTTAAGAAGGAATTTAGAAGGTGATAACGCAATTAAGCCTCAAGAAAAGAGAGAAGCTGGTACCCTTTCCAGGACTAAGGGTTTTCTTGGAAGGTACAAAGTGACAAGATGGTTGTAATTTCTACTATGCTGGAAATGTCTGAGCTGTAAATTGGTGAGTTTGGCTGCTATCACTGTTTGCAACATCAATTTACATGTTCCTTCTAATTAAAAATTTGCTGTTTTACAAAAAAAATTAAAAAAGAGATTTATCATTTCAAACCCAGAATATTCACTTTTCAATTAGAAGGGAGACAACATCTTAATATATATATATATATATTAGACTTCATATATATATATATATTAGACTTCAAGGTTGGATTTGAATTTATTATTAACATAAAATTAACACCCTTTCCACCTAGCTACTGCCCCATATTTTGGCTCTAAGCAAATCTGAAAAACAAGGAAAGATTCACAATGTTCCATTAAGTTTTTCTCTTCCCATTCAAGCCAGAACCATTAGCTTTGGGGGAACAATATATAGTTAGAACAAGTATTATCTCTTTGATATTTCCATTTATTTTTTTCTGCTTCTCATCTTCTGCTAAACTCAGGCATACCATACTTTTTAAAAAATCAGTGGACAAGAAGAGATCAGGGAGGTAATTGGAGTATAGAAGGGTGTTAGACTTCAGCGTTTCAGGTCTCAAAACTTTTCTATTTACCGCTAGTAGGAAGAAATGAAAAGAGCTCCTGGCACAAGATACCTGATTCCTCAGACAACTGAATTATTCTTGGATTTTATGTTTGACTAGATTATGTAATAGCCCAGGGCAGAGCAAAATACAAGACCAATGGGAAGCTGGGTTGGAACTGTGTCTCTGTCATCCTATTTTCATTGGAAGCAATGCCTTGTACTTCAGCTTGCTCATGGCACAAAGATTATCAACAGTATGAAACCCAACTAGCTCTGTAGCTGAAGCCTTCTCATTAGAACGTGTCACCAGGCAAAGAGGCAGAGAAGAAGGGGAACACAGGCCTACCACATCCAGACACCGATTAGGAGAGCCACTAGTCTAATCTCTTGGATTTGGCAGTGGAATCTTGGGGAAGTTTTACACCATCTGCTTACCAAACCTTAGATGTGTCTTCTTCAGATTCCCAGTGAATTAGCTCATCATCAGCTCATCACAGATGAGCAATGTGGTATTGTGTCATTAATCTTAAGGCTCCCCAGGTATCATATAGTATGGAACAGGGCGAATGGAAGGGGAATAATCAAATCATAATACGTAGGAAAGTGTTTTGGGTTGGCCTGCTGTCACTGACACAAAATACCTGAGATGAGATCTAGTTCAAGAGAAGAAAGGTTTATTACTCTGACTAGCCTTTTAAATTTGTGAGTGCACATTGATTGCTCTTGGGCTTGTAGCCAGGAAAGACAGGATGTCACAAGTGTGCGAAGGAAAAGCTGATCCCTCCTGATATCCTAGTAGCAAAAGGAGAGACAGGAAGGGCTGGGGGTACAACATCCCCATTTGAAGGCATGCCTCAGTGATGATTTCCTCCAGCTAGCACCCACCGCCTCTGAAGTTCTATGAGCCTTCACTGTTGTACCTGTGCTTTCAACACATAAGCCATCGGAGGACCTTCAAGACCCAAACTCCCGCAGCACGAACTTGAAACACTCATTCCACTTATTAAGAGGAAGATAACGCACATGCTTTCTTCTTCGTCGTCTTTTTTTTTAAAATCTGATCCATCACTGAGAAGGTAGAAAAACCTCAACGAGATGATGAATGTCTAAACACTTTGAGAACTATCAAGTCAGATGATGAATATTAATACTATTATTACTCAGCACCAGTCATATTTTTTAGATCTCCTGGGTACAACTGAGAAGAGGGGAAAGTTGAAGCCAATTGCCAAATTAAGGTTCAGGATTAATTTGTGATTTTTTTTTCCTTCCCCCTCTCTCTTCTACCAGATCTTCCTGGTAATTGAAAGTTGATGTATGATTCCATTTGTAAAAATGGAAAGGGAAGCTGTGGCACTGACTAACTGGGTTTTCATGAAAATGAATGTACCTTTGACAGGTTTAAAATAATGAGACCTGGGAGAAGGCCTGGGTGAGGAAATTAGCTCCTTCAAACTTATGTAGCTGAAAAACGTATCCCTCAAAGTAGAGACACAGATAAATATGAGCACAGAAAAGTGTTCCTTCCTCAAGTGTGCTAGCTTTCTGATTCCTTGCACTTGTGTTTGGATGGATCTGTTTCTGAGGTTCTACCCAATCACTTCTCCTTTTTGGATTTTTGGTTTGTTTTGTTTTTGGTGTTGGGAACTGAACCCAGGACCCTGAATGCAAATTCTACCTTTCTAAGAAGAGTTGTTGCAGAGAATAGAGACTAGAAATTCTTCTCTTGTACTGCCAGGGACCCAAGTCAAAAAGCAAACTAGAAACTCTCATCATTGCTACATAGTCCTAATGAATGCATAGATTTAGGACCTCACTTACATTGAGGTAGATTTATTTAGTAAGGACAACTGGAGTCTAAATGCTAAGACGAAGTGTTATTTGTTTTTTGTTTTTCCTTACTGGCTTAATAACTCCAATGACCTTACTAGTTGTAAAAGCTAAAGAGTTGCTTCCTTCACTTACAATTCAGAGTTATATCTCTGAGACTTGAATAAAACCGTGATAATAAACACCTACACAAACACAGCCAAGCCTTAGAGTTAAGTGGCTTTTAGCTTAGCCTTCAACTGAATGAGGTTGAAAAATTATCCCTAGTGAAAAGAGGCCAAAGGAAAGTATCTCTCCTAGTGACCAATTAGATGCCATCTTCCCTAATATACTGTACATTTTAAAATCTATACTTTAGGGAAAGTATATACTAATGCCCATGGACTAATCAACCAGTATATCTGTGCTTCAGTTTAATTCTGTGTGTTGCTGTGACCTACTCTGGGAACTGACCTTTGTCATGTTTTTTAGAAGTATCCTTATAAAGTACATTTATTTGCAAACATTCTTCCACACAACCATGCATGCATGTATGGCCTGGACAATAAAAGCAGGAAATATGAACAATTTCTTAGGAAAGGACAAAGAAAGACCCTTTGTTGCCAAGATTCTGTAACCCTCCCCAGACCCAGGTAAAGATGGTATGAAAGGTTTTGGTAGTATTGAAGAAGAAGAGAAATTGAGAATGACCTAATTCAAGGTAATGGAAAGATATTGTGTAAATAAACAACTCAAGGAGAAAGAGTAGAAGTTTCCTTTCCATTCAGTTAAGACTAAGTATTGTTTGAGCTCTGATACAAAGAAATATGTTTGATGTTTTTAAGATTGTGGTGATCGGAGAAGGAGGGAGGTGATCTTCTATTCCTGTGGTGAGATATTTTGCAAAGTTTCAGGGGACATTTCCAGAGATTCTAACTTTATTGTCTTCTACATAGCACTACTATTTAAGGTAATGGGAAGGATAAGATTGCCCCCACAATAGTTCATATTCCTATTTAAAATACATACTATGTAAAGACCTTAGATTAGAAATCAAATATGCAAATTGAACTTTATTTTTTATTTTGACAGCACTGGAGCTTGAACTCAGGAATTCATGCTTTTGAGAGAGGTGTCTATATATATATATATATATATATATATACATATATTATATATCTATAAAAGAGAGTGAAGAGATGCACAAGACACTGTTGAAAAACAAACTACAATTTAGGCGGGGTGGGGTGTGTAGTTGTGGAGGTGGGATGGAAGGGATGGAAGGAATGGAAGGGGAAAAACAAAGGAGGAGGTAACAATGCTTGACAGGAAATGTGCTCATTACCTTGCTCATGTAACTGTAACCCCTCTGTACAGCATTTTTACAATACAAAAGTATATAAAAAAGAGCAGTGAACAAAGAACACTATAGACTATCTTATAAACTCGACCATGAAAGAAGAAATTCATCTTTTCGCCTGTATAAAATATGTGTGTTTGTTAGTCTAAGGGGAAAAGGCAAAGTTTCACTATGAGAACAGCCTGAAATGATGTCTCTTCCTTCCTTCTGGAATATCATCGCCATCAAATTCACACTCAGGCAAATCTCTGGGGTGATGATGGTCGTACAAGCACTGACTCCATGACCCTACCCAAGAATCTGTTCATCTAGAAGGATTCCTCCCACCCCAGTTCTCATGACCACAGAAAGGGAAGCTGGTATTCCAACGGTGTCAATGAAAGAGACCTATTCGAAGCCACATGTGTCTTATCCAGTCACATTTTATTGGGACAGAACAAGTCACGTGGCCAGGCTTACCTAGCACTTTGGAACTGGGAGCTATGTACATCCGCATACTTGGCCTCATCTAAGGAAGCCAGCCTCCTGCACTTGCATAGTCGTTAACTCTCCAGAATCAACCTACTTCTCTATGTCAAACCCTCTCCCCTCATTCTAAATGAAGCTTTATTAATAACAGGAGAACAATTCATATCCTCTCTCCAAATCTCACCCCCTTCTCTATCGAACCCATTAGAATATACCAGGGAAGGCAAAGCCTCTGTCAGGAGATGGTATTGCATGACATTGTAACCTTTTTCCCTTCCAGGAAACCACCCTTTATGAATAAAACATGGGTGACCTTTAAAAACTTAGCCGTTGTACTAGGTGATTGCATATTAACAAGCTTTTTGAAGAGATGGGACAGGCACTGTATGTTTCAGTTAAGGATAGATAATAGAACTATTCAAATAATTTATTATTTTCTTCGATATAAGGCAACGCAACAGCCATTCCACAGGGTCTGTTCTCACTTCCTACGTATAATTGTGTGTGACTTCTCACTTAATATGAATCCGTCATGTATGGCTACACTGGATTTTCCCATGAATAGGACAATTCTTAGCTTCTCCATTTGTTGTGGTGGTTTAAAATCATTTTTGGATCAACTATATCTTTTCAAGTATCCGAGAATGTTTAAATAGAAAACATGGGAAGAAGAGTCAGGTAAAGTGAAGTTGAATCTCTTGACTTCTAAACACAAATCCTTCATTTTCTTACTATCTGGCACGGGAAAAGTATTCAGTAAGTTGTTATTGAACAGTAACTAGTAGTTAGGTAGAATGGACTAGTACAAAGATTAGAAGAGCTTGCTAGGAAATTCTGGCCGTGCTGTGAAATACGTTTAATTATGTTATAAAGAAAAAAAAAGATAGTTTTAGGTTTGACTCAATGAAAAAAAAATCTCAGAAGCTAGTAAGTCCAGAAAGACTGATTCAACTCACCAATCACACAGATGTAAGGTAAGGTCCTTCAAGGTCTGTCTCTAACTCCACTATACCTGGACACCATTTTCAGACATAGAACCAGGAGACATCTTCATTAAGGGAAAGTTAGCATTTGTATATGGAAAAAAAAAGAACTGAGTATAAATTTAGCTTATGAGAACATTTTACTGCTAGAAACAATATTTGTCCATCATTTGTTTGGAATATGGAGATCATAGGCAAAAGAGTCGGCACTATGGGTGATCAACAAAATGAGACAAAGGCACAAAGAAGCCTTACTTTGCCATTCCACTGTCCGCCCTCCATCTAACTTCTTCAAATGTGTTTCACAGAGCTCCATGATAGTCATAGGAGGTATGCCAGGCTCCAGGAAGCCAAGGGATTTTCAACTTCCCAGGGAACCAAAGATCCAAGATAAAGCTTTGAAATATCATGACTCTGTCAGTCCTCTCTATAATACAATACAACCCCATAAAAGTTGTGCTATCTAAGCCACCATTTTTATCTGCTGTCCCCAAATGCGTAACAGAATCAGCCCCTGAAAACACTGAGCTAAGTTAAGACCAGGTCTGTGCTATACTTTTGAGTTTGGGGGCGATTTCATCTTTAGATAGATATGGAACATACTAATTCCTTTCCCTTGTAAAGACCAACTAGATAGTATCTGAGAAGCAACTTTAAGAAGCAGAAAAGATAGGATTAGTCAAGTAACTACTGATTTTGTCAAGCCTATCAAATCTTTGGTATGGGAACTCCAAACAAACAAGCAAACAAAATAGGAATCTCTAAACTTGAAGATCTCTCTTCAAGAGAAAGTAACTATGAAATTTATTTTTTCTTTTAAAATAAGCAAGTAGTGATTGCTTGAATCCACGAAGAAGGGTGGAAAGAGTTCAAAGACATGTTACTTAGTAAGAGACTAATAGTACTTCACCAACACACAGCGTGTTTGGCAATGGGAAATATATATATACATATAAATATATTATATGTAATATAACATATATACTATATATTATATGTAATACAATCTATATATGATAAATATTAAATAATATTTAAATGTGTATTATATATACTTTTATCTATATTATTATAATATATAAAATATATTTGTGTATATATGTATACATATATGCTATATATGAATACCTATACATATACTGATCGATCTTCAGAAGGTCCCACACAGACAGACTGACAGAAACATAGAACTCTCAGTCTTCTTTCAGGGCCACTGAGTAAGTATGATTTTAAATTTTTTCATGGACCTGTGAAAAATCCTTTTCATACCTGAGAGTCTAATGTTGATTGAAAATTCCAGACTCTTTATATATTTTAGAATTCTGATTTGGAGTATATTAATTGTACATTCTAAAGGTTTCCCATGATATTTCCATATATGCATACTTTGATTATATTTCTTTCTTTTCTTTCTTTCTTCCTTCCTTTCTTCCTTCCTTTCTTTCTTTCTTTCCTTCCTTCCTTCCTTCCTTCCTTCCTTCTTCCTTTCTTTCTTTCTTTCTTTCTTTCTTTCTTTCTTTCTTTCTTTCTTTCCTTTCTTTCCTTCCTTCCTTCCTTCCTTCTTTCTTTCTTTCTTCCTTTCTTTCTTTCTTTCTTTCTTTCTTTCTTTCTTTCTTTCTTTCTTTCTTTCTTTCTTTCCTTCCTTTCTTTTTTCTTTCTCCCCTACACTGGGGTTTGAACTTGGGGCCTGGACATTGCCCTTTAGCTTTTTCACTCAAAGCTGATGCTGTAGCCTTTTGGTGGTTAACTGAAGAGAAGACATTCCTGGAGTTCCTTGTCTGGGCTGGCTTGGCACTGTGATTCTCAGAGCTCAGCCTCTTGAATCGCCAAGAGGACGGGCATGAGCCACCAGCGCCTGGCCATATTTCTTAAAGTAATACCTGTTCCTTCAATCCCAATGAACAGCGTTTTGATCACATATCAGCTATTATCAATACATTCAACTAGGAATTTTACCATAAGGAGATGTCTGAAATGATTTAAGACTGTGGCTTGGATTGAAATAGCTCTCACCTTGCTTAGTATTTCTTTAATTCAAGTATATTGGTAATTTGTCCCTTCCACTTCCTGTGAGTAAACTAGGCGCTCTCATTTAATCTACAATTATGGCAATAAGCCTCGTGACTTTGCTTTGCTTTGCTGGGCAGGCTTGGATAAAATTGCCTCTAGGTGCCTGGACGCTGCTTCATCTTGCTACTGTACGTGCTGTCTCTCCAGAGGGCTGGGAATAGACAGATCCAAACATTGAGGAGACAAAATCACTTACATTTGTCATGTTAGCGTTGAGGCTCCCAAGATGGTCTAAAGGATTTCTGAGACAGAAAATGAAGCCATTTCTGGGTATGAGGGAGTGGAAGGAGGTTTGCAGGGGGCCCTTTCCCCAAACGCGAGCAGGATATGCACTGGTTCACTCTGGGAGCCAAGTCGGGGAGGAAGGGAGAGAACACTGCGCAAAGCCCACTGGAGAAACGTTCTCCATTGTGTCATTAAGATGTTCTGCAGCACCTGTGTGGCTGCCATATAAACTGGATGGGAACACAAAGTAATCAATTTCAGTTGAGAGCACTAATTTATCACCTTGCCATCTTTTATTGCAAGGTAGAAAGAATCTCAATCTCTCTCTCTCTCTCTCTCTCTCTCTCTCTCTCTCTCTCTCTCTCTCTCTCTCTCTCTCTCTCTCTCTCTCTCCCACACACACACACACACACACACACACACACACACACACACACACACACACACACACACACATCCTTACCTCTTCCAATGCATTCATAAACTTACACTCTATCTACTCTCTTTTTTTTCTCAGAAGACCAAACTACCAACGCGGAAGATTATGATCATGCTAGTGTGTAGTTAGCTTTTGGTTAGGAAAATTGTTCTTTCACCACATTTCCCTTTCATACCTGGGTAAACTTCTGCCCTAATGAGCTTCCCTCAATTGCTACAATAAGTTGGTATCTGTTCAACATAAGCTCCAAATAAGTTCTCTGTTAAGACACCAAACTATTGAGCTTCTCTAAACCTGGAAATACAAATATAGGGAATGGTTAAAATAAAACCACTCACATATTCATTTCTAGGGTCTCTGTGGCTCCAAACACAGACCTTTAGGATGGAACTTTGAAATCCTTCAAATCCTCACAAGGAAAAATTTGCTTCCCAGCCTCATACAGCTGGTGCTATAATCCTGAGGTCTATCTGTCAGGTGCGTTCAAGGCACCACCACATCAGACCCAGAACAAGAGAACAGCAGAAAATCTGATGAAATGGAAACCATCACTCCCTGCCCCCAAGTACATCTTGCAGATTTTACAAGTTCCTGCCTTCCGTGCACATGTTATTTAATTTTAATTATTTTTCTCCTACCCTCGGAAGATTTTTGAAGAAGACTAGAAACTCGTCGGGGAAATTTTATTGACTCTTATTTTTAACCTCTTCAAAATCAAATCTAGATTAAGTTTTGCCATTCCAGGCCATTTGATTTCATTTCATTTTTAAATCTACGAGGTAGGAGCTTTTGTTCTTTGCCAAGAAGCCCTTCAAAGCGTGTCCCCCCCACCCCCAGGGAGTCTGGCATTGGTGTAAGTTATTTATATTATGACATACAGCACTTTCTCCCTCTGTATATCTACACAAAATAAATCTCTTTTGGTTACGGGGCCAAAGTTCATCTGTCCACTCCAGATACGTCTTGCCTCAGAATCCCTCACGACCTCAGTAGGTTATTTTTTTCCCCAGAACATCTAAAATCCCACCACAAACATTTTTGTTCTCCTTTTAACTTCTAATATATGTAATTTTTTTCTGCAGGCTCCAATGTTCACTCTATATCTCCCAATATTTCTCCCTAGACCCCAATTTCCTAACCAAAGCACATTACAATGTGAGGCTTTCAATAGTCTAGTAGCACATCAATAAACTAAAGATTATTGTGCTTTGTCAGGTTTTATTTTGTAACATTATGGGAAATTCTCCGCTGTCTTGGATGAGTGCATAAACTCTGATTGTTTGACAATTAACAGAGCTAGTAATAGAAAAGGCAATGTAATTTACCTTCGTACAAGGGATCTCAGTTAACAAAAATTAAACTATTGAACTCTCTTCTCCAAGGAAAAGGATGTCGCCTCATTATGTTAAAAAAAGAAAAACAGATTCCAATATCAAGTGAGCCCTCAGTCAGGCTGGGTGAATTTATCGTTTCAGATTATGTGTTTTTCTGACATGCATACAAAATGATGGCTTTTAAACTGGACCAAACTCTCTCTTCATTAAATGAGTATTCCTCCCCTTTGGTATAATAACTCAAAGGGAACCTTCTGGATATGTAATGTGGAGGGGGAGTATTTTAGTATGTTCTGTGGCTTGGATGTTGATGTGCCTTTTATCTACAGGGCTGGGGTACAACTCTCTCCTCTCTCGTCTCCTGTCTGGGTTTCTGTCTTTCTGTATCATAGTACTAAAGAGGAAAATATACAGTGTAATTAAATACAGAGCCATCACGCTCAGAGGAGAGAACTCCCACAGAGGAGAGCGTTGGGTTTTATAGACTCCCAGGAGACCCTATGAAGCCTTGCATTCAAAATGGCATCTGTAGCCCTGAGCCTCCCTTCCGCTCTTTCAGAGATTTCTGCTTAGTTCAATGAAATACTGGGCTTGAACACACACGAGGCCGGCAACATTGCCAAGATGTGAGAGAAGTCAAGGTTTTTCTTCCTTAAGAATTTTAACCTCTAAAATCTGAGTTTGGCTTGTTTTGGTGTGTGGTGGGGGGAAAGGGGGTTAGACTTCCTGAAGACCCTGCAAACATTCCCCAAGTCGGTCAATTAAACTCACTTGTCTTTGTCAGGTGAATAAGATGCAGACAACTGCTGGGCTCTAGAAGATACAGTTAAAACAGACAGTTGCAGGGAATACAGGTAAAACTACAGAACCCCTTTCTGCCTATAGGAAACTTAGAATCCAAGGCTCAGCAAAGTAGGGTTCCTGGGCCCAGTCCTACTTTCATCTCATTTAGTGTGGTATGAGAACATGATCAGGCTTGTTTGTTTGTCTAATCAGATTGAAGTTGATTTTGAAAATGATTGAAAATAATCAAGAGAAGTGGAAAGGTTTTTATTGTGTAAAAAGCACACACATTTGTATGTCAGTGTCCACAAATGGAGTATTATTGAAATATAGACATTTCCTTCGAGTTACATGTGGTCTGTGACTATTATCTCCACCATAGCAAAGGTCAGAGACTATAGGGTCTAAAACATCTAAGATATTTACTATTTGGCCTTCAAAGAGAATGTATAATGCATGTTATTACCTTATGATAGGCCACAGCTATCAACTGTTAATGTAATGCAGTATGTTGCGATTGCTAATTGTATGTCCCAGATGTAATCTGGGTCATAGTTATTGACAAAAGAAGGTGAGAGTATCCGAAGGTAAAAACTGGAGAAACCATTCTCAACAGTTTTCATGTTGTATCTAGGTCATTAATTATATTACAGTATATTATAATTAATGATTGCTGATAGGAACTCTGCAAAAAATTTCTGTATAACTCTGGAAGATAAAAAAAAAATACAGAGGAATGTGATCTGTGGGAGAAAGCCCTCAAAAGGCAAAAGGAGTCAGAAATAAATTCAAGTGACTAGGAAGGACAGTCCAAGTTGGGAAGATGGAAAAATTAGAAGCGATACTTAGTGTCGTACAAATGAGTCCCTAAGAAAAGATATCTGTGATCGAAAATGAGATTGCAAGGAATATCTTATACCAACAGTAAATGAAGTGTCTTCTGGTTTTGCTGTTTAGGGATCAAAAGAGAACCATGGAGAAGAGGAAGTGTGAATTTAAAGCTAAAATCTAGTTCAAGGAAAGAGTGGCCAAAGAAGGAAGGATTTGTGCTAAATGCTTGGGAGTAGTCAATAATATTCCCAAATATGAGAAAGACGTGAATAAAGAAGGGAGTGTTCTGAGCACACAGGATCTTCTTTATTGACCAAAGAAGATATCTGAAGGTAAAACTCACCAGTTTTCATACTGCATCTGGGTCATTTTTCTGTAACTATTCTTTAATGGGGTGAAGTAAATGCCATAATTTTAATTATCTGGTTAATTCCAAACAATTAGCTAATAAAAATCACAGTGCATGAGAAAAAAAATGAAGCATGATCTGCAGTTTAACACACGGTCATTTCAACTTTAAAGTACACCACTGAAATCAGGAGGTGAAGAGCGTTAGGAGCTACTTGCTTGCTAGCACAGGACTCCATTCTGAAGACTGTTGGCAGAGAACTGTTTGAAACATGTGATTCGCTTTGGGGTTTAATTTGAAAGAGAATTCAAAAGGAAAATACTTACTTATGGCATTGCTCTATAGTTGCATTCACCTGGACTTGTGATGTCATTCAAACCTAACTGTCTTACATCCTTTCAGTTTTGAGTGCTGGAAAGCATCAGCTCCTGCCTTGATTTTTATGTAATATACATTTTGTCCACAGGATGCTATTTGACTGTATTTTGAATCTTACAGCAGAACTTTAAAACATTTTCCTGTTTCATTGTGGAGAGTGGAAGGGAACAGATAAATGGTTTATTTCCCACAGTCTAAGATCACTGGCACAATTCAAGAGAACTAACAGAAAATTTAGGACAGAGCCAGACTCCTGTCTCCCCTGTCAATTGAAGGACCAGAATGTTCTTTGAGAAGACTCTGCCACTAATTCAAGACGTGGAAATCCGTTGCATAGATGACAAATATTGTTCATCGGCAGGTATGTCATGAGAAGTGGAAAGCAGTTGGATAAGTATCTCTTCACATCACGAAGCTATGAATTTCCTGTTCATTTATTCACTTGATAAGTATTTGTTAAACAGACACTCTGTTTCCAAGTACTATTGCCAGGTAGAGATATAGATTTGAATGAATCAGTAAGTTCAATAACTCAATAACTCAACATTTGGTGAGAAAGACAGAAAACCAAACAGATGAGTGAACAATTTAGTATTGGGAAAATACCGTTGATTTTTAGAAATGTCTCCTAGCCAAAAGCTCTTTAAAAAGGAGCATATACACCCTTAGCCCTCTACCCTCAGCCCTCTTAAAGAGGGCTGAAGATCAGGGACAGAGACCAGCCATCCACTCTCTACAATTTTTATCAAGTCTTTATTCTCTCCGATACACTACAGTTGTGATAAACACCATCACAGAAGCAGGTATAACATTTGACACCAAACTATAGGCCATTATGAAAGTACATACAATAAAAAAAAATCTGCCTCCCACACAATAATATCTTTACAAGTTATATGATCATTTCTGGGTAGGAAAAAGAAAGAATCTCTAAAAACATCTTCTAAAGAATAGCAAGGAAATGTTGCACTGAAAGCACTAAAACTGCTCTGGTTTGTTTGTGCACAAATGCTCAGCCAGGATCATTTCTCTTTCAAAGAAATTAAAAGAAAGAACGACTTTGTGTGGTTTCTAATCGACGAGCGCCATCCGGCAAGTACCGGCAGATACGGACACAGGCCATATTTGAACAGCGAGATTTGAGTCTGAAGACTTGTTCCCAGAGATAGATAATGATGAATGCAAGGAGTCTGTGTGTTGGGGTTTAAAACTGCCCTATGCTGCCCCTAGCCTCCTTACACATACAAATAGTACAAAGAATTTAAGAAGGGGGTATTAGGCCCAACTGGTGAAACAAACCTCCATCAGATGTGTTGAAATCTCCTACTTGACCCTCATCTAACCTTAGGTCCAAGACGCACAAAGTAAGATCGAGTTAATCCCAGAAAGCAGGTTTAAACAAACAAGCCAACAGTCCACTCTGTCTTTGAGGAAGGCTGATTTTCCTACTCTCCTCTAACATTGCTTAGGAAACCCGAGGCCCGAAGACTGAGCTCAGACAGAGGTGGTATACCAAGGCCTTGTTTGGAGGTTGTATGTGATGTCTCTTGCTTGACTCTTTCTAGACTACCGCTGTGCAGCAGAGTACACTACTGGGATCTTCACTACAGATGAGCATTTCAAAATTTCTGGCGGAATGTCTCAATTAACTTAACGCATGATGGTGTTGGTTGGAACTTTTTCATAGCTTGACATCAATAAATACATATCTTTACTTTTTTGCATTGAGATGTCTGTCAAGCTAGTCAACAGATTCTCATACTGGACAAGCCTTTTTCTGTTCAGGTTGTAGATTTTGGAAAGGAGAAAGAATGTATACTATTTCTTACTCGAGATGAATGTTTTTATAGGACTGAAACTGAGATATTTTTGTTATATCAAGGTATTGAAGACATTGAAGTTTTTGATTGCACTTAGGAGATAGTAGACAAAAATTATAAAAGACGATTGAAAACTCCATTCATGGGGCAAACAGATACTTTGGATATTATAAATATTTGCATATAACCACCACAGGGGCTTTGAGTGGTTGATGGAATCTATAAATATTTTCAACAGAAGAATCCATAATTAAGATGCATCTATAAATACATATTAAGTTGTATTCACATCCAATTTTTGTTTAATTTTATAATGAATTAAGAGCACACTCATTTTATGAATATGAACTCTATGCATCTTTTGTGTGTGTGTGTGTGTGTGTGTGTGTTCTCATGGTAAGAGTCTGACATGACTAAAACTCTGAAATCTGTGTGTGTAACAAAATTTAACCTGTGAATACTCTCTCGTGTTTGTGAAAGTCATCCTGTCTGTCTCTGGTGTATGTGGATGGCAAAGGACTATCACTCCTTAGAATTGATTTAAAGACAAGTATCAGCTCTGGGCTACCAAAGATTTGTGTTTCCTGTGGTGTAGACATGGGCAAAGGCACAACACAAAGTTGGTTGCACCTTGAGGATATTTTGCTCCTATTATGGGTGAAAATCCCAGATCAGCCAGGTGGAATGGATGATCGGGGAATGCTGAGTGCCTGAACTGTACACAATACACATCCACAATACTCTACATGATAGAACCTATTACCCTCAACTTGTCACACCCATATTCCAGACCCTAAATAATCAAGCAAGAATGGGAAGTGATGATTTGGATCACAGGTTGAACGAAAACTAGATCACTGATTCCGAATTGCTAAGAAAGTCCTATTTCTGAAGGCATAAAGATGCATTCTTTAAGTCTGTTGGTTTGTTTGACCTGGTAGTGATTGACATAAACCTAAGTCAGAGTTGGATGTATCTAAAGCCTGCTGCTGGCATGGCTGTCATGACTTATAAGTTATCTATTAGCTTTTTATCATCATCCTTGAAGTTAAAGTGCAATGTCAGTTTAATCTTATTATATAATTTGTGCTGGATAGAAATATTGACTATTTGACTCTTTCCCTTTTCTTTTTAGTGCACGTGTCTCATCTTTTGTTTTGAAGTTGTGATATTGAAATACTATCCATTCGTCTCTACCTCTGGGTCTCCTCTCAGACATACACAAAAGCCCTGGTTGCTTTCTTCCATAATTACCATACTTTTATATTTAAGTAATATTTTCCTATCGCCCAGTTTCTTTATTTTCTTTTCTCTGGTGTCTGATCTACCGTTCCAACCATCTTTTAAGGATTTTTATTACAAGGAGTAAAAACATGTGTTTTTTACATAGAATTCTACTTTTCTACTTCATTGCTTGTTTGTGTTCAGGCTTTGGTTCATGGGTCTGGAGTTTTCAGTCTCTGCTTGCTTGATTCCATTGGTGGTTTTCTTTTTAGTTTTTTAGCCTTGTGGTGAAGCACATCATGGTAGAAATGCCTAGTAAAGGAAACCGTTTACCTCATGGTGGCTAGAAAAAGAGAGAGGGAGATAAAGGGAGAGAGAGAGAGACAGAGAGAGAGACAGAGACAGAGACAGAGAGAGGCTGGTGTTCCGACAGTTCTTGTAGTTCCATCTGAAGGCATGCTCCAGTTCCCTAACTTCTTTCCATTAGGCTCCACCTTACTAAGCACCATGGGCCTTGGTTAACATCTAAACCACAAAATGACGAATGGACAGCTACTTCATACCAGTTATTGTCTATGTGTCTTAGTCTGGGTCTCTGGAGAGTGAGAGCCTTAGGTACTGGTTTCTGCACTCTTCTTCTTTGAGTTCAATCCCCAGAAGCAAAAGAAATGAAAGTGAGGGAAAAAGAGATGGAGGAGGGACATGAAGGTTCCCTGTGAGGGCGTCTCCAGAGCCTGCTATTGTAACTAACCTTGCAGAGCTGCTTTCTATTAAGTCCTTTCAAACCTGTGCCTCAGGATGGTTCGTTCCGGAGAAGGAAGGAAAGCATCAGCCTTTATTGCCTGGCTCCAGGCTCCCAGCAACTTTGTTCCCCACTGTGTACTAATTCCCTTACATTTCTGAGTCACTCAGGATTCTAGCTTTATAATCTGGAGAAGGGTAGCATGCTTGGTAGCATACTTGAAGGATCAGGGTGGGTTAGGATGCAAATTAGTGTCCCTGGACACAAGAGAACTCCACAGGAACTTGAGGAAGTCCACAAGCTCAAGGAATGTAGTTCTGACCAATTTCTCCTTTGGGGAAAGGTAACAGCTGAGTATGAGTATCAACAACCAAATAACTACCATCGCACTCTTGGTTCTCCAACAATGGTTTGGCAAACTGCAAATGAAATCAAACATGTGTCATGCTAAGAAAAAAAGAGAGTCCACGCAAATACCTGAATATAAGGTCAGTGCTGCTTAGCCAAGAAAAGACAAGATAGAGGATAAAGGGAAGGGTGACTTAGGTTGTGCAAATGGAATATACAGAATTATAAGCAAGAGTACTGAAGGCTTTGGGGACATATAATGCTATAGTACCGTTCATCCCAAATCTGTGGACTGTATTGTAGTAAAGAAAAAAAATGTACTTGTAAGCAAATTCATTCACTCATTGTAAAAGAGGTACGCCAAACACATTTTCTACAGACAACTACTATGGGAGAAAGAAAGCAGCTGTATTTGAAAGAGGAAAAGTGCACAGCGCTTTGCCTAACCATCTAGTTCGCCATCAAATATTCTTATTATAATATAATAACAATAATTAATAAGGATGATGGACAACCATTTGTATTTATAATAAAAGAGTAATTGTTGCTCATTTTCCTTTGGTAGTGGCACTATTGAATTAATCATACCCTTGATAAATTACTGAAACACAGTGTTAAGCTATTGTAGGTGTCCTCATTCTTTTCAGTTGTTTTTATTATGAAGTGTCATAGCCTAGTAATGGTGAAATTAAAGAATTCATAAAGGATTGGGGGGGGAAAGATAACACTTCTGGACATTTCTTTTTTTTTTAAAAGATATGTCTTTTTTGTGCATGTATACATGTTGAATGTGTGCATAATTGTATTATTGCTATCCTCCCTAGAGGATAAATTGATCTTGGAAGAAATCTTTAAGCCAGATACATAAAAGAAAGAATGGCATTTCTTCTCCCCCACCTCCCCAATTTTGGTGGATGAAAGCTAGAAACATAATGGGACATTAATGTTAATGGGGAAGGAGGTGGACGCTGCACCCAAAGGTTAGCAGATTGGCGAATGAATGCTCTTTCATCACTAGACTCTTTCTGGTCCATTCGGTTGTTGTTTAGCTCTGAAATCCCAATGCGACAACTTCAGATAGTTGAGGAATATGGGGTAAGGCTCCTGATCTCGAAATGGCTCGTTCACTCCAATTAGTCCTACAATGCACAAACTCTCTCCACTGCTTTCCGTGGCTCTCGGTGACTCGTGCATTCCTCTCCACGGTGGGTGAAGCATAACTGTGTAAAACACACATAGAATTTTCACATGGGTGCAGTGTCCTAGGATGGTGGGGCGGGGGCGGGAGGCGGGGATGGAAAAACAGAGAAAGAGAATCTTAAGAACAGAGGCCGTGCTGTGTGTGATCAACTTTGGTACTATTCTCAATGCAGCGGTTCCCCTTTTGTTGTCGATTATGAACTTGGCAAAGAAACTCGCTCCTTTTGTTCCTCTGCTGGGTATTAATGCATAGCAAACGGGGTAATTACATTAGTGAACATTCCACAAGCCCCTGCCTGTCATCCGACTGCAGTGAACACAAGTGCCATTATGGCCAGGATTGTCCGAGATTCCTTGGCTGACGCCAGCACGATGTGCAATGACATCAGGGCCCCTTTGGCAGTCCTGTGGTTACAAACTGACAGCATGTTAATGGCATGTAAGAACAAGACAGCCAGGCTCAGTAGCATCCTCCCATATTCAGAAAAACCGTATGCTAACAGCTCATCATTACACGGGTTTAGATGGAGAAAGCATCCTATCTGTCTCTTGAAGTATAATTACATGGCCATCCTATGATATGTCTAGCACCGAAGGCAGCTGCTCAGAGCTCCCTAGCCAGTATTATAAAGCTGTTCTACTCTACTGACCAAACCTATTCATCCTGGGCCGAGCGCCTTCAAAGCCAAGGTTGCTGTTACAGACTTTGCTCCAGCAAGCACTGCAGGGTAGGAGGAGGGCCTGTGTCTGGGCTACTGAAATGAGCAAGCCTTGTGTAGCTCACTGTTCAACACTTCCCACTCTTCGGGGCTGGGTTGGAGAGCATAGCTTTAGGCCCCGGTCCCATCACATGACAGCTTTGGCAGCCATGAAGCTGGGGTCAGGGCAAGACCTGACATGTCAAGCCAATTGCAAGCTCCAGAGCAAAGTGCATTCTTGGCGGGCACGCAGGGCAGAGATGCAGAGCCAGGTGCTCATCTCCTGCTACGTCAGCTCCAAGCGGGGCAGGTGGGATGGTAGGAGTGGACTTTAGGGAGATACCACGGGTCTCAGTCTCCAGACAACCAATAAACAGGATCCTATGTCACCTCCCACGTGCCCCAAGAGCTCAGGGGAGAATGCCTTAAAGACTTGCTGTCACTTTTGTTTGTTTATTATTTATTATGTATGTTTTTGTTTTTTAATTTTGTCATGGTCTTGGTGCTTGAACTCAGGGTCAAGGCGTTGTCTCTGAGCTTTCTTGGCTCAAGGCTAGCACTCGATCACTTGAGCCCCAGCTCTACTTCCAGTTCTTTGGGTGATGAGTTGGAGATTAAGAGTCTCATGAACTTTTTGGTGCAAGCTGGCTTTGAACTGTGATCCTCAGATCTCAGCCTCCTGGCAAACTAGGATGGCAGGCGTGAGCTACCAGTGCCTGGCTGCCTCTTTGTACCTTTTATAAACCATGCCGTGCTATACAAAGCTGACCTAGGACAAAATAATGTGTGACATTTAGACAGAGCCATTTCTAACACTGTCCTAAAATTCTAGAAATGATCAGAAAGTATATCTCCTTTTGGTTGATCACAGATAATATTCCAGATTGTCTGAAACTTATAAATGATCATAGAAACATGGCATATTTTCTACAAATGAAATTCAAGCTATGAGAAATGGGTATGAGCCTGAATTTCACATCTGAGATAATCTTCAATACAGTTTCTTCTAACATCTGCACTTTTGTAAGAAACGTAGTTTTTTTTAGCATATCAAGAATACCTGCATTGTGTCCAAAAATTCTTGTCTATTCATAATGCAATTTAAATAATAAAACCACTGGAAAAAATGCAAAAGGATAAAGCTAAATAGAGCCAATCAATCTCATTGTGTTGTAAGAATAAAGTTTATTTAATTTAATGTGATTATAGAATCGTGTTTTATTGTGAGAAATTTGAAAACATCATCCACGATCATATTATGGACAGATAACTTCCACGGGTCTTTTACATTCTCAGTCTTTTAAATTTATATTTATCTATTTATTATGCCTTTGTCTCATTTTTGAGAGCAGTCTGTATGTTGAATTTTAAATTCTGCTGTATCAGAAAGCATTTCATCGTATGCCTTTCATTTTTTCTACAAACAATTCACAGGCAGAAATTTGATGCCTATTTACCATCCCATTATGATATGCTTCATTGTTTACTAGCTGTTTTCCTGGTTGCTCAATAGTTCCTTGCACTCACGTTTTGCCATTATTAATAAGATGATAATGGTCACTATAGCAACAGGTATAAAACTTTGTTTCTTTGTCTCTGTTAACTGTCTCAGGCTGTATTCGAAAACTTTGAATTGCTAAGTCCTTAGACACTACATTGTGAAAGACTTCTGATACATAAAATTAATACACCTTATTAAAATTTTTTGTTTTATTCTTCAGCTTTCTTCTCTTTGTTTCCTAATTTCTTTGCTCTGAACACTTGTGTAATAGCCATCAGAATTCTGCAGAAATCAAGACACTAATAAAGAGTAAGTTAAAAAGATGTATATGTTATGTGTTTGTGTGAGTGTGTGCAGGGGTATTGTGTGCATGTCTGTGTGTGTTATGCAGAAGTGAGGGAGTGGTATGTGTTTGTGCATGTGTGTATTCTTGAAGGAATGATATTTTTGATTACTGAGAAAGATGTGGAAATGAAGGAGGAAGGAGAAAAAGAACATAAAATAGGTTACTTGGAGTTAAAGAATGAGATTACTTGGAGAAGAATCAAATGCAAAACTTGGAAAGGAGGCTTTTTTCATGTGTTCATGAAGTCACCAGTACGTCTTATACAATTGCATTAACTTCTATCCTTCCTTTTCACAAAGTCTTTTCTTTAAATATATTACATTGTTGAGAGAGCTTACTTTGATAGAAAAGCCAAGTTAACAGTGTGATTCGGTAATTTTTAAAAAATGAATGAATGCTTAGATTTCTTGAGCAACATTTCTTAGAAGATGACTTGGGTAACGTGAGTGGCTAAAGAAGCTTAAGTTCCGCCTGAATTGTGTCAGAAAGAACACATAAATTTCTGGGCACCAGTGGGTCATGCTTATCACCCTAGCTATTCAGGAGGCTGAGATTTGAGGATTGTGGTTCAAAGTCAGCCCAGGCAGGGAAGACTGTAAGACTCTTCTCATCAATGAACCACCAGAAAACTGCAAGTGGAGCTGTGGCTCAAAGTGGTGGCCTGCTAGCCTTGAGCTGAAGAGCTCAGGGACAGTGCCCAGGCTTGAGCTGAAGAGCTCAGGGACAGTGCCCAGGCTTGAGCTGAAGAGCTCAGGGACAGTGCCCAGGCTTGAGCTGAAGAGCTCAGGGACAGTACCCAGGCTTGAGCTGAAGAGCTCAGGGACAGTGCCCAGGCTTCAAATTCAAGCTCCAGGATGGATAAAAAAGAAAGAAAGAATAGATAGTATTTATTCCACAATTTAAAACTAATTCTAATGCTTTGTACATTTTTAACAATTATCTTAATCTCTCTTAGAATCATATTTTGTCTAGCTAGTTGTAGCACAGGTGTAAAACCTCACGTTACCAAAGCATTTCTATGACTGTCAGGCCTATTTTTTTTATTATTATCCAGATCATAACCTGGATGATTTTGCTCTAAGCTGCCCTCCTGGAATCCCGTCTCTCGGGTGCTTGGCATTCTGCTTCGTTTGTCAACCTCAAAGTTGTTCCTGTGTGCTGCTTTAACTTTTGTACAATCCAAAATATTAAATCTGATTTTATAACCTTAGAGTAAATAACAATCTGCATGTAGATTTACCTGTGGTATAAAAGAGAGAGCACAGTTTTGAATGTACAAAATAAAAACAAAAAATATATTTCATACAGAACCAAAAACATTTACACATACACAGAAGTTTTTGTGGCAATGTGGTTGTTAATCTGGAAAAGCATTGTAGCTAGACACGTGAGCGATGCTCTACTTTGAGGAGAGTGTAAACTATGAGTTGTTTATATTTCCAGGAACAAGTGGATAGTGTTATAACATGTTTACCCATAAGCCCACTTTCTACACTGCTTACATGCTTCTGACCACTAATAGATTTTCAGTCTGCCAATGGATCTCCAGTAGAAGAGTAGACATTCGTATTCTGTTGGCTCTAGTTTTTTTGTTTTGTTTTGTTTTTTTGCTGCTTGTGTTTTTGTCTTTTCTCCATATACACAGAATAAATTACTGTTCCAAGGAGCGACTATTTCACATTTGCTGGAACGGGTCTGGGATCATGGGATTTTGTGAGTTTGGTTGTAGATGAAGAGTTCTCACTGATTTATTCTTTTGCTGCAGATGACAAGCAAGTAAACATTTAATAAAATAATTGCATCAAGTCTCTCCTGCTGAAGTGACAGAAATCAGTCAAACGCTTGTTATTAATAAGGTGACTATTACCTAGGCTAGGGCTATTAAAGCTGGTTGACCACAAACCCTCTGAAAATTAGTTTTCTTTTTATTAGGCAAGTAAAACACTACAAAGCCCTCAGCATGCAACTGGACTCCTTTATAAACCACACCCTGTCCTAACCCTGAAATTACACCATCATTCCCTTCCGTACGTCCCTTAGTTACCGGGAACCATGTAAACCTATGTTGATTCCTACTTTTTTCTCTTTTTTTTCTGCCTGCCTTACTCTTCTTTATGACATTGTAAATAATGTCAAGACACAGGTAGGAATTCATAGCTTAAAAAAGTATTACATTTAATTCTTCCTTCTTTTAACATTATGTCTGTTGGACAGAATCTAAGAAATAAATGCTGGATGAATGATAAATGAATAAATGAGTGGATGAATGGATAAATGAATAACCCTGGGACAATCATACCATCTTTGAAAAGTTTTTAATAGCATATCCACAGGGAAATGATTGATACAGCGTCACTCGTTCTAGAAAGACTTTGAATCCTGAACTTGTTGAGAATGGTAGTACCGCCAAGTGTTTCATGATGTTGTACTAACAATTGTGTCTTCTATCCCAGGGGAGCTCAAGCTGTTTGTTTGTAATTATTTGTGGGTTTTTTTTCCCCACAAAGTCAAAGGGAACCAATTATGTAGGTGTCATGACTGATTTGAAAGAAGTTGAAGAGATCTTTCCACAGTGGAAGTATCCAATCAAATTCTAGAAAACTAGTCTGAAGAGTTCTTAGTCTTAGCTAAGACTGACTAGTTAACGGGCTTAACTGAATAGTTAGTAGTCTTGGTCGAGAGTTTCTCAAGTGTGAGCTTCAGTGACAATGGAGAAGAAACTCGCAACTCAAGTGGAAAAGGGCATAGAGGCGTCTTGATAAAATTTCAGACATCTTCCTTGACTGTCTATTTTCTTCTTACAAAACATGTTGGTGGTTTTTAGTCCCAAGTTTCCAAACCTTATGTTCTTCCTTGTCGGTGACGTGATCAAGCTGGATGGGAAAGTTGTCCAGGAAACTGTTATGTTAAGCTCTTTTCCACAGGAACTTATTGTTTTAATAAGATGGGAACATGTTCTTAAGGGGGAAAAATGTCATTCAAGATCCATTGGAGGACAGAGAAAGAAGGAGGAGGAGGAGGAGGAGGAGGAAGAGGAGGAGGAGGAGGAGGAGGAGGAGGAGGAGGAGGAGGAGGAGGAGGAGGAGGAGGAGGAGGAGGAGGAGGAGGAGGAGGAGGAGGAGGAGGAGGAGGAAAAACACAGTATTCTCCACAGAATTCAAATTTCCTTGCCAGAGAAATCTGAACACAGCCTGAGATCTGAACCCAGGGTACTGGGAGTTAGTACGCAGTTACTCAGCACTAGAAAGAGGGGTTTGTATCCCTCTTTCAGTGGGAAAGAACGTAGACCAGAGTGTGTATACCGTGCAGATTTTCCCAAGTCCCAGCAGACTAGGGATTCTAAAGTAAACAATGCCGCACGCAGGTAAGCACTCAATCAATATTTCTCGAAAGGGTGCCTGAACACCAGAAGCTCCTTGGTGACAGTGTTTTCCCCCGCGTAGCTTATCTTATACTAGTGTATGGGATAAAACAAACACAAAAACCAAACCCAACAAATCATATCCAAGAGAATTTTTTATATCAGTGTAATCTACAGCCTTAGAACCTCCCCTCTCTCTCTTCAGAAGTTGTTTTTACGAAAGATTTGTATCAGCATGCAATAAATTCTACAAGGAGTTGCTCGTTGTGACATTTTCATACACAGACACACGTACACGTACCCCGATGTTTTCATTCTAATTTCTCTACAGGTATTGCCACATCTGCAAGAATTAAGTGACCATACACAAAAGTCACCTTGTGGCTTTGGTGGATCTTTACTGTGCTAAGAGTTTACTTTTTTTTTCTCTCCAGTATTTTCTTTTTTCATTGTTAAGGTGATGTACAGAAGGGTTACAGTCACATAAGTCAGGCAATGAGTGCATTTCTTGTTGAACAGTGCCACTCTCTCCCTCATTTTCTCTTCTCTCTCTAGCTAAGATGACCTGGAATCACTAACTAATGATTCAAATATGGATAATACGAGCACATGAGTAGCAATGAAAAGTGGTAAACTGCCAGGCACTGGTGGCTCATGCCTATAATCTTAGCTATTCATGAGGCTGAGCTCTGAGGTTCAAAGCCAGCCCCGGGGAATGGAAATCCATGAGACTCTTTTGCCAATGAACCACCAGAAAACCAAAAGGAGAGCTGTGGCTCAAAGTGGTAGAGCGTTTGCCTTGAGCAAAAGAGCTCAGGGACAGTGCCCAGGCCCAGAGTTCCAGCCCCACAAACAATAACAACAACAAAGAAGAAGAAATAGAGAGAGAAGAGAAAGAAAAGAGAGTAACCATACTCTTAGCAGTGAACTATCCCTTTAGCCTTCTTGTTTTCCTATCTCTGCTTTCTACCAGCCTGTACCACCCTTATCGAAACCTGGGCAATGTTAGGTTCCTATTTTTGCCTAATACGCTAAGAAAGAGCATGCACTGGAAGAGAGTCTCTCCAAGTAGACTGTCGTTGGGAATAAACCCAAGTGGAGGTCTGGAGTTGGAGGCTACGTGCTTCCTCTGGGGAGGGTCTCTGAGGATGAGGCCGCTTCCGCCAGGGCCTATAGCTTTTCACAGATTCACTCAAGAGCAGCAAAAAGCAGGTTGCCTACAGAGAGGCCACGCCAGGCCCCTTTGGCAACTAATCCTAGGCAGATCTGGTGATGGACTTCCCCCAGAGGCTTGGGCCAAGAGGACAGAAAGCATGGGGAATAAAAGTAAGAGCCCAGAGCTTCCAGTCCATCCTTACTATTACATAAATGTTCTATTTTGGAAGCTGGCTTCCTCCTTCACCACTGCCCTCCCCCCGCCCCTCCCGCAAGCTGTTCATAGACAATAAAACACCAGGAATCCCTGAAGAGGGGTAAAATGCTGACATGATTGAAGAAGGAGGACTCTGATAAGAAGATAAAAATCTAATAAACAGAGTCTAGAGAACCCTGGCTTGTCTCCGGCACTTGCCAGTGTAAGCAAAACCCTCCCAAGGAAAACAAAAGGAACCTTAATAGTAGGGACATCGCACTCGCAACCATCTGAAGGAGAAAGTTAGGGCCGTGACCTCCACAGGCTGCAGTTATGAGCGTCTGACAAGAAAATATTTGATTTGGTTCAAGAAGCAAAATCAGTCCGTGGATTTTTTTTTTCATATCTTTTTTTTTCCCCCCTCCTTTTCTCCAGTAAAGAAATAAAACAATGTGTTGTCTCCGTGGCTTCGGTAGAGCTGTGGACACATGGTTAAATATTCCTCCCACCCACGTTGCTGATTTCTGTTTGACTTGGTCTTATTTCTTCTGGGATTTTAATCACTCCCAGGAAAAGCTGGATCCACAGAACCATTGATTTTTCTTTAAAAAAAAAAAAATTAACTCAAGGTTCCCGAAGGCGAATGTCAAATCTCACACACACATCGGCAACGATGGAAAGCCGTGAGTTCTCAGCAAGGACTGGAAGGAGCAGCTACAGAGCTGGGATTGGGTTGAAGATGGCTCCAAAAGCATGAGAAGAACACAACCGATCATTGAAACCTAGGTCAGAGGATTCTCTAGAAAAATGCTTACAGGAGCTGAGTGCTGGTAGCTTACACCTACAATCCTAGCTACTCAGGAGGCTGAGATCTGTGGATAACGGTTCAAAGCCAGCCCAGGCAGGAAAGTCTGCCGGACTCTTATCTCCAGAAAACAGGAAGTGGTGCTGTGGCTAGAAGTGGTAGAGCTCTAGCCTTGAACAAAAGAGCTCAAGGACAGCGCCCAGGCTCCAAGTTCAAGCCCAATGACCGACAAAATAAAATAAAATAAAATACAGGCCAAATGAGGCTCCCAGGTGAACCCAAATAAAATAAAATAAGAACTCCAAAGAGGTAGAAATTCTGTCTGTCTCTGTCGCAACACTGGTAAAACACTGGCAATAATGAATGTTGATGCCTTTTGGCATTTAATGAAAACATAAAGGAGAATTAGAGATGAAGAAAGAGGCAAAAACAAGGAATCGAGGTCTTGAAGGGCTTTTTCTGCAAAACCTTTCGAGAGCACTAATACCTTGCTGCCACTGGCTTTCATTACGATGAATTTAATTTTAACATTTATAACATTTATTTTTTCATGAGCCAGACGAGGACTACATTTGTGCTATAGAAATGATTCGGATTTTTGCTTTTTTTAGATAGTGTTTTCTTCCCAAGGAGAAAAGAAAAGCAGAGAGAAAGTGTAAGTTGGAAAGATCTAGAAGAAAATAGAAAAGCAATGAAACTATTAACCTAGACAAGGGTAGATTTGGGGGGAGAAGAAAAATATCCCAGAATGGAAAAAGCTAAACTGAGGGGTGAAAGTCTAAAGGAACAGGTTAATATGCTTACTTTTGTTCAGACTTCGCTATCTTATCCTTGGGTCAGCCTGAATTAACGTTACCCTCCTGTGGTAAAGAGCTACATAATCACAAATACACCATTGGCATAATCTATTTTACAGAGGAACCGTACTAAGAGCTCCTGGTGTAGAGCCAGGAAGGCTGTGTTCAAACCTTGTCCCTGTTCTGTACCAGAGTACAGGACCTTGAACAAATTATTTTAACCTCTCAGTCACTCCCATCCCTCTACTTCTAAAGGAAGGTTAAAAAGAAAATGATATTTATCACAGAGGGAGCGAGGTTCTGTGGGTTCAATGTGTCAGCTCACTTGAAGTATTGGAAACAGTCCTAGTGCATGAAATAATTAAATTATTTTTATAATTATAAAGATCATATGTCCACCTCAAATTTTGTAGGATATAGCAATGTGGGTAATAAAAAGTGATATTTTCACCCTAACAGCTGGAAATGATCAATGTAAACTCCCCCTACCCCCGCCTCACATGTGTGCATTTGGCAGTACCTAGGATTGAACTCAGTACCTGGTGCATCTTAAGCAGGTGCTTAATGACTCGAGTCCTGTCTCCAACCCCTTTTTGCAATGATTGCTTCCAAGATAGGGTCTTGCCTTACACCTTAGCCAACTTGGGCTGTGATCCTCCTACTTATGTTTCTCCATAGCACTGGGAATGTCAAGTGTGGGCCACAGGGCCCAGCCATTGGTTGACATGGAGTATCTAGAACCTATCTGTATTTGCCGATCCTGGGGCTTGAACTCTGGACCTGGGCGCTGTCCTTGAGCTTCTTTTGCTCAGAGTGAATGTTCCGTCACTTGAGCCCCTGTGACACTTCTGGATTTTTTTGAGTAGTTCTTTGGAGATAAGAGTCTCACGGAGTTTCCTGTCTGGGCTGGCTTCAAACCATGAACCTCACATCTCAGCCTCCTGAGAATCTAGGATGATAGGCATGAGCCTCCGGTGCCCGGCTTAGAACTTCTTTTTTACTGGGATGAGCACAAACTAAGATTCCCCCAACCTCCTCCCAAGTAGGTGGGTAACATATTAGAGTGATATCACTTGCTTTCTATGTGCTTTTTTCAAACAAAGTTGTAATTACATGCTTTTATTTGTTTGTTTACGTTCTTTCTCATCCAGCGGTGATATATATATATATATATAATATACATATTATATATATATATACACACACACACATATATATATATAATTGTACACATACATATTTGTGTGTGAGCATGGATATGTAACAATTTAATCAAAGATTCTGAACACATACAAATGTATGCTATCATA
The DNA here is from genome assembly GCF_024711535.1 of Dipodomys merriami. NCBI lineage: Eukaryota > Metazoa > Chordata > Mammalia > Rodentia > Heteromyidae > Dipodomys > Dipodomys merriami. Next base: position 13,372,681 of record NW_027204826.1, read on the forward strand.
AAACCTCACTCAGGTTTTTTAAAATGTATTTTGGTGATGAAAAATAAATACAAAAACAAAAGAAAACAGTCATTCAATAATTTCAAACCAAAAGCAGCCACAAGCCTAGTATGCGTGGCTCACACATATAATCCTACATTCTTGGGAGGCTGAGATCTGAGTACTACAGTTCAAGGCCCATCTGGACAGGAAAATGCATGAGACTTTTATCTTGAATTAGCCACCCAAAATCTAGAAGCTCAAGTGGAAGAATACCAAGCAGAAAAAAAGTGGAGGCCCTGAGTTTAAGCCCCAGGTAATGGACACAAAATAAAAAGAAAACAGAAAGAGGAAAACACCACCATTAAAAGCAGACAGTGCACAATGTACAGTAAATAATCAGAATGACCTATGGGATGGTTGATGCCAAAGATATTTACCCAAATCCTCCTCTACCCATGAAGTCTCTACATGCAACCTGTGTGAAAGAGGAATAGATAAGAAGGTTCCTCTGGCCTTCGAAGTGGCCTATTTTGAATCCTATCAAGAAATTCATTCCTTTGCCTCCTCCTCCCTTCCCCCAACCCCAGTCCCTCAACGGGTGTGTATTTAGCTGGGGGAAGACTCGGGACCAGTTTATTATACACAAATCATCTCCTGGATGAAGTTTGTGGTGGCAGCCAAGAGAGGAGAAAGGGGAAAAAATTAGAAAAATTTCAATTTCAGGACCATTATTATTTTCATTAATCATAAGAGGCGCTGTCACCCCTGTCCTGACTGTTTAGAAGGAGATCTATTATACGGTCCATTTAGTCCAAGCCATATTACCTCATATGTTTCCCTGGCTGACCAAATAAGACTTAAGAGATAAAACAATTTACTGTTCATTATGATCCGTGTCACTGGAATCAATCTATTAACCTACATTAACTGGCTATGTGACGATACCTCACATACACGCTTCCTGGGTTTATACAGAAAAAGCCAGGGACTGGGAAGGGGAATGGAGAGAGGGAGGGGAAGGGAAGAAGGAAGGAAACCAGGGCCCATAAAGTGCAGCCGACGTATAATTTGCCAAGCGAATACAACTTCATTTTCCAGTGCCCACCGCTGGGCCTTCCACATCCTCACGCAGCCCCTGACCTGTAAAGAAGTCTAACAAATTGCCTTCTATTGTGGAACCAAAAGGTACCATCAAAAGAGGGCGATGGTTCGCTGGCTCTAAAGTATGATGGGAAGTCTCGGGCAGGAATAAAGAGCTGCGTTTTATGAAGTTAACCCATTAAGGTTAAAAGCAAGCAAGAAGCTCTCAGCTGGGGAGGTAAGCAGTAGAACTGGGAGGGAAAAACTCCCTCTGGCTCCAGTTCTTTCATTCCAACCCACCACCACCACCACCCCCCTCAAAAAAAAAAAGGGCCGGATAGATCAGGTGGAGCAAGAGTCATGTCACATTAACACAGCAAGAATTGTGGGTAACATTCACATATAAAGAATCATGTTCTTCCCGTGTTAGAGAAGGAAAATCACCCTGCTGTTTGTCCAGACATCCCTTCAGATTCTCTGTCTCCCTCCCTCTCTCTCTCTCTCTCTCTCCATAAAAGATCATGAGTATCTCAAGAAAGGAAAAAGTCTCCTTGATGCACTTCTGCATGGAAAGAAAAAAATCAGACAAGGCTGGAAAGAAGTTAGGGCACTGTGAACTATCAGAATGGAACCACTATTCTCCATTTATAGCTATGTGTGGGAAGCTCATTGGTTGGCCATCACTGATGCCATCCCAGCTACTAAACAACTAGGAAGAAATAGAAAGAGATAGGAGGAGAATGATTCGAAGCTGACCCAGGCAAAAATTAAGATAGATTACCAGGAAGAACAAGTAAGGATGTATGAGTAGAGTGTATGCAAGATTGCAGTGCAAGATCCAACTTGGACAAAAACGCTGAGAATCTGCCTGAAAAAAAAAAAGTGAGGGTAGAGGCATCACTCAAGTGGTAGAATGCTTACTTTTCGAGCACCAGATCCTGAGTTCAAACCCCAGTACCATCAAGAAGAAATGTACTCACATAGAACATGCTCCGTTGATGGCAACCTCCATTCATAAGCAGGTCCCTTCATCCATGGCTCACCAATCTACAGCCTCTAAGATGGTAAGATAGCAAGGAGGTGGACCCTGTCCACACACGGCCAGAGGGGGTCATGCTCAGTGCGGGTGAACTACCACCTCTTTCCAAGCTGGGCTCCACTAACTCCCTAAAGAATCTCTGAATAGAAATGCACAACTTTGCTGTACCATCCGCCATATCTGTCCAAGGAAGATATAAAAATATCTGTGGGACACTGGCTATTCACTAGCCCAGGATGTATTTGTTTCCCTATGGACCAACCGTAGTATAAAAGAAAATAGGAGGAATTAATGATGGAATAAGGTTCCTTCCTTCCTCCCTCCCTCCCTTCCTTCCTTCCTTCCTTCCTTCCAATTCCTTCCCTGCTTTCCTCCTTCCCTCTTTCTCCCCTTCCTTGCCTCTCTCCTATCCTTCTCTAATCTCCCTCTTCTTTCTTTTCTAATCCCTCTCCTGCCCTTCCTTCTTCCCTCTCTCTCTCTCCTCTTCCCCCTTCCCCTTCCCCTGTCCCTTCTTCTCTTCCTCCTTTCCTGTTTTCCTTTCCCTCCCTCTCTTCCTTCCTTTCTTCCTTTTTATTCTTTCATTCTTCCTCTCTTTCTCTGAACAATAGAAAAATTGGGCTGCCTTTGTTTTTTTTAGAATGGAGAGTTATATGTGCTATAGTTTGTGTGTAGTCATAGCACATACATGAATATATATACATATATAAACTTTAACCTTCCTATTAAATATCCAAGTGGGAAATGAAATGTCAATTTATTTGGTCATAAAATTAATACTGTAAAGGACATTCTCAAACAGAGATATGTATTTTGGCATTATCACATACATATTGGTTGTTTTCTTGAGATTAACCAGTGATAACATCAATAATGCTGATTGAGAAGTTTTGAGAGTTGATTCCTGGTACATGGTAAGGTTAAGAGGCTGAAGCCATGAGGAGAACTTAGTGAGGAAACACACAGAACAGAGGCCAGGGAGGCAGAAAATAAAAAGTCAGAATAGAAGCCAAGTGATAGAAGAGTCTCCACTCAGGTGCCAGTGGCTCAGGCCTGTCATCCTAGCTACTGAGGAGGCTGAGATCTGAGGATCTAGGTTCAAAGCCAGTCCAATAGGAGAGTCAGTGAGACTTTTACCTCTAACAAACCACCAACAAATACTCAGAAGTGGGGCTGTGGCTCAGGAGCACAAAAGCTCAGGGGCAGTGCCCAGGCATTTAAAATCTAATGGGCTAGAAGACGACTTCCAAATTCCAGTCCATCTGGAACTTCTAGGAGTGTTACTAAGCATCCAGGACATGCCATGCGCAGGTGGAATAGAAAATAAAATAATCATGGAAACGTGTGTGGGCTTTAATCCTCTTCACAAGTAGACCCCCCACCTGGCCAGGCCTACCCAAATTCTACCCCCACTCTTCCTGTGGGATTATTCATTTCTTACTGGGAAGGGAGGAAGAGAGGTTGGGGTCTCAGAGAAGAGGAAAGGCTTGCTAGTGGGAGGTAAAATATGAAATGGATAATCATGACCAAGCCTTCATTGGCGAGGGGGGGAGGGGGGGAGGTGCAAACTGTACCCGGGGGAATTTCAAGCAGTTTATGCCTTCTTGCCTTCTAGGTGGGGACTGGAATTTGCCTTTCAGATGGACCTTCTGTTTATAATGGACAGGCCCATTTGGGCTAGGACCTTTGAATTAACCTTCTGTTCCTTGTGAAAAGCTTCAGTGCTTCCAAGAAGAGATGTTTAAGCAGACTGATTAGTCCTGAAAATTAGAGCGTTTCATAAAACCATATTCCAGCGGGTCACACAGTGGTTCAGTACCTCTAGAATTTTCCAGGGTTCTAGTAAAGCACTTCCACCCGGCATACCTTCCCGGATCAAAAAGCATCTGTGCCCAGAATTCTCTGATCTCCAAAAGGGGTCACTCCACCTTGAGAATCAACCCCACGACAGAAGGCTGGGCATAGTGCATCTGTAGCTGTTGGAGTTGTCAAAGAGCACAGCCATGTTGCCCGCACAGTGGAATTTCTTCTGCTAAAGATGATGGATGTTCATATTCACAAATTAGGGAGAAAGGATACACTTAGCTGAGGACAAAGGTTCAACTCTGAATGGAAAACTACAAAAAAAAATGCAGCCAGCACAATTCCAGATAGACAATATACTTGCTTGTCGATTTTTCGTGCTCTATATCACGCTGTAGTCTTGGAACCGGGGGAAAGCCTTAGGAGTAATATTTAACCGCTTTATCTCCTTTATGGTTTGACAGAGGTATTTCTCTTGCTTTCAAGTCAACCCACTTCCTCAAACTAAGCTATTTTTATTGCTGGAGAAAACAATGCTTCCTCCCACTTCTCTATTTTTCCCCCTCCTCCTCTTCCCCATCATCACTAAAGTCCTTCAGAGACTCAAAGACAGCAATTAGATCATGATTTGGGGGTTCTATAAAGCTATGAGAAAGGTTTGCATTTGTCTTAGCTTAATACTGGTCCGAGGTAATTACTTAATATTCTCCAATTGTTATTTTTGTCAAGCTTGATAAAATTGTAATGGTTATTGCCTATCTCCCCATGATCCAAATTCTAGTTCATCACTGTCTGGTAGAATTTTCTAGAACACACTGTCTCCTAGATAGCCACTAGCCACATGTGCCTATTGAGTGTTTGAAATGTGCCCCAATTGACCTACAAACTAGATGTGTAATATGGTTTAGTTTATCCATGTGCATCAAAACAGCTATAGGACAGGACAGTGTAAGACTAGTACCATTTATTTTATTATTTTTTCCTTTGGTCAGTAGTGGGGCCTGAACTCTGGGGGCCTGGGCGCTATCCCTCAGCTCTTTAGTTCAAGGCTAGTGCTTTACCACTTGAGCCACAGTGCCACTTCTAGCTTTTTTTTCTGCTTCTGTGGTACTGAGGAATTAAACCAAGGGTCTCATGCATGCAAGGCAAGCACTCTACCACTGAGCCACCTTCCCAGCCCTCTATTTTATTACTTTTTAAGGATAAGGCTAAGAAATTCTTATTTTGGGTACTAAACTTGGCAACTAAACTTGCATGAGAACCATCAGAGAGATGTATTAAACCACAGACCATTGCCAGGTACATTGATTTATGTCAGTAATCCTAGCTCCTGAGGAGGTAGACCACCAAACAACTCATGAGACAGCATCTCAGCCAATGGCGGAGAGGAGTGGCATGTTGCTCTCATTCCAGCTACACAGAAACCATTAACAGGATATGGCCATCCAGGCAGGCTTGGGCCAAGAAATAAAAATACTAGACTCTATCTTAAATAAAATAATAACAACTAGAGCTCAAGCATTGGGGATACCAGCCTAGCAGCCAGGAAGCTCTGAGTTCAAATCCCAGTACTGCCCAAATCAAACCTAAAACCCAAACTGCATATTGTTGGACTACAATCCTGAAGGTTCTGATTTAGCATGCCTAGGCCTGGCTGGGGAACTCTCATTTTTAACAAAGGATATCACGGGAGGAACTGAGGCCCAGAGAATTCCCTGGTGAATTAGACTCTCTAAGCTCCTGGCCTAGCCAAAAAATAAAAATAAAAGTGGATTCAATTCCTCAATCAGAAAGCAAGTTGAAGTAGAGCCATACTGCTAAAACTATTTGCTTAGGAATCAATGAATCACTTGGGGTTCTTAAAAATAAGCAAAAAGATTGTTTATTAGCCATAAACAGGGGGAGAGAGAGAGTTACAGACTTGGTATTATAACAATCTAGTATGCCAAGTAGAGGGGAAAAGGTGCTGAAATTCAGCAAGCATCCAAAGGAATTACCTTTATTCTTTGGCATCCTTGTTTTTTGCTGAATTTGAAATTTCAATATGTCCCTCTTGTCTCCAGTAAAAAGGCTCTTGAAAGGTTCTGTCCCAGAACAAGATGAATGATGATACTTTGTTTTGCGTCCTATCTTTTCCCCGAGATGTTCACAATGCTTTCGTAAAGTGATCTTATAAATCTTCAACGTCCCCTTGAGAGACAGAAAGCCAGTTTGCCCCCATTATACAGATAAATAAATCGAGGTATAACCGTTAAGGGGTAGTGATTGGCTAGGGCCTTGAAGCATAAAGCTTGAAAACAAAAGCAGGTTTTCTACTTCCTCAGTCAACTCATTGCCTGCGTGCATCTTTTTCTTATTACGTCAGATGTGTCATTATCCATAGACATAAAATAATAACTCTGAAGTTCCCACAAAATACCTCCATTTTTTAAAACAGCCCATCCTATGAAGTACTACTGAGGTGTTTAGAGAGTGAACGGTGATACCAATGGCGCTGGATGAGTGCACAGAAATGTGCGCCGGGGCATGTCAGTGCGCACCCAATACTGAACATGGCTTTGGGTTGTGAAATTAATTTGAACACATTTCCCTCACCTGTTTGGGAAAGACAAGAACAACTCACTCCCATCGACTGCCCTGTAAGCCAAGCTGAAACCCTTCTTCGTCCTAGTATCTCTTGAATTCAAGAGAGAACAAACTACAGACACTAGCGTATGAAAAGGCCCACAGTGGTGGATTGAGCCTTTCATGGTGACTGGACGGCTATGTGCCCTCGAAGGTGTCTCCTTCCTCTCTCTCTATCACCTGCAGCATCAAGGAGCTCCAGGATCACTGAGACAAATGTCCTCACATTGTCTCCATCGGCACCTTCAGTACTGAACCGTTGACAACGTGACACGTGAGTTTGGGCTGCTGCTCATTTGGCTCTAGGCCTGGTGATCGTCTTAAATGTTATTAATGCAACTGATGGATAGATGGCCTTCCATGAGTCAATCTGTTCAACAACTTAACACAATGTAATTAATGACATATTTGTACTTGCTGAGGGGGGAGGGTGGTTGGAGGTTGGATTTCACTCCTGTGATCTAGCCTTCTCAGGAGGCTGAGATCTGAATCACAGTTTGAAGCCAGCCCCAACAGCAAAATCCATGAGACCCTTACCTTCAATGAACCACACAAAAGCAGAAAGTGGAACTGTGGTTCCAGTGGTAGAATACTGGCTTTGAGAAAAAATGTTAAGGGACAGCTCCCAGGTCCTAAGTTCAGATCCCAGAACCAGCACGCGCACGCGCACATGCGCGCGCGCGCACACACACACACACACACTCACAAATTGAAAGCCTATCTTTATAGAAATGTCTTCTATCTTTCAGGTATCTAAAAGCAGCCAATCAGCATCTCCATCCTCTTTTCAAAGGTTTTAACTGCTATCCTTCTTTCCCTTCTCCTAAGTCAATTCTATGGTGTGTTACACATTAATAGAAGGAAAATAAAGAACAGAGCTTTTTTTTTTTAATTAAAGAGAGAGTTAGATCACCAAGCAGGCTTGTTACACCTTCCCTAGGAAGATCACAGGTGGATAAACTGCCTGCTAAAGTGGGACATCTAAGCTGAGAATGATAAAAGGAAGGAGTAATGCTAGCAAGGTGGGGGCTTTTAGAGCATGCTCAGGCTTAAAAAGGACGTGGGTAACCGAGACTGAATTTAAACAAAACTGGAGATAAAACAAGTGGAAGAAAAAGATAATTATGTCTTACAACAATTACTCTGGCTATGAAGCAAAATTAGCATAGTCCTTTCTAATTTAAATGTGTGGGAAGTGGTTGAGCATGACAGCAGAAAATTACAAGGTTTACGACACAGGCTTTGGTTAAAGGGATGGCAATCAGATTAATGTGGCTTTTTCCCCCTTTCTGCTGATAGTAATGATTATAAAGTTACCTATAGATATTGACTGTGTAATGCCAAGTGAAGTTTTATTTGGCTGTCATTGTAGCAACTTGAAGCGAGTTCTGTTTATTTTGTTGGTATTTCGTGTAATTTGGGGTTTGTTTTAGCTTATTCCCCTTAGATTCCATTGCTGTTTTAGCTCCCAATGATTACTTCTTTCTTTCATCCTTTTCTTCATTTTCCTTCATTTTTTCCTTTCTTTCATCTCTCTTCGCTCTCCCCTTCCCTCACGCCGCCCCCCGCAGTCTTGTCTTCTGCTCTTCCTTCCTTTCTCTTTTCTTCCACCTTTCTTTTTATTCTTTTGCTCTCTTTCTCTTGCCTTCTCTCTCCATTTTTCCTTCCTTCCTCCCTCCCTCCCTCTCTCCCTTCTTCCTTCTTTCCTCCCTCCCTCTCTCCTTCCCTTCCTCCCTATCTCCCTCCCTCCCTTCCTTCCTTCCTTCCTTCCTTCCTTCCTTCCTTCCTTCCTTCCTTCCTTCCTTCCTTCTTCCATCTCTTTCTCTTTCTTTCTTTCTTTCTTTCTTTCTTTCTTTCTTTCTTTCTTTCTTTCTTTCTTTCTTTCTTTCTTTCTTCTCTTTCTCCCTTTATTTTTAGCTTCTATCCTCCTTTCTATCTCTGGACCCACAAGGAAAATAAGAAAGCCATAGTAACAAGATCTATTCATTTGTTCAATGTCATGCACTTATTATTCCTGCTGAGGGCTGATTCCAGCACATCCGTTTCAAGTCAGCTTTAGCATGATTGACAAGCAACAGTTCGCAAATCAGCATCACCACCTTGTTTCACTGGGTAGCATGAATATCTTTCTTTTTATCCAGTACCAGTATTTGAACTTGAGGACTCATATTCACTTGAGTGGCATTCAACCATTTGAGTCACAACTTCAGCTGGCCTTATGCTGATTATGTGGAAATGGTATCTTTTAGACCTTGCAGGTCAGAATACCTTCTTATTGTTCACTACTGTTCAGTGTGTTAACCAGAATAAAATAAACAAAGGAAATATTTACAAGGAGCAAGCTCTGTCATTCACTTATTCTTTGCTTTGTGATAGTCCTTGAGTGTGAACTCAGAGCCTAAATGCTGTCCCTGAGCTTTCTTGCTCAAGGCTAATGCTCTACCACTTGAGCCACAGTTCAACTTCCAGTTTTTTGGAGATAAGAGCTTCAGGGACTTCCCTGGCCTGGCCAGCTTTGAACTTCAGCCTTCACATCTCAGCCTCCTAAGTAGCTGGGATTACAGGTGTGAAACACTGGCACCCCATCTTATTCTTTTTGTTTTAATGCAGGCAATTAATTCTTAAATATAGCATACATGTCAGGAAAAAAATAGTTAAGAAATAGAATGAATTCTGCAATCTGGAAATATATATAGACATTGATGACATGATGAATTAAACAACTGATGAATAACTGCTATAAAAATGGAAGCTATGTTCAACTTCCTGGAGGTCAAATGGAACTTCCTGTTTGTTCAGTATGTGTGTGACGTGGTACCTAGGTCACACCTGTTCTGATCTGAGGTGCCTGTGGCTGCCTCACCCACTCATGTGAATTCATTCCCATGTGTTTTCAACATCTTAGCATCACCATGCCGGTCAAAGACAGTTTGCACTGTATTTTAGTTTCACAACCTATTATTTCAAGACCAGCGTACAAAAATTATTATCCTAAGTCTTACAAAAATTTCAATCTCATACTCAATTTATCTCCACTAGTCCATCTTCTTATAGTACACCCCAAGCGTTCAAATACTTTATTTTTTAAAATTATTTTTGTGATAAATTAGTATGAATCTTGCTTAACAACTTTATAAGTTGGGAGGTCAACACACGAAGCCAACTCCCCTGCCTGCCTTCTTTCCTTCTTTCCTGCCTTCCTTCCTTCTCTCTCCATCTCTCTTTCTAGCTCTAAATCCAAGAGGAAAATAAGGAAGAATCTTATTTTTATAATCCCTTCTTATTTTGCATTTTTCTCTTGCTTCTGGTGGATGAAGGATTTCAAGTTATTTTAAAGGAACCCAGAAATCGATGCGATCAGGGAATAAACAAATTCATTTCAACCACATTAACAGCAGCCACAGCTCTCCTTTGTAAAGCTCCTCTGCTTGCCCACACTGAGACACATAAATAAGAGACTGTCAGAAACATCCCGTTATTACCCACTACCATCCAGTCGGTTCAGAAAACAATAACAATTGAAATATGTCTGCACTAGAGGATACCTTCCGTTCTTATTGCCTTAAAAGATATTTCTCTGTGGTTTTCTTTTGCTACAGAGAGCAGTGGAAAAACTCAGGGATTTTTTTTCCATTTCTTTCTCTTTTTTTCCATATTTTTTAAAATTATCTTTAAGAAGTTGTACCCAGGAGTGGCCACTGGACAAAGCAGTCTAGGAACACAATGCCACCCCTTTCAACCTTCTCATTCTTCCCTCCTAACCCACCTTACTTCTCTTAATTATGTAGGATATATGTTGAATAATTGACTATATTCTCCCCCTCCCCCATTCCCTGGCCTGGCCTTTCTCCTCTTCAGTCTCTGTTTTTCCCTTGAACCAGCTTTCTTATAGTCATTGTCTAAGCAAATACTTTCTCTGAGGTTTTGGTTTTCTACTGCTCCTCAAACAGCATTAACAAGTACAATGTTTCCTAGCATCAAGGCCATGTGATTTACTTTCAAAACCTTGCCTCGGCAATAAGATTTTTGCCTTTCCTACCAATCAATCAATCGATAGATCAATCAATCAATATAACCCAAAGTAGTCAATCCTTATGTAGCTCCAAAAGCAATTGTAAGCTAAACAACTAGTCTATCTACTAACTATTTAGTTAGATTGTTTTCTGTTATCAGTAAAACAAAAACATGGTCATTTTATTTTAAAAAATAATCAGCTGGGCAGGGCTTGATGGAGTCATTCAAACCTTTAATCCCAGCTATGCAGAATGCATAGATAGGAAGATTTTCATGGAGCCTGGATCTAAGGTGGGAAGAAAGGAGAGCTTATCTGAGAAATAACTAAAGCTCAAGTGTTAGAGCACCTCTGCCTAGCAAGTCTGAGGCCCTGAGTTCAAGAACACCAGTACAGCCAAGAAATGCAACTAAATAAATAAATAGAACAAGAACATTAGGGAGAGAAGTTTGTGCAGGGTTGTGCGAAAGCACCGCAGGATGGAAGCAGAGCGGGGAAAGATGGTGCCAATGCAGGTACAATGGCTTCCAATGACCTAATGAGGTCATTTAGAACAAATCCTCCTGAAGACCTCTGCTCTAGCCTCTCACGGGAGTGCATGCCACCCGGGCCAACTCCCTACATTTTTAAGATGCCCACGCACCAGGGTATTTCTCTGACACGTACACATACCCACACAGAACCCACACATAAAGCCCTGCATCACCTAGGGAGAATTTACAGTGCGGGCGTGAATGAGTCCATGCACATGTTGACACAGACACGGACAGTTCAAAGAATGGAGAATCTGTGATCTTTGATTCTCTTACTGTTCATTCCCTTCCTGGTTTTTGTTTTTGTATTTTGTTTTTTTTTTAATCCATGTGTTCATTTATGTTGACAAAGGAAGGAAAATCTACATGTATCCAACAGATCATCTTTTAGGGCACTTTCTAGTTAGTTCCATTCTCTCCTGTCCCCCCCCCCTTTTTTGTATGAAGAAAATGATAGGGAAACATGAACTGGTACCCTTAAAGAAGAAAATGCATCACATGAAACATGAGTTTTTCACTCATAGGCAGAACACACCAGGCAGACCTCTAGCCTAGCAGGAGGGCCGAGGGGTAGGGGAGGGGGTAAAATATGCACTGAGAACATTCTCTCAGTCAATCTTCACTTAAAACAAGATAAAAGTGGTTTTGAAAGCGAATGAAGTTGAGTCTCAAAAAGTGGGTTTTAGATGTTGAATATTTAATTCGCTGATAAAAGGGGCTTGATTTCCTGCACAAGGCTTCCATAAATAAAAAAAAAAAAAGGAAAGAAAGAACAGGGGGGAAAAATATAGCACATCTTAAAAGAGAAGCAATGAGCAGAAACTGACCTTTCTGCGAGCAAGCAGATGAGAGAAGGTATTTGGCTAATCCCAGCTGCTTCTGATTGGCCAGACCGTGCGGTGTTGAAAATGTCTCCATCTGGGCTAATCTTCTCTCAGTTGGATGAGCCGAGGCCTTCAGAGTTAACCTGACATTTAACAATAATTACCCTTTCGAATGACCCTGGCCCAATCTCCTGCTCTCTTAGAAATCTCTTTTTTGTGTGTGTGCTCCCAAACCCCTTGACTTTTGTGTTAGAGATAGGGGAATGGGGAGGGGGGGGAGACAGTCCAAGATCAGATGATACTGCTTGTGTGTGTAAACATACAGAAGTGTGTGGCTGTGGCTGTATGTATGCATATATATATATATATATACACATATATATATATATACACACACACACTTATAGAAAACACATAATCACTAGATATCATCAAATGCTAATGGCGTCTTGTTTAGCAGTTCCATGTGTACGATCCTCTCTCTCTTTGGTGGTAGACAAAAGGAATAATATCACCAATTAGAGGGGGAATTAATTTGTTTGTTGGCTATCTCTCCACCCCCTTGAAAGTCAAAGTTCCAGTCTGGCCTTGCTAAAGCACTGGAGTGTCCCTTATCAGACACCAGGAGAAATGGTGCATGAAAAGAGGTTCAGCGAGGAAAGCCAAGTTCAGGGTCGCAGAGGCTAACTGTAGATGAAATGTGGCCATTTCTTTTTACCTGGGGCTGGCTTCATCTTTTCTTAGAAAAGGTCATTGTGATAAAACAAAAACACATCATGGAAAGAAAAAAAATCCATTCTGGGGTTTTATTTACTTAAAAAAAATAATCAAAAGCCCTTCCCAGTTTAGATTGGCATTTTTTAAAAAAAATTTCAGGATTGATTTTTCCCCTGTCAGATGTCATGGAGTTTCTGTCACTAATATTTAGTCAGGAGCTTCCACTAGACTGAAGTGGATAATGACTCAAAAGTTCAAACACTTTACCTTGGTCTGAAATATCAGGCTTAATTAGCTTAGCCAAACAGTCAAAAATTCTTCAGGGCACAATCGCTTTCAAACTTTGTAGTATTTGCTGTTTTTCTTGTCCATGTTAAAAGACCAATAGATTAATAATTGGAGATGTAGCTCCATCCTTTCTTCTGTAATGAATGTGAAAAAGGTAATAGAGAAACACATCAAGATATATGCATCTATGAAAAGGGATGTGATGATCTAGAAACAAATATACATATAGTTTCTATTTATTATCTCATTTATGTTCCTAATCTCCTCTCTAGAAAAACAAAGGTAAATGTTTCAGTTAAGTTTTTAAATACTTTGTTACTTTTCATCACCTTTTACTAATAACCAATAAAAACCATGTGCCCACAGAAATACATGTATGTATGTATGTATGTATGTATATGAATGTATGTATATATGCATGTCTGTGTATATGCATGTATGTCTATTGGTCTTCTTAATGATGTTGAGGCCTTACAAGTTATTCAGAAAAGGTGAGTTATAAGTGACAAAATATTAAAGTAAAACTTTGCACAGATTTATTCTCCTTGTTCTAAAAGTGGAAATCAGGCAGATAAATGTCATGATGTACAGTTTCTAGTTGGCTGATTTATTGTAGGAGTATTGTAGGCCTTAACATTGAGCAGATAAGAGACCTACTATGCACCAGATACTGTTTGTCACCCAGGACACTACAGTGAACAAGAGCAACTTCATGAAACCTGTTAATGGGAATAAGAGAGTAGATAATATAAAGGTGATTACAAATAAAGAGACAATTTTCATAAGTCAAATACAGATTAGAAATATATGAAAATACCACACTGGTTCATTTACTTTGTTAGATACATTTTCCTGCTAAAATCACTGTAGATACGTGATATTAGCGACAAAACAGACATGTCCCACTGACCATAGTGTTAAGTGTCTATAATCCCAGCACTAAAGAAGGTAGATCAAAGCCAGCCTGAAAATTGTAAGTAGATCACATATTAGGAAAATAAAAATTAAAGAAACATAGAAGAGAAAGAAGAGAAGAGAGAAGAAGAGAAGAGAAAAGAAGAGAAGAGAGCAAAAGAAAATAGTTTTTTCTGGAATTTAGGAAGGAAGAAAGGAAGAAAAGAAGACAGACTTCAATTATTAAGTAGCAGAAAGAGAAAGAATGAGAGAGTAAGAGCAAGAGAGACAGACAGACAGAATGTATTCTAGAATCATGAGAATTACATTTCAACTATTTACAAATTACCTAGTTTGTGGAATTTTTTTATTACAAAAGGAATGGACTAAGATACAGGATTGTGGCAGTATTTTTTTTTCTTTTCCTTTGTTTTTTTTTTAATTGTATTTTATTTTATTTGAGAACATACTGTACAGGGGGGCTACAATTACATGGGCAGGATAATGCATACATTTCTTACCAAGCATTGCAGCCTGTGGCAGTATTTTTATTCTTAGTAATAGTCCGAGTTGATGCCTTAGTTTATCATAGAATTTGTCGCTCCTCTCTTCTTTCCTTGATGATGATGATGATGATAATGAGGAGGAGAAAGAAGAGAATGAAAAACTAGAGAAAGAGAAGAGGCATCACTTCATTTTTAAGGATGTTGTAAGCAATCAATAAAATGACTATCAGATTTTTAGACACATTATCCAATTTATGTTCTCAAGATCAGCATAATATTGAGTAACATTGCACTTTGAGGCAGTTCTTAATCATGTTTAGAGCCTTCCTGATCTCCTACATTGAAACTAGTTTTAGTTGGGTATGGGGTATAGCATTAGCAGACTTTCCTAAGGATAGCATGACAGCGTGATGATTTTGTCAAATGAAAAGTGATGGGTTTTGTTTCCTTTTTTTAAAAAAAAGTCATCTTTCCAAAATAGCATTTAATACACTTTGTTTCTCTTTGTAATATCAGCCACATCCATGGGAGAAAATTTAGAAGGAATAAAAAAGTTCAAATAAACCTAAAAGTCGCTCAGGAGCTATTTTTAGAAGTAGAGCTATAACGGATAAAGCACAAAATGATCATTGAGAACTGTCTGACAAGTAGACTAGATCTGTGTGGGTCCTTTCATCTAATTCCCTGAACAATATTATACTCATTACTATTTTGAACTTTTAAAGTATGCACACATGCACACAGACGCACACATACACATACTCACATATCATTAGTGTGGTGTTAGGAGGTTTGTGGAAGGCAGGTTTGCAAAGTCTCTACACCACGCTGAGAGAAACATCCTATGTCTAGCCTGATTCTAGCCTGCTTTTACAAAATACCGATAGAACATTTTGTTTCTTGGTCTTCTTACTTCTTGTCTATCCAGTTGGAAGGTTCTCTTCTGACTTCTGACTTGCATGTTTTCTCCCAGAAAGAGGATAGTTCACCAGGACTCCCTGGTGTCAGTCTGATATTTTGTCATCATCACAACGGAATGGACTAAAACTGTCAGGATCAATTTGGTTGTTTGTCCATTTGGAAACAACAACCAGTTGTTTCCTTTGCAAGATTTCCTGCTAGGTTAGGGCTACCTTATGGATAGCTGGATTTGATGCTGAGCTTACTTTGTTTCAGGTGACTGTTTCCAGACCTATATTAGAGTTGCCAGTTCTTTCATAGCCTGTTAGTATTGGCTGCCAGGGTTGGGCAGGTTGGCAGGCCCTCAAGAATCTGCCAGGTAAAGCAACAGAGAGACAGACAGACAGAAAGGTCTGGCATGGGGCTTGAACTAAGGGCCTGGGCACTGTCCCTGTGCTTTTATTCAATCACAGCTAGCCCTCTAACACTTTGAACCCCAGCACCACTTCCAGTTTTCTGGTGAATTGGAGATAAGAGTCTCACAGACTTTCCTGCCTGGGCTGGCTTCAAACCTCAATCCTCAGACAGATCTCAGCCTCCTGAGTAGCTAGGATCATAGGCATAAACAACCAGCACCTGGCTCAGAGACATTTTTTTTTTTATTCAAAGTCCTATGCTCCAAGGTCTGAGAGTTGCTTGGACAAACATATTTTTGTCATGGTCCTTTTGCAAGTGAGCTAATGACCAAAGGAAATAAACAATGAAATCTGGAAGTCTTTGGGCTTAGCAAATTAATTTGGCATAGGCCATGAAGCCCGCGTTCATAGGCTAATTCCATAGTGGTCATACATTTCAATCAAGGGTTCCTCATCACTTATTGCAAACCATGTTGAAGGTTCAATGGCAGGTCAGAAATGTGACCTTTCATTTAGAGTACTTTAAGGGGGGCTTACCTTCCTCCTGGGGGTGACTTAGAAAACCCCAGTTGACCAATAAATGCTTCGTCCTACACAACACCCACAGTGTATTCAGAATAAATAAATAAATACAAGGAACACGTGCGTTAGTGACTCATCTCTACCTTGCCATTTTCTCCGTGGTATAATAAAAATAGTTAATTAGATCACCCTAGATGGCCTATCAATAAACAGCAGTTGTAGAAAAGCCCTCTTTTAAAGCTAGGATGCCCAGAAAAAGCTCCTCATGAAAGTATGGTATGAGTGCTCATCTAAGTCCTGGGAAGAATTCAGCTGCATTCTCTGTGTTCTTCCTTTATTCCCATCGACTCACGACTGTGTCACCCTGCCTCTGCCCCCCTTCTTCCCCCTCCGAACCACCCCCCTCCCCCCGTCCCTGGCCCCTTTAAGTCACCCAGTCCTTGTCTTTTCAGTAATGTCATAATCAGCAAGCTGTAAGGAGGGCCTGCTGATAATTGTTCTTTATGTTACTCTTTGTTTAGTATCTGATTCAATACATCTGTGTGGGCACCATTTCATCACCTTCTTAGTAACAGAGGTGAAAAAAATCAATGGCAATCAGATTACCTTGTTAACAAAAAGGCTAGCGGGTCAGTGTGTTAAGTTCACAGTGTATCACCTTTCATTTAAAACATTTCACTTTTTTATTATTTATCTTTATTATTATTTATAGCACTGAGGCCAGAGCTTTCCCCTCCCCCTGCCTTCCCCAACACAGAGTCTGCTCTGGCATTTGTCTCCTGCAGAGACGAATATTTCTGCCACATCACAGACAGGATCAGGGACCCCTGGGCATGGGCCCCCCAATTACAAGCCTGCAGAAATCCCACCGTGGACATTTCTCATGAAGTACTTTGGGCCGGTCTTGAAGGACTTGGGTCACAAGGTCATGTGTGGGGCTGAGCGGTGTTATAGGATGGTGAGCCTATTGTCCGGCTTGTTATGTACCGTTAGTCCTTACTAAGATCACAGTTGTTGTCCACAACAGCGGTGCTCTGTAGAGCTATGGGAGAAGTATTAGGATGTGGTCAGAAAACCAGAGTTTCCAACTAAAAGACATGATCAAGGATGGAGGAAAGGCATAGCCCAAATGATAGGGACAGACTCAGGGATTGCAGAAGAGACAGGGAGCAGAGGGGTTCAAGGATTACTTTAAACTCAAGAGGATCTAAAGAGGGGCTTACAAAGTAAAGAGCATATTGAGTTATTACAAACACACTTATGGGCTGAGTTTCAAGCTATTTCTTTCTTAAAGTCAGAGGCATTATAAACTCTTTGATGAACGTAAAGCAACTAGGCCAAAGGAAATTTCATTCCATTTGGCTGCAGGAATAACAGAAAAAATACTAAGAAGAATGATCACAGCTCAGTGTGAATTACCAGGCAACCATCCTTTGCTCCATTATTTACTGAACATGGGAATATCCACAAGGGTGCATTGAGCTTGAGCTGGTGTCTCTGTGACCTTGGGGGGATTTCTAGAATATTCTCAGAAACTCAGGAACATGGACAAAGTCTGAGTTTCAAGAGAATGAAAAAGCTCTCAAATGAGGTTTGCCTGGAGAAAAAGGGCTAGTTTATTTCCCGGATTGTTTCTGAGCTACTTTCTTGTAGCTAAGTCGAATTCAGATTTCCAATGGAAATCCTTCTAAATATCCTGATTTCGGATCTAATGTCCTGGGTCTTGCCTGCTACAGCCAAAGTCGGCTAGAAGGCGGAGGTATTAGTTACGTTGCTGGGAGCTGAGATTAAGAAAGTTCATCTTGCCAGGTCTTCATATTGCTTTCAAGTCTGTACTAGCCACCTACCTCTATACACATAGCTAAATCATGTCAGGGATAAGTGGCAGAGTAAATAGAAGCCATGCGATTATTGATCGGACTCTTCAAAACTTTCCAATCGTGCCTGTCACTGATGGCTTACGCCTGTAAGACTAGAAACTCTTGCTGGCTGACATGTGAAACATGACCATTTAAAGCTTGCCCAGGGAGAAAAGCCCGTGAGACTCCTTCTTCAAACTACAGAAAGCAGAGACTGGGAGCATGGCTCAAGTGGTGGAGCAAGCAGTCTAGCAAGCTAGCTGAGCAATCGTGCGGCCCTGAGTAACATCAAAGGTCAAAGGACAGCATCAAAAACCTACTAGACCTTAAAAGGAGCCATGATGTGTAAGTAGAGTTGTCTTGCATTGGGCTCTGGCCCAAGGAAGGAAATGAAAATCTTTCTTGCTGCTGTGATTAACGTACATACTGTCCCATCTTTGGCCTCCTTAAGACAGATGCTGGGTCCTTTGGTGAGAACCCCAGGATTCAGATAATTCCCTGCTTTTCCACCAAATCAACTTTTTGTGCTGATTGCACATATAATTCTCCTCTCTTCTATTTCTCCCCCACTTACTGCAGTACAGCTTTCGATGATTTCAACTTTAGTCTGATGTAGCAGTACCGGAAGTAAACACACATGCATAGAATTGCATTTCCAGCTAAGAGCTCTTTCTCTGAGGCATCAGTTTGGACAACGTATTTTAAATTTTTGCAGACTAGTCACAACTGAGGGCAGTAAACATGTATTTCTGAAGGGATATCCTAAAGAGAGAACTCTGAGCTTGGATAGAATCAGTGCATGCAATCTAACAATATTTTGAAAAGGAAGAAAATAGTGATTAAAAAAAAAAAAACCCAAAGCCTATCATCCTAAACACAACAAAATGGAATAGAGTTGAATATCATGTAGCCATTTAATCTAGCCTATTGAAAAAGTACTCATCCTATGATTAAAGGTGAAAAGGCTCCACATGTATCTACACTGCGATTACAATTGTGAAATACATATGCCTATGAGAGAATGATCACAAAGACTAGGCACAGTGACTAATAATTGTACTGGTAGGTAGGTTCACCATACAGACACTATTTTTCTTTATTTCTCAAAATTTATATGGCTCGTTTCCTTCCTTCTCACAGGTCAGCCGTTACAGGATTCATATTCTGCTGATTAGTCACATCTTTCTTTCCGCATCTCCACTTGTCTGGGCTAGCTGATGTAAAAAAGAAATGCTACTATTGGCTTTCGGTTCTGTTTGGGTGTTGTAGGAGAAATGCTCAGTAGAGTCTGGACAAAGGAACAAACCTGTATTTTTCCGTGATCACATTCAAATGGAAATATATGCCTAAATACTTATGAAAACCTATCCGAGCTTCAGAACCCATGTGGATGAATCAGTCTCCATGTTCCTTGCTCCAGGTAACCAAATTGATGTCTTAAACCACTGTGAAAAAACTCAATCAGTTATGTAAATTTGGGTGCGGAGACTCACGCCCTTTCTATTTTGCATTTCCAAATGCGTGGAACCAAGTGTTAGTGGAGTAGGATCACAAACTCTTTTCAGCCTTGCCAATCACATCTAGTGGTATAGGAGAAAAACATTGGGTTTGTTGTAGGGAGATCGGAGTGTGAATCCTGTTCAGAAAGCCACATACAAAAATGGACAGGAAGGAGTAGGGAGGGGAGGGAAGGATGAGGTTGTTAAAAGGGGTGACATTGATCAAGATAGATTGTATTCATGAACTCCTTTGTTCAATGGCAACTCCCATGTACAACTACTTAAAGATATATATTTTTAAATAGTGAAATAAATAAATAAATAAATAAAAGATCCAAAGGGACCAAAATAGAGATCGATGAGTATTTTGTTGAAAACTCAATTGGCTGAAGAAGGTTGAATATTGTCCAAACAGAATTTTTTGTTGTTGTTGTTCAACTAAAAAGATGGGGTTATAAAGATTTGCGTTTTTTGCGAGATAAGTTGAGTTGGGATTGGGGAATGGGAACCACAAGTCTGGCATACAACAGAATCGCTTTTGCTATTAAATGGGAGAAAATGGAATCTAGTACTCTTCCCCCCTCTTCCGATGGTTTTCCTCCATCATTTTATTTTGTTTGATTACCTTTAGAGCTCTATCCGCCAACCTGAGATTTCTGAGAGTGGGAAAGGAGATTCACAAGGATTCGATCACTGCAACTTCTCCCACACCATGTTTGCCACTTTCCCAGTTCCTGTGTGAGCCAGAGACGCCCACCTTCCCAGCTGAGGGTTCACAACCATATTGCACTTTTTATAACTGCTTTCATTGATCAAGGAAAATGACAAATGATTTTATTTGTGCTGCCATTTCTCATTTGTCCTGCTATGACAGTGCACTGCGTTTGTACCTTACCAGCACCACTTATCCAGAGTTGAATCCATCCACCGAGTTACTTCTCTGGCACTCACATTTCTAGAAGTCAGGTTATTTTTTGTTTCCAGATACACAACTGCAGGAGGGTCTCAAGATGGCAGGGCCTGTCCACTGTCTCTGAGTTCTTTTGCTCAAGGTTAATGTTCTACCACTTTGAGCTCCACTTCCCACATTCTGATGATTCATTGGAGATAAAGAGTCTCACAGGGGCTTTCCTTCCCCAGGATGGCTTTGAACAGCAATCCTCAGATCTCAGCCTCCTGAGTAGCTGGGATGACAGGTGTGAGCCACTGGCGCCAGGCATTCAAGATGGCTTTTAAGTTGTTTGCGAATATTTGTGCAAAGGTTTTGGGGGTGACACATGGTGTGGGGGGGGAGACAAAGTGGTCATCTTGAGAAGAGTTGTGTGTAACTTTAAGATGGGGGAGTGTGAGAGAAGGTCTTCAATGATAGTGAAAGGCATTATCGCCAAGCAATAAATATTTCTCCAGGATGATGTAGTGTTGTGGGGAGATTAATTAGGCAGAACATTGTGCAACTTGTTATTCTGTGGATCTGAATTCCACCACCCCCTTAACATCCCAAGTGGGAAAGGTTGTTAGGACATAGGTAATAGACAGATGATAGATATTTAAATAGATGATAGATAGATAAGTGATATGCAGATAGCTAATGGAGGGAAGATAGATGATAGATAGATAGATAGATAGATAGATAGATAGATAGATAGATAGATAGATAGATAGATAGAAATATACTATAGATAGAGACTACAGTTAAAGCAAATGATCTTCCCTCTTCCTCCGTTGCTCAGCTATCACGATAAACTTCATAATATAGGAGAGTCCATTTAACAAAGTGGGCAAAGCCAGGGTGGAAAGGGGTCAATGGCACTGCCGGAGGCGGTGAGACCCCAGGGAAGCCGAGGTCTGAGTCTCTTCCCATTATTCCTTCTGGCCTCCATGCAATTGCCAGCGCTAAGGGGAAGTCCCTCCTCTCCCACCCCACCCCCCAGGCACAGAACTTTGTCACTCCCCAAAGACGCTTTGCAGCAAACTCATATTTCTCACTTAACCCCTGCCCACCCCTAGCCATGGCTACCCAGGATCAGAACACGAATTTGTTGCAGAGTTCAGAACGTTCCCAGCAAATCTGCGGGGAGATTTTTTTTTTTTTTAGTTCATTTGGAGGCACTTCTGCTGCTCTAACAAGATACACAATAGCGGGGACCTCGTCAGCAGATAACTCCCAGGACCCGAACGCTGCCGATTAGGATGCTTACAAGGTCAATTCCTCAGGCTTACACAGTCTGGGATTTCGGCCTTGCAGCTTCTCCACCTGATCAGACTCCCAGGGAAAAGAACGTGGCTTTTAATTTGGGAAAGAGCTTGTATGGGGGGAAGGGAGGGTCTTACTAGTTATAAAATTGTATGATGGGAAATCATGGTTCTCTTATCAACCCCATAGAAAAATCTATCCTTGAATACCATACTTATCTCTAAAAAAAAAAAAAAAGCAAGTCTAAAATAATGATCGTGCCAGCTTTTGTAGTCTGAGATTGGGTCTTAGGTGCACCATGCCTCACGAGTTAAGAGTATTTCCACCAGTAATTAAAGCAAGTCCTTCTGAATTTCCAATGAGACTCTATGTTTACTATTGGTCACCTTCAGTTAGATTGAAGCACCCTGAAGGATTTTTCTAAAGACTCCAGCGACTTGCATGATGACAACATCAAAGTCTATAAATACGTCTTTGTTTCATTCTAGCAAAAAAAAAAAAAAATCAAGAGCTATCATTACCTATGACTTTACTGAAATCCTCTAGAATATTTATATATTCATTATCTTATCACATTATTATAGTTCCCAGTGTTAAGAAAATACCCTTGCTCAGAAATGATTAAGCTAATGCAGTACGTCCTTTAATTTAGGGTTTTACGTTCTGTGGTAAAATACGTACCACTGTCTTCTTTCTGCCGATAAATCAGAGGTCCTGACTGGATAATCAGTGCAGCAGGATTACAGAGCATGCAGAGGCCGGAATTATGACATGAATTCAGGTATCATTATTAGTTATTAAAGCCTGCATGCTATCTTGTGTTTCAGAAAGAAGCTCTCCAGATCGTTTTCTGAAGTTCAGTGGTTCAAATTCGCTATCCATCCTATCCACGACCTCGAATTTATCAAGAAACTAAAATAGGAGGGTAAGGGTGAACACAATAATGAACAGACAAAGGGTGGGCCAATGTAGCAGTGGTACTCATCAGCCAGCACGTTGAAAATGAACTAGACAACTTTTGGGTAGAGACAGGAGAGAAAACCTGGGAGAGAGAAAGGGAAATGGGTGATACAGTTCAAAAAGAAATGTGCTGGGGGCTGGGGAGGTGGCTCAGTGGTAGAGTGCTTGCCTTGCATGCATGAGGCCCTGGGTTCGATTCCTCAGCACCACATAAGCAAAAAGAAAAAAAGCCAGAAGTGGCGCTGTGGCTCAAGTGGTAGAGTGCTAGCCTTGAGCTGAAGAGCTGAGGGACAGCGCCCAGGCCCAGAGTTCAGGCCCCATGGCCGGACTCCCACACCCCCCAAAAAAGAAAAAAAGAAATGTGCTATTTATTTTTTTTTAATTTATTTTCAGTCAGTCATGAGGCTTGAACTCAGGGCCTGGGCACTGTCCCGGAGCTCTTTTGCTCAACGCTAGCTCTTTGCCACGTAGAGCCACAGCTTCACTTCAGGTTTTTGAGCAGTTAAGTGGAGATGAGAGTCTCATGGGGACTTTTCTGTATGAGCTGGCTTTGAATCATGATCCTCAGATCTCAGCTTCCTGGATTATAGTGTGAGCCCTTGGTACCCAGATATGTAATATGCTCTTTTTTTTTTCTTTTTTCTTTGTCTGTTATGGGGCTTGAACTCTGGGCCTGGGCGCTGTTCCTGAGCCACCTGAGCCACAACACCACTTCTGGTTTTCTGGTGATTAATTGGAGATAAGAGTCTCACAGACTTTCCTGCCTGGGCTGGCTTTGAACCATGATCCTCAGATCTCAGCCTCTTGAGTAGCTAGGATAACAGGCATGAGCCACCAGTGCCCAGCACAATATACTCTTTACCTGACTTATGTAACTATAACCCCTCCATACATCACTTTTATAATATCAATAAAAATATTTACCAAAAAAACCCTAAAAGATGTTTACTACAAATGATTTAAATAAATGAAGCAAAAATTTGTTCTACCAGTAAATACTTTCAGGTACATATTTATATGGTGTTTAAAAGAGACAGTTTTTTTTCTATTTCCATCCCCATGTAATTATAATAATGAATTATTAGTAGTAGCATCAATACCATAGTGATTTTTTAAAATCAGTCGTGGGGCCTGAATTCTGGGTCTGGGCGCTGTCCCTCAGCTCTTCAGCTCAAGGCTAGTGCTCTATCACTTGAACCACAGCACCACTCCCAGCTTTTTCTGCTGATGTGGTGCAGAGGAATGGAACCCAGGGCCTCAAGAATGCAAGGTAAGCACTCTACCACTGAGCCACCTTCCCAGCCAACGTAGTGTTTTTTATTTAGCATTTTTTGCCAATAAACATGAAGTTCAGATGAAGTTTTATTTCTGATAAAGCACTTAGAACGTTGGCTATATAACTTGGTCGCTGTCTGAGTGTCACACTGCCATAGAACTTCAAGTAGCACAAATTGAAATACAACTCTCCTGATGCAACTAAGAGGAAAGCATGAAAAGGAAGTTGGAAAGTGTCATTCGATGGAATATCTGCGTCGCTAGAGCTGTTGCTGCCTTATGGGGAAAGATTCACCTCCAGCTCTTACCTCTGCCTGCAACCCTGTGCGAACAAATCAAAGAGAACAAATCAGCGATTCCATGTGTGTAGTTCCACGGCTCCTGGAAGTATTGACTTAAACGAACACTACTTTCCCACGGTACGTTTGTCAATGAAACACTAAAATGGATGTAGCACCACTGCATTTAATTGGAAGATTTAGTCAGACAGGCAAGAAAATCCCCTAACCAGAAATAGCGACATGTGGGCTAGTATTCTAGCCACTAGTAATTGCTTAATGGCACCGAGAATCCCAGGGAAAAGCCCAGGAGATATTCATACTATTAGTGTAAACCAAATTCAAAGCTTTGGTTTGCTTGCTTGAGTCTTATGTGCACTTAGGAGATTAGATTAATACTAGTCCAAACGGGGTTCTGTTATGGCAAGAACGATCTTAATGTTCCATGGCTTTAGCCATATTATTTCAGCAAGGCCCAGGTCTTAAATGAACCTCATTATTAAAATCTTTAAGTGATTTTGAATGAATTCAAACCCATAACAACAACAAAAAAAATTGCCTGTCTTTTTCCATTTCCTTCATTTTGTCTGTGCTCTGATAACTCTACCCCATAATCAGAACTTTGAAGTGTCTCACATCCCATTCTTCATCGGCTGGGGTATTCTTCACTGCCTTGCCAATTTCATTCATAACAATTCTTTCT
Organism: Dipodomys merriami; assembly: GCF_024711535.1. Classification (NCBI taxonomy): domain Eukaryota; kingdom Metazoa; phylum Chordata; class Mammalia; order Rodentia; family Heteromyidae; genus Dipodomys; species Dipodomys merriami. Next base: position 13,397,587 of record NW_027204826.1, read on the forward strand.
TGCTCATATGCACAACTATGGACTTGCCTTTCCCTCTTGATGGATACTAGATGCCCAAGATCCCGGATGCATTGTTCTGTTATTCCTCTGTCACAGTTAGACTAAAAATTCTTGTGAGTCAGTCTCTTACATCAAACTTTGTACTTCAACTTCCTTGCATGAGCATTGGCTCCATGTTTTATCATTACCTTCTTATTTAATTCCTCCTTCTGTTTTTACTTATCCATATCTGTTATTTATTTGAGGTGTATTTGTCCAGATCTAAATGCAGGAATATCTTTGGTCTCATTCTTTATGCCTCGTGCTCTAGGACCTGTCTGCTCATCACTGTGCCTACTTGAGCTATTAACACCATCTTCTATTATTATTATCATTATTATTGTATGTGTAAGTGTGTGTACACACATGCCAGTACTTGGGCTTGGACTCAGGACCTGGGCGCTGTCTCTTAACTTTTCACTCAAGGCTGGTGCTCCACCACGTAAGTTACACCTCCACTTTCAGCATTTTTGATGGTTAATTGGAGATGGGTCTCATGGACTGTCTTTCCCAGGCTGGCTTTGAACCTAGTTCCTCAGATCTCAGCCTCCCAATTACAAGATTACAGGTGTGAGCCATCGGCACCTGGCCCAGCTTTGCCTTTTTATCTCCCTTGTGCTCATTTGACTCCAGGCTATACCACTGGATGCCCATTTCTCCATCGTCCTCCCTACAGCGTCCCTTCAAACCCAGCTCCCTCCTGTCTCTGCGAAGCTGCAAGTCCAATCTTCCCTTAAGACAAGCCAACAGAGTGATCATGTTTTAAAACCTTCTGGTTCAACTGCACTTTTTCAAGTTTCTTTTAGAACGCCAATCTTCCCATCTGCAATGTGTAAATGTTGAAATAGTTACACAAGAGGCAAGATATGGAAGCATTCAAACCCGGGCATTTTCAGACTTGTACTTTTCTAATTTGGGTGAACGGGCCCTGAATTAGTTTATTAATCAGGAAATATTATTCCAAAAAGCTAAATATTAATTCAAGCCCAAACATGATTAGGTATCTCATTTATATCTTGTCATGGTAATCCTTCAAGTGCCCTTAATGGGTCATTAATCACACCCTGTTATTATCATTTGTAAGCTTCATAAGAATATATATCTCATAATAAAATGTGAGTTCCTTGGGGGAAGAGCCACATTTGTGTTTTAACACAGTGCTGGGCACAATAAACCTTGAAGAACAGACATATAGACATTTCTTCAGGAGATTATAGTAGAAAAAGACTATATTTTCTACATTTTCTACCTTGACTATATAACCACAAAGGTATTCAAGAACATATATATATATATATATGTACATAAGTGTACACATATATATAAAGTAACTTTGCTTTTTGATAGAAGAAAATGGTTAAATATGCCACTGCCCTCCATCAGTTCAGTGCATCCTTTGATAATGCCAATATTAAATTATAGTATTAAAGAATGCATGAGCATAAAGTTGGTCTTCAAAATATTCAAGGTAACCCCTCTGTATGGTATTTTCACAATAAAAAAGAAAAAAAATATTCAGAGTAAATGGTGGAAGCTTATTTCCCAACAATGGCTAGCAGACCCTAAATGCAACTAGCACACATCCTGTCTTAGGATTTCTTTCAACAACTCTAAACATTCAAGAGTGTATATGTATGAAAGTGTTCAATCTGTATGAATATGTATGTATTTGTGCATCTATATTTATATGGAATAAAGATGTATATGAAACATATGTATATATCTGTAAACATGTAATAAAAATAACATATATGCATATATATCATGTCATACTTGCTTTCCTTTAGCATATTTTATAAACTTATTCAGTAGAGTTAACCATAATTCCCTAATTTAAATTTGTTCATTTAAAGATACTTTGCCTCCAAGATATTTTTTAAAGATTCCTAATACAAAATATGTATTCTAACACGCACATATAAATTACACGTGGGAGATGTAGTGTGTGTGTATGTGTGTATAATTTGTATAAGACCATTTTGAACATAGAATGTATTGGAACATTGCTCTCCAGAACCCTCAGACATGGGTGGTACTCTGTCTCCTGCTCTGGTTCTGGGGAAAGATCTTAGTATTTATTTAGCCAAAAAGATAAAATACGGTAACCTGTTGCAGTAATTTTGTTGGTTGGTTAGTTGGCTGGTTTGTGTTTTTGTTTATTTTGGTGCTGGTCTGGGGGCTTGAACTCTGGTGTGGGCACTGTCTCTGAGCTTCTTTTGCTCAAGGCTAGCACTCTACCACTTGAGCTACACACAGCTGTATTTCTAGACTTGGGGTAATTTATTAAAGAGTCTCATGGACATTCCTGCTGGGGCTGGCTTTGAATTTTGATCCTCAGATCTCAGACTCCCGAGTACCTAGAATTACAGGTGTGAGCCACTAGTACCGATACATTTGTACTTTAAATTGTGACTAAAACTGATAAATTAATTATATTTATTGATCATCTTATTAATATGCTTGTGAGCTATTAGTGTCCTGGGTTTTTTTTCCCTTGGTTTGTCACAGATTCCATTAATTGAAATGATAGATTTTTGTCAAATGATGAACTGATTTTTCCTAGCTTATTTTTTCCTGAGGATGAACTTTTTCCTACACTTTAAAATTTTAAAAACCTAAACATTTTTAATCACCTAAAAATCTAAATTTAAATTCTTAGATTTTTAGAAATTTTTAGTTGTTTTTTTAGGCAGTACTTATTACTTATTCCAGTAATGGGTGTTTACCAGAATGGGTTTTTACCAAGTACCTTTAGCATGTTTTTACGTAGGTTTACAGTCTGTCAGGAGATCTGTCCTTTCCGGCATGCTAAACAGAAGCACCAAGTGTATCTAGCTGCTTCCATTGTAGATTAATGCACCTGGAATCTTTTTTGTTTGGTTTTGTTTTTCTGTCTAATGTGTGAGTCTTTTTTTTTTTCTGAGTACCCCACACCTAGTCGCTAGGACCTCCCCCAAAAGTATAACCTGAAGGATACGTTTTCTGAATCTTGAGAAATTTGTATACAACTTCAATTGGTACACCCAGTGTCTTGTCTTACACAGGTCCCTGTCAGGATTGGCTTCTTGTGAATGGATCCTTTATTACTATAGTGAGAGATCTAGCGGGGGTTCCCATGATGGTTTGCATCTGGGAGAAAAGAAATGATTCACTTGTTTCATCACTTCATTCACTCAAGAGGCAAAGGACTCTGGGCTTAGTTATGCTATAAAGAGTTGAAAGAATTGGCACTTGGGTCTCCCAGCCTACCTCTCCCCCCGCCCCCCCTCCACCCTCTGCAGGCCACCTCTGGGCTCTGGCAAAGGCTGTGTAGTTAAGAAATCTCCTGCTGCTTTGACTGAATGTGGAGGATGATGGGAAGTTTCTGACCACCAGCCCTTTCCCCAGTTTGAGTCCTGTGGATGTAATTTCGTCCTTGCTTGTTTGTTTTCATTATTCTCATGTAGTGAGTGGGAAGCATTTGAGATCTGGCTCTTTACTCCTCTATCTTAAATAACAGGAAGTTCAAACTATTGTAATCATTTTTAAATCATCCACCGCCATGGGAAACTGGCTAAAATAAATAGCCCACAGCAATCACTTCTGTAAAGAAAATTGTCTCTCTGGTGAAAAGATATATTAAAATCCAAGGAAACTTTCAAAAGAAGATTTCTAGGCCCGTTATTAATTGATTCATTCCCTCTTACGAGAGTCATTTCTTATTTAAATCTTCTTTGGAAGAAACAATTCCTATCAAATTCTTCAAAAGGCACTTAATGTTGAAAGGATATAATATTAATCCTTCGGGCTTCTGCTTGCTAAAACCATCGACTCTAGCAGAAATAGCTTTAAAATGGACGAATCTATGATGCTAACTTAACAAAGAAATACAAGGACTTTTACTCCCTTGTCTATCCAACAGCTGCTCAATGGGAAGCAAACACATTTTGACACCACTAAAACAATACAGGAAATTAATCATTCTAAGCATAATCTCCATTATTCCTTTATTTATGAGTTCTCAGCCCCAACCTGAATTTAAGCATATGTGAACAGACTTTAGAGACATAGCCAGACAACTGAAATTGCTCTAAGAATGATCTGACCATAGCGCAGAAACAAACTGCTAACGATTTTCCATACGAAAATCAGCTTCCAACAGTTGGCATTAGAATTCTGCTCTTTCTCCAGTTGTTAAGGTCCCAGATTTCTCTTCTCATTTAGAACAGTCTTCTTTTTGGTCATTGCTGCTGCTGCTGTTGTTGCTCTTGTGGTTGTCTTGTAAGGCTGGTGTGATATAGCTCTTTCTTTTCTGTTTTTTCTCTTTTGAAACAGATATATGATCTGATTTGTTGTTTGGCAATGACACTATATAAGCTCTGTGTGTGTCTCTCTCTGTTACAAGGCCACTGGAAGAAAACCCTCCAGGACAAATTCTCTTCTGCACCTCTAAAGATGAAAGACTCCCACCGTAGGGATGAAATTTGCCTTGAGCTTTCAAAATGTGATATCCCACATTCATTGCTTGTGCTCCATTTCAGTTAACGGGAGTCAGACCCACCGAGCAGAGCCACCACCGAGACCCCAACTGCCATTTAGAAAATGACTTCCCAAACCACAGAGGGTTAATTTGGCATACCTCTCCATCCACGGGATTTTGAGGGTGGTTTTTTTGTTGTTTTTTTTTTTTTCCCCCTCTCCAAGGAGTCCACATGAGCCATAAGCTGGGTATTACCTTGAGCTTTCTACTGTCAAAAGAAAAACCCACATTTCTGTCTGTATTTCTTCCTTTTTTTTCTTTTTCTTTTTTTCTTAAGCTTCCCATATAAAGATCTTCAACTACAGCCTAGGGCCTGTGGGGTTCCTCGTGAGCTACCAGATTGTGCAATGTACCATCCCGGAATGTCATATTACAGTCCTGCTACAGTCACATCCAATAAGTAATCTGGCATGAAGAAAAGTTAACTGAATTAGTGGCCAATTGGGACATTTTGTGACCTACTCTTTAGGAACCAGGTCTCCTGAACTTTTCCATTCGGCGCTGCCTTCATACTTTAAAAGGGACCCAGTCCCCATTAACAATTGAGCAGCCGACAATAAGTGCCATCAGGAAAAGGAAATTCAATTTTCGTGGGGGGATGACAGCCTTACCTTTTCGCGCTTAATTGGCCGTATTGTCTCCAAAAGTTAATTGGTTACTTAGTCCAGGTAGTTAGTAAAATGTTTAGCTGCGTCAAAAAGCTCAGGCTCCCACTGTTAATGGGGCATGAAATGGAATGTTTGATACTGCAAATAAAATCAGTGATATTCAAGGATGTTATGGTAGGTAATGCGTTGAAACTGCCATCTAATGGGTCCTGGAAGATTAGGGTAGTGTCAGCCGGAACCGCCTGGTCTCTTTTCTGACATTGTTAGTTGCCTCTTCATTTACTTAACGGCTGTCTGCACTGATTACATAGGCATAAAACTCCCTACAAAAAAACAACAGAGACACGCTCTATTAGCAGTCCAATTAGAACTATTTGCATATTACAGTTCATTTCTGCTTAAGTGAATCCCTAATACAACTTTAGGGGGAAAAATTCTATTGTGTCACTCGAAAGAAAGAGAAAAGAAAAGCTTTAAAGGTGATCTCTTTGCCTTTCCTTCTTATCTCCACATTCTTTTCCTGCTCACTCTCCCCTCTCTCTCTCTCCATCTCTCTCCCTCTCTTTCCCTCTCTCTCTCCTCCACCTTAAATATCTATGACTGAAGGCAGAAGAGGAGAAAATTAAAACTTCCAACTAGAGTCTGTTCGCCGAGATTTGTGAAGACAAAGACATCTTTAGCATAACTCATCCCCTTCTTCAGAACTCCAGTGGAGTGTCCATGTGTCCATCCGTTGCTGTTATTATCTACCTAGCTGTTTGAGACCAGCTCTGCTTTGAATTTTTGAGCAAAGCTGTTTGTATCTGTACCAATGCCAGGGTAAAGCGGAGAACCCGTGAAGTGAGGTTGCTTATGTCCAGTGCTGTGGAGGTCTGGGAACTGAGTACACTCATCTGCCTTGGTCTTCTAACAGTGCTAACTAGGATGACCTGGGGAATATTCAGCTGTACGTATTTACCCACGTGAACTCAATTCCTTTTCCTTTTTTCTTTTTTTCCAGTTGTGGGTTTTGAACTCAGGACCAGGGTGCTGTCCATGAGCCAATTTGTACTCAAGGCTAGCACTCTACCACTTTGAGCCTCAGCTCCACTTTCGGTTTTGGAGTGGTTACTTGAAGATAAGAGTCTCACAGAGACTTTTCTGCCTGGGCTGGCTTTAAATGGTGATCCTCAGATCTCAACCTCCTTACAGGCTTGAGCCTGTAACACATTTCAAACCTTTGTCTTTAGAAATAGCATAACTTCCATGGCTGCTTGTGATATAGCATTAGGAATATATCAGATACATAAAAGAAATCTTTGATATTCACAGCGATGATCTATACTGAAGTCAGGCAGTTCCTACACTGGTCCTGATGTGCAAGAAGCAGCGTGTTCTCCTATGTGTGCGCTTTAAGAATGTTGGAGTGCTTTGTGATCGCAAGCATGATCTACGAGGCCTATTTTCAAGGTGCTGTAGAGACTGTCTCCATGTCATCTGGTCTCATTTCATCCTGGGTGTGAATGGGAAATGGGGAGGCTGCAGACAAGTGTCTTCACTGGCCAAGGAGAGGTCTCTGCCATAAATGTCTTCCCTTGGAGGTCTGTTGACTGGCCTGTGAGTTTCTTAGGACAACATCTGGTTGGTGTAGGTATGAGGAAGGAATCCAGTGGTTGGACCGGAAGTTGGTTGGAAGGATGGGAGAAGAAGACCAGCCGTGGACATTTCAGATCTCTTAGACTCTCACATCTATCACACCCACTGGGCACATTGATTTACTTTCAAATGGATGCGAATCATTTTATTGTGAAGGAGGAAATTCTGGATAGATCACTGTGGGTAACACAGGGCTGAAAACCACCACCGAGTCTCTGGAAGTGGACAGTGGAGAAGACCGAAAGAGAAGGGATGTTGATTTGGTTGTTGGTGTTGTTCTTGTTTTGTGTCAGTCCCGAGGCTTGAACTCAAGGCCTTAGGCCTTGTCCCTGAGCTTTTTTTGTTGTTGTTAACCTAAAGCTACCATTCTACCATTTGAGCCACAGATAGCATCTCTCAGACCCTCCTGGCACTGGCTGGTTTCACACTGTGAGCCTCAGATCTCAGCCTCCTGAGTAACTAGGAGTACAGACGTGAGCCACCAGTGCCCAGCTCAAAGGATGTTTTTTTTTAATTGAGGGGAATATGATGGACCTGGGCCCCATTGACTCTCCATCCTTCCCTTCGACAACGCCTTCGCACTTCCCACTGGAGTTACACATCCACATCTCTTGCATTTTCTCAGGCCCAGGACCAATGAAAAAGCTCCAGGTCACCTAGTTGATTAGTCTGGTGAGCATGGGGATGCAGCCATTTGATTGGTACTCACAGTCATTTCCCTAGAAGAGGCCAGGGCTACCCTAGATGAGCAGGTGACTTTACCTGCACCAGCCTGAGGGTGGCCACAGCTGATGCTGTCCATCGGGCCTGTCCCTGCAGGTAAGCCCCTTCCCACCTGTACCATGATATAAATCCACCAATCCAAAGTCAAGAGTTCAGAGGTCAACACAGAGAAGAGAAAGGGATTTTTATTTTTTCTTTTAAGGTGAGGAAACAACTATTTCACACAACATCATTCCTCACTGGCCCTCCTTTTTTGTTTTCCTTTTTCTTTTTCACACCTAACTCAGTGGTTTTTCAAGATAACACATACAGGACGTAAGGACAACCGAGAGGCGAGCCAGCGACCCGGAGGCCGCTCACAGGCCACGCGACCCCCAGAGCAGCCAGTGGAAACAAACCCAACAACAAAAGCCCATGGGAGGGAAAGGTAAAACCCTCGATCTGTCATTTTCAATTTTTTTCACCCCATGAGCAGAGGCGCAGTGTGAAATGTGTTGGCTCCGGCCCACCATAGGTATTGTGTGGATGCCCCATTGGGTCCTTTGTGCCGGAGCCTCCTGCTTTTCATCCAGCTCTCATTAACATCGCCGCCAGATGAGCACCGTTGGAAGCAGAGGCGGACACGCCGGGCCTCTGCCTGGGTATGGCTGTTCCGCCAAGAGTATCCAGACAATGCCAGAAACGGGGAGCGAGCCACACAGCTTTGCCCCTAGATGCAGACTTTTGCACCCTGCCAGGAAAATAGCATCTTGGTAAAGCATCACCTGCTAGTAAGATTGTCTAAATCAGTAAACAATGATTAAGACTCTGGTTCTTGTCTCCTGTTGTTGTCACGACAGACACATGGCTGTGACCACACACACACACACACACACACATACACACACACACACACACACACATACACACACACATGCAAGAAAAACACCAGGTAACGTCAATATCGATGTGGAAAAAGAATTGGGTGAGAATTTAGGGGGAACAAGAAAAAGGGAAGGGGGAGATTTCATTTTTCCTTGTCACAGAGTTGCACTCTATTCTCCTGAGAAAGAAATATAATGACTATTTCAGAGTATTCATTTCCCCTTCAACTTTGCTCTTTCTTTTGGGGGGTTATGTGGTGAGAATTGTTGTTGTTGTTTCCTTTTCTAAATAAAACATCAGGCAATAAATGTAAGCAGTGGTTTCTTCTCCCTGAGCCCTGATTTGTCAGATGCAGTAGTGAGCATGGCATAATCTAAGTTCCTGGACCAGGTGGGGGCAGAAATCGGAAGAGCTCAGCAAGCCCTCGGGTGTGCTGATTTGTAAGAACGCCATCACTTCATCAGATCCATTTCTTACATCTGGAGAAATGATCTCCTCCACCAGTATCCCTCCTTCTCCATCCTCCATCCATCTCCCTACTTACATACACCAAAAATTACTACATGCATTGGAGCACCACTGATTTGCTCTTTAAATGTTTTCTATAGCAGCATAATAAGATACGCTAAAATAGGCGGTGGGCTTCACTGTAGAAGTGTTTATAGAACCACACAGAGAAGACTGAAGGGAAGGCCGGAGCCCAGGAGGATCACTCTACTCGTCTCTGAAGCAAGCAGAATGATATCTTCTGAGTGCAGAGTCACACCACAGAGCAGATATAACATGCAATGGGTTCCAGAAACACAGAGCCCAGGGCTCATGGACACTGACCACGAATCAGAAAGTGTAGACCAGTTCTAAATAAATTCTTGTGACATCACAGAGGCCCTCAGGTCCTGGCATGGGTCTGTGTCTAGCTTTAGACCACCCACTTGATCCTCACTCGAAGTGGGATGACTAAAAATTACTTACGGAGATGGAAGAGAATACAACTGTCCATTTAACTAAAATGAGAAAAGATATCCAGGAAGATAGGATGTCCCACGGAGACAGAGGGCCAGATCTCAAGGAAATCACCCAATGTTTGTATCATTCTTTTCCCAAATGTCTCCAGCAGTAGCAGTGGAGCCACAACTAAGTTACTGTTGAAGGATTGTGAACCAATAGTGCACCTGTGGTTTCCACAGCAGAGCAGAGCATTGAGGAATGGTTGCTTTTCTCCATACGAACAGACAGACCAGGCAGGCGTTAAGGGAGTATGTTTGACAAATGCTAATAATATCAAAAGGATCACAAAGTGATAACTTGGTGGGATAGAACAGCCACAAACACCTCTTTCTTTCTACTTTATTTCACCTTAAATCATGTATCATCATGGAGCTTTAAGATTCATTATTTATAAGGTTTTTTGTTTTCCCCCTTTGGATCTAAGGAATCTTAGGTCTTGGTGTCTCTCATTGAGAGTTCTAGAATTCTGTGATGGACTGGAAAGAAAGTTCTTTTACAGAAAAAGTACCCACTGATTCTGTTCCCAGCCAGGCAAGATCATGCCAGTCCTATACACGTGGCTCATGGGATTGGATTGTCAACCTTCCTCTTCTCTCCAAGAGTGGGAATGGACAGGTGTGGATGGGGTTGGGGATGTGGGGGGGGTTCCATAAAATCTGCTACATAATCTCCCTGGTCCAAGTAAACATTGGCTGCTTGCTTCATTATAAGATTCCTTCCAGTGACTGCCCATTCCCCCACCCCCCCATCCTTTCATGGACATCAGTTTCCCCATTACTTCAAGACTCCGAGTGATGCATAAAACCAATCATACCAAATCCTCTCCCTTTATCCCCATCTGATAAAGTTCTGCTTGTAAATTCAGGACGGTAACGACTAGGAAATTAGAGCACCGGGCGACAATGGACTGATATCACAACACAGATGGTTTTTTCTGGAATTTTCCATGTTATTATCTTCAGGTGACCATGAAACACAGAAGGCGTGACCCCAGGTGAAGTATTGCAACTGACACTGGCAGAGGCCACTGCTCCCTGGGCCCCTGCAGCTGCTTCTGGTCTTAAGGGGGCTGGTGTTGCCAATACAGAAACAAAAGGAGAGAGGAAGCCACACCATACTGTCATATTCCCTTCCTCTGTGCCCCAAGGTACCAAGCAAAGCCTGGAGAACTGAGATTATCCCTTCTCTGAAGTTCCTTCCACTGGAAAGTCCATCTTATACACCGTTTTTGATGTATGTGGTTGTTTTCTGTTGTTTTGTTGGTCCTGGGGCTTGAACTCAGGACCTGGGTGTTGTCCCTGAGCTCTTCTGCTGTACCACTTTGAGCCACAGCTCCTCTTCTGGTTTTCTGGTGGTTCTTTGGAGATAAGAGTCTCACGGACTTTCCTGTCCAGGATGGCTACAAACCGTGATCCTCAGATCTCAGCCTAGGCTTGGGTAGCCAAGATGACAGGCATGAGCCACCAGCACCTGATTCCTACACTAAGGTAATGTCCATTGACTCAGCTTCTCTGATCACCAAAGGCCACCTGATCAGAATTCCTCCCACCAAGGAACCACTTCCCAAAAGTACCCGACAATATTCAAATGCCATCCAGGGATCAGAAGATTTGAGTGGAAACAACATGCACACCCCGGTCAGCTAGGTGAACTTCTAGAAGGAGTTAGGTGTCCATGAGCCTCAAATTCTTCATCCCCAGTTAGAAGTAAGAGTGCAACAACTGACAAGCCGTACGACTGACACTCCTTCTGTATGACAAAGCGATGTACAAGTCTGATGATCAGCTTTTCATATATCTGTCATATAACCTGACACAATTTTGCATAGTTTGGCGTGACCCAAATCCTAAAGAATTAGAGAAGCAGAACTGTATTCATTTTACATGTTTTAAGGACAGAAAGAGGGAACAAGGAAGGACGGGCTGGACCAGCAAGACCTCCCAGGGTAAGATCCAGAAATCTGGAGCTGCACTTTAAGCATGGTTGGAGAAAAGAGAACTAACAATGGAAATGAAAGTCTGCTGGTGGCTCACACCTGTAACCCGAGATACTCAGAAGACAGAGCTGAGAATGGAGGTTCAGAGTCACCCCAGGCAGAAAAGTCCAGGAGACGCTTATCTCTCACTGAACCAGCAACAATGTGGGAAGTAAAGCTGTAGTTCAGCCTTAAGCAAAAAAGTCAAGCAAGAGTAAAGGGGATCCTAAGTTTCAGCTACAGTAGCAGAATAAATAAATAAGAATGGAAATGAAAAAGAAGAATTGATTTCTTGGTTTTCCTGGCTCCAAGTTCATTCATGCTCCTAAATTAATCCACCATTCACATTGGCCTGTAAAAAGAAGTGTTCCTTTAAAACAAGCAAAAAAAAAAAAAAAAAACCTAACATTTCTTTGTACATAAAATCTGTTATTTTCCAGAGGGGGGGGGAATGACCAGAAATGATTTCATTTCTAATTCCAATCCCTGTTCTTATTGTAGCTTGTTTTGGGAAGTACCAGAGTTGGAATTCATGGTTTTGCTAGACAAAGACCCTACCATTTGAACCATGCCCTCAGCTTCTTATTTTTTTTCAGAATTTATTTCACTTTTTTTTCCTGAGGCTGACCTTAGACCATGATCTTCTTATTTATCCCTTCCTCACAGCAGAGACAACCAGTTGTGTACCAGCTTGTTATTTAAGATGGGATCGATCCGGTTTAACTTTTTCACCAGTCTAGTATCAAACTGTGATCCTCCTGATTTCTTTTCACCTGAGTATCACACCCTTGTTAAATAAGAAGGCACAATTCAAGTTCTTGTATGGCTGGTAGAGGCGTGGGGGGGCAGGGGTGCTAAGCAGAAGAGCAGCTGGAATGGGAAGTGAGGAGTCTTAGACTGGACATGCAAATGAAACCCAGGGACATAACCACATATACACTTGTACTATTTTCATCATTGATTAACCAGCATCATAACCTTTTCAGGAAGAGATGTAATTGGCAGTTTTAACAAATGAAAAATTGATCCCATTACTCAGGATAGAATTTTCCACCATTTTTCAAAAGAGATGCTTATTAAAGAGGTCAGTTCCTTTTCCCTTTCCCTGCCCCCGCCCCTTCCTCACGTTCCTCTTTGGGGTCATGCATATGCAGTATGCTTGGCTATTATGTGTCATCCAGGAGAATGGACTGGCGAGCCCTAAACACAAACATTCACACGCAGCCGGGTCTCCCACGTTGCTGCTCGCCAATTACAGTAATGCTGATGACATTTCTCGTTTAATGCACATGGTATTAAAGTAGTTCCCCCCTTTTTCTAGGAGAATCTAATTACACCAAACCCAAGCACTCAATCAAACCTGTTATTCTGTGGCTAAACAGCCTGGCATTAATGCAATTTGAGGAGATCGAGGCCGTGACTGGAACGTCATGTATTAACAATATCTAATGCGAGCTCCCGTAGGTAAATGAAAATGCTAACAAGCAAGATCACTGCTAAATCTAATATCTTTAAGCTGTTTAATTCCAAACAGTCCCTTAATAAATCAATTGACCGGGAGAGCTGATGCTCCTATCAATTATTCAAGAGGGCAAATAAATATTTCAGATGATTTGATAGGAAAGGCTAGGGCTGGTCTTAGAGAAAGCTTTGCATTTCATTAGCTTCTCGCTAAAAGTTTTATAATGAGCGGAACACAGGTGGCATCCCCAGTGCAGAAATGGGAAAGGGAAAAGAAGAGATTGGAGATGGAGCCTGCCTTCCTCTCTGCATTATTCCATTATCCATACTTTGCTTTTGTGATGGGAAAATTGGAGTCACGTCCCCCAAAGAATTATCGTTCTCTGCAATCACAAAGGAAATTAAAATGATCAAAAGTATGTCATATTGCAAGAGTCTTAATTGTAATTCCTATTGGAAAGGCAATTATCAGACACCAGTATCACCAAGGTAATTTATGCAGTTCCACATCCAAATAACCCTTCGCCAAATATTTAATATTATCAATTCCATTTTCCAGAGTAAGAAACTGAGTTTCCCTAATCATTTACAAAGTGCTGAGTAGGCCATCCGGCTGGGAAAGCAGGCACTTTTTTTTTCTTTTTTAGAGACTACTGTTCATATTGGAAATACAAATGCCTGCCTAACATGTCTGTCTCAGGAGTAATCTATATTCAGGATTGAAACCTTTGTACCAGAGAGAAAAGAAAAGTAGAAAGAGAGGAAGGAAAGGAGACAGGCAGAGAAAGGAAGGAGAAAATAGGAAGGATGGAGAGAAGGGAAGGGAAAGGAAGAAGAAAGGAAGGGAGAGGGGAAAGAAGGAAGGAGGGGGAAAAGGAGAGGAAAAGAGAGAGAAAAGAAGCTATACAATCAGGAGGGAGGGAGGAAGGGAAGAAAAGAGGGAGGGAAGAGAGAGAGAAGAGGAAGGAAAGATAAAACAGAAGATTGGAGGAAGGAAGGTGAGAGGGGTAAAGAGGAAGGAAGTATCAATGGACAGAGAAAGGAAAAACAGAGGGAGAGATGGAGGAAGGAAGAGAGGGAGAGAAGAGTCAGGTGATAATGAGATCAGTTTCATTTTACCTTAGGTGCACATGAACACCTGTGTACCCAATATACAAACTATATATCACATGGTATCTATTGCATACGTTATATATTATATTATATAGTTATATATGCTATATGTAGCTATACTGTAGACTGGGAGAAAGTAGAGAAAAAGAATGAGTGAAACTCACACTATTGCTTCTAGAATGTTTGAAAACTGCTGGTGTTCTAAATGAGCATCTTTCTAGTCTCTGCGAAAGGCAAGTCGTTTGTTTGTTTTATTGCTTATTCTGTTTTTTGTTGTTGTTTCTTAAGCTGTACAACTGATCAAGCCTCAACTTTATCAAATTTTGAGATTGCTGGCTGTGAGACTGAAATGCCATGCCATTCCTTAGCAACGGTTTACAATCTACAAACGTAAAACCCCAGTTAAATCACGTCAGCTTTACTGTTAGGAGACTTACTGTAAGAGAGAAAGGGGATTTAGATGATCTGAAAAATAAAACTTAATTGTCAGAGGGTTTGCAAGTAAAAAATAAAAGCATCCAATGCCTATTTTTCTAAATAAGAAGATCTACGTAAGACTCAGGGAAGGCCCCCATGCTGTAAGTTATACTCCACAAAATACCCAATGAACTATGAAAGAGGAGCTCAGCTTCAGAAAAAAGCATAATTCCAGCGTGTGGTTTGTTCATTTTCAGCTTCATGAATCCATAGAACCAATCTGTAGGTAAAATCCAGTCATGTTTAAAATCAGATCTGAAGAATGCTCATGAGGATTTATCTTTGCATGGAGCCATTTAATTAAGTACTTATTTGGTTTTTTTAAAAATCTAAACATAACAAAAATCATAAAGGATTTGAACAAAATGGCAAACGTAGCCACACAGCTGAGACGCACCCTGCCCCACCTGAAATACCTACTAATTATATGAAAGAAAGAAATTATTTCAGTGTGCAAACGGTCACCCCCTTTTGCGATCTCTCCAGACAGGAGACCCATGGAAGATGCAAGCTTTTCGGGGCTTCACATTCCTCCACTAAGATTCTTTAGATTCCTTCACTGGTAGTCTGGAAATTATAAGAAGATTGAGGCAGTTTAGCATAAGAGTCTAAAATCAAAGTAGAGAGGATATCTACGTTCGTCTAGAAGTACCTTACCTACAACATGTATTAAAGGCCATCTCTACCAGGTGGTAGAACCAAGGCTATAATTGGCATTTCAAGGGGAGAAAGGTCTTAGTTCATGTCCTCTGGAAGGGATAGCTGAGCTGCCACCCCTTTCTCATTCTTTATGAACCTTCCTACCCATCAGGCCATTGATTCCACCCTGTCTGCCACAAGCCAAGGCCTAGGTGTGGCCGCCACAAAGCCAAAGATAGGAGGCCCAAGCTCTCAGGACTGAGAGCTCCCAAACTATGAGTTACAAGAAACCTTTTTCCTATCCAGGGGTTCTTTGTTATAGTGACAGGAAGATGACTAACACACACCTATCGTTCAATTTTCCTAGAACTGCTAGAATGATTTTTTTTTTTTCCTTTCTGCAGTTGGGGAATTTCACCGCGGGTTTTGGAAATACGACAGACATCATGCAGTGTCTTACACGACTCATCAGAGCAGACTGCACTCAATTTAAAATCGGGTGACAATTTTCTTCGTAACAGTCTTAAAGGTTCTCCTAAGGCCTGCATAGAACATGAGAACGTGGGCTCTTAAGCTGAATGTTTGGTCGGCAGCGAGCAGTGGTATTCTGAGAGGTGGTAGAAACTTTAGCAAGTTCTCAACTGGAGCAAGGTCACGGGGGTGGGAGGGAAGGGGGGTCGGGGGGGGTGCCTTTGAAATTATATCTAGTTCCTTTATCTATCTCTGTCCCTGTCTTTCTTCTCTGTCTGCCTATCTATCTCTGTCTCTATCTCTATCTCTGTCTCTATCTCTCTCTGTCTCTTTCTCTCTCTCTGTCTCTTTCTCTCTCTCCCTCTCCCTCCTCCTGTTTCCTGGCCATGCTGGACTAAAATCTCGGAGGCTGTGTACTCAAATCAACACCTTCTTTCTTAAATTTGTTTTTCCTAGTTATTTTGTTCAACCTAACAAAGGTGTCATCTGGGGATTGTTTGGGCTGGGTTTTTTTTTTTTGTACAATTTTTAGTACCTTAGAAATAATTTTCAAATGTTATCCAAAGAAGCACAGGAAGAGGATGTGAGAAGGTTAATATATTTTAGCTTGTATCTTATTTCAGGCATTGATTGAGCCTCTTAGGGGATGAGTTAGTTGTCTGTCTACACATGTTCTCTTTCTCTTTTCATTAATTTAATTTAATTCCATTTATATGTAACCTGAGAGTAGCATTCCCATGCAGCACGCCACTCCATTTCTAAACTGAATTGAAGTCATCATGCCTGCTTTAATGGCTGTGAAGGACTGAGAAATTAATAGCTCTCTCTTGAATTAGTAAATTATATTTATCCAAAGAGAGAAAAGTGGCTCATAAAAATAAGTGACTAGAGTCACTTTTATTTTATTTTTATAACAAGTCTTTTTATGCTAGAGTTTTAAACCCCCTTTTACAATAACATCTCACATTTATAAAGTGCTTTACACTTTTTGAAGTGCCAGTACACACATGAGCTGGGTTGGTTTTTTTTTTTTTAATCTTCGCAGCAAAAATTCAGATGTAAGTAGGAAGGCAAAGAGGAGGCCTGTTCTCCATACTGAAGGGTTAAGATGTACAGTGACTTTAGAATGTGCCTGTGGTCAATGCCAGGCTGTAGGGGATGTGGGTCTCAAAATATTACATACTCTACTGCAGCAGGAGTGGGCACTAGAGAAAGCCCTCAAGGAGAGTTTCTCCTTTTGACCTTTAATTTATTTTATTTCGTTTACTGCTTCTGTGCCAGTGGTAGAGTTTGGACTCAGGCAGGACTTCTCAATCTCGCCTGTTGTTTCTGTTTTTTGGTTTTTGGTTTTTGATTTTTTTTCTGCTGTTCTACCCCTTGAGCCACGCTGCCACTTCCAGCTTTTTGCTGGTTAATTGGAGATCAAGAGTCTCAAGAAATTTCACTCTGGACTGGTAATTTTCCCTGAAATATGTCGAATTTTTGTGTCCTGTTTACAAGAAGCAAAAAGCAATGTATCAGGACATGTGGTCAGCATGTCCCAATAAAAATGAATGGCTCTGCCGTCCAGTGAGGACTTGGGTTCGCTCTGCTGACTTGCACGGGCATTGGACTGTGCAGAATTCCAAGTGAGAGAGCAGAGACCCAGGATCGTGGAGCAGACACCGTCTGTCAGGGCCAAAGAGACGGGAGGGTGTGGAAAGAGAAAACAGACATGTTACCCTCTCATCCATCGAACTAGCTTCCATGATTCTTTGACCAGCATCCCTCCAATGGGAAAGAGTTTCTAGTGTGGAGGTTTATTGAATCATGACTGAATAATCACAATATGTTGTTGAGTGCACTAGGCTCATACTAGTAAAATCAGAAGTGAAATCACACCCTTAAGGTTTAAAGAAAATAATCTATATATTTTTTTTAACCTCAGGTATAGGCGAAGCTGTACACACACCACAAGTAACACACACTTCATAGTCTCAAGAATGAATCCATCCTCCAACATTACTAAGTAAGCCCACCAAAAAGGTGTATCATTTTAGTCTTATTACAAAATGGAGAGAAACACCCCTCTCATCCTTTTGGTCGCTAAAAGCATTATTTTTATTTAACCATTATGAAGCTTTTGCTTTTGTGGAACTATTATAGTACTTCCATTTCCATTTGGGCATTGTAGTTGATGATTATCCTAAGATCAAGATCATCTGATAGACATATCTACGTTTATCTGTATATAGCTTTATGATGACATATTATGTTTCTAGAGATCAGAAAATCTCAAATGTCCAGAAAGAAATTTCACAGGATATATGGAGAACTCAGTGATACAGAAATAATACATTTTCGTTTTCTGAGAACCTATGATGTTCTAGTGCATAGTTTGTCTAGTCTCTGATCTTGGAGATAATCCTTTTAATAACCACTGATAGCTAATACATTGACAGGCAAATACAAAAAGCTGCCTGTTGACAAAGAAGAATAATGCTACTTCTTCCTTGATCACTTAGGAAAATATAACAGAGGAGGGAACATTTGGTGGAAGTTCAAGGGGATTAAGAGACAATCTAGGAACCCTGGAAATGGGGACTATAAGATTTAGAAATAACGAGGCCAAAACAAAATGCCAGAGCCCCCCAAAATGGAAGTAGGAAAAGAATGGAGAGAGAAAGCAGGATAGTTGTTCTTGGGCTATTCAGAGTAAATCTAATTTTTTTAAAGCCAGGCATTAGTGATTCACCCCTGTAACCCTAGCTACTCAGGAGGCTGAGATCTGAGGATCATGGTTGAAAGCCAGCCCAGGCAAGATAGTCTGTGATTAACCACCAAAAACAAAAAAGCTGGGAGCAGCATGGTAGTTCAAGAACTAGAGAGAGCACTAGCCTTGAACAAAAACTGTTCAGGGACAGCACCCAGGCCCTAAGTTAAATCCCCTAGGATGGGCACAAAAAAAAAAACCTCAAAAATAAAAAAAAAGAGTGAATCAAAAGAAAGTACTAATGTCATCATGATAGCATACAAACATCAACAAAATTTAAGATTAAAAGGTGTTAGCAAGTTATTTTGGTTGGTGGTTGTTTTTGCTGGTCTGGCTCTGCCGGTCCTCTACCACTGGTGGCATGCCACCAGCCTGGGCTTTTATTGTTTGTTTTGCAGTGGAGTCTCACGGACTTTTCTGTCTAGGCTGAACCAGAACCATGGTTATACAGAGTTCAGCCCCCTGAGTAGCTAGGAATTCAAGTGTGAGTTCACCAGCACTTGGCTGTTACCAGGGTTTTAAGGTATTCTACTGGTATAAAGAATAGAAAGTTACTCAAATTGCCTTATGTCTGATGACTGTTCTCTCTCTCTCTCTCTCTCTCTCTCTCTCTCTCTCTCTCTCTCTCTCTCTCTCTCTCTCTCTTCTCTCTTACTCTCACACACACACAAACATACCATGCACACTTACTTGCTAAGGTCACAAGACAGAAAAACACAGACAGGAAGTGAGAACTGGATTCCTGAGGACCCCCACACACACTCCCCCCACCCCAGTACCATTCTTTTCTTGGATGCCATGCACATCTTTTCTTGCATTCTCTTCTGGATCTGACATCGATTTCTCCATCTGTTCTGTTCTCTTCCTCTGCACATTGCCTCCTTGACCCAGGGGGAAGATGATGAGTATACTGTGTTCCTGGGTCTGTGTGTACTCGCTTGGGTTGTGTTCTGTGGCTGTGCAATTTCGTAATGAGACATAACCACTCCACTGAGCCAAAACCAGTGAAGGGAGAGAGCACTGGGACGGCAGGCCCCAGGCCCTGTGTGCTTTCTGCTTCTTCCCTCAGCTAGAGGGAAGGCTTGGTTAGGAGAGCAGGTGTTGAATCCAAATTGCCTATGTGCGAATCCCAGCTTCCACTTGCTTGTTATTCAATCTTGAGCAATTTACTTAAAACCAGCTATTACATCTCTAATATTTAGTTGTCATAAACTCACTGGGTTGAGGAAAGATTCGGTGGTCAGTTTGGTGCAGGCCTTGTTTGGAACATAGATTTGAGGTCTGAACACACAAGCTCTTAGCCACCAAGTTAATCAAATCGCAAGGAAATACATGCGCATGCTTTATTTTCTTTGATAAGACACTCGAAGATATTTCTTTTCTAACAAGCACTTCTAATCAGGGCAGGAATTATTCATGACAGAACAGTGAAAGAGGAAAAGAGTTGGAAAATAAAGTACTTAGTGTCGCCCTATAAAATATGTCTCCAAATAGAAATGGTATAATAAAATTTTATTGGATCACTTTCTATTTATTTAAAGAATTTGTTTCTAATATGTGTATTTGTGGTTCCAGATGGATCCTTCTGTGAGAAATAACCCTTAATATATTTCTGCAAACAACGTGAGAGCAAATTCTTCCTAATTCATTTATTCCCTTCCATTCCAGAAGGCTAGCTCACTGTCAGATTCTGGATCATTCTGAAAATATCTAGGCTGCTTTAATAATATTATTTATCTTTATTGCTGAAAACCCAGCAGGTGAAGAAAAATGAAGACAATTTCGTAAATAATGGATGCAGAGATGACTTATTGTTTTTCTGCAATGAGAAATAAGCACAGTTTATTATGTGACCTTTTTTCAAGTGCCTGTCAAGAACTCAGAAGTAATAAAGCTTTACTTGAAAGGAGTGACTGATTTAAAAAAAAAAATATATATATATATATATATATATATATATATATACACTTAAAATGTTGTATCTCTTTATTAAGAGCTAATCTTCTATTTGTGGGTCTAAGAAATAATAACAGATACACCACATCAAAAATTCATGGCCGCTTCTGCCCAGGAGATACATGCCAACTCATCTGCCTTTGCCAATTGCATTCTTGAATATATTTCTATTTAATAGGCATTTAAAAAATTAAGAGGTTCTATGACATATATATGATTTTTCTAAATAAGCTGTCATCTTGGACTTTGATCCTTTTTTTTTTTTACTTAAAGAAGATAAAGGTAGAATGACCTTCTGACTTCGTAACAGTCTTTAGTGACTAGCACCAGGCTTTTTATTTCTGTTAATAGGTAAGGCCTAAACAATTCCTTCTACATCAGTTCTAGAGTTTCACCTAATTAGGATATATTGGGATTCATTGTCTATAACACAGCACATTAGAATGAGATTGAATATCATATGATATGACTGTAGCATAGCTTGGGAAAAAATGAGGCATTAAAAAATTTGGCATACTTACTTGGCTTTCTAAGTGTTTAAGATTATCAGCAAAGAAGGCAAGACGATTTTTGTTTTAGAAGTATAAACATTTTAACTCATGTTCTCTTTGTCAGGCCAAGTTTTTACTAAGAACTTAAATGGAACTTACTTTGCAGCAGAAATACTCTGTGAAATATATTTTTAAAAAATTACAAAATTAATGGAGATGCAAGAATTGTAATCCAAGCCACAAGAGCAGAGTATACTTATTAGAACTCATGGAGTAAACTAGATGAGGAAAGTGAAGTGATAATTCTGTTTTATAGACTTTGCTTTTTTTTGTCGGTCGTGGGCTGAACTTTGGGCCTGGGCGCTGTCCCTGAGCTCTTCAGCTCAAGGTGAGCACTCTACCACTTGAGCCACAGTACCACTTCTGGCTTTTTTTCTGCTTATGTGGTGCTGAGGAATCGAACCCAGGGCCTCATGCATGCAAGGCAAGTACTCTACCACGGAGCCACCTTCCCAGCTCTAGACTATGCTTTTAAAAATGTGTAATTTTCTGATTAAGAGAACATTAAGTTATCGTCCTGCTCAGGAATGAATGGACACTAGTTCAGTAGATCAAAACAATTGGTTGATCAAATACTCACACATATGATGCACACACAGTCAATATACACAAATACCCACAGACATATGACATACAAATACACATCAACACCAATAACATCTTTCAGCTCCAATGCCAGAAGTTTTCCAGAAAAGAAAATAAGGTTGACTTTGGATTTCACAAACAATGCTCCCATTAACCTCATCTTACTTGTAAAGCTCCCAGTCTAAAAGAAGAATATGTACAATTTGAGTAAGACTTTGATAAAACATTCTATTACAGGTGCAGTTTTGATTTGTTTGCCTCTTTCTATGTGATTATTTAGCTTTGAGTTTTCAAAGGCTTTCTGAGAAATTGCACTTTATTTAATTTGGCAAGTATGAACTCTACAGATTTTAGTGATCAAGACACCAGGAGCTAAGTAAAGAAAAAGGGGGGGGGGGGAAGTCCCAAATAATGAACTATTTGGGGGATGAATTGTGGAACTTCGCTTTTATACAATGTATGTTCCATAGTGGTTTCTTTTACCCTTAAAAAGGAGCATAGCTATTCCCTTGAGAGCAAAATGTCTTTGTATACACTTAGAAGAAAGCGTGTTTTATTGATTCCTCTGTCTATTGTGTGTTGTGCTACTGTAGTTTGAACACAGGGTTTGGAGGTTAAGTGTTTTACCACATAAACCATATCCACGGACACTTTTTCTTTTAGTGATTTTTCAGATGAGGTCTCGCGTGTTTGCCTAAGACAGCCACGCTGTCAGCCATGACTTCTCCCGGTGACTGTTAGCTTGTTTCCCAGGTGGTAACCTTCATGTGTAAGTGACGTGTGAGAAGAAAGAATCTCAGGAACTTTTCCATCCAGATTGCTCCTGAACCACCACCTCCCAAATCTCCACTCCCCAAATAGCTCAGACCACAAACATGAGTCTTGATCTTTGTTTCATTTTACTTGTAGAATGACTTCAAATATCTGAAATAAATCATTCTTCTGGGACATCCTAACAGCAATTAAACATTGTGTGCTCTTCTACTGGAGCTGATATATTTCAGTGCTTCTAGAAGAAGTAACCAGAAATAATAGCGTATGTATATCACTGTGTGTATGTGTATGGGAAGGGATAGGAAAGAAGAAAGGGTAGAGGAGAAGAATGGAGAGGAGAGGAAAGGCACATGTGGTCAATCACTTAACCTGATTGCTTCGATGACTGATATGGTAATACATTCATATCAAACTTAAATGGAGAACAAAAGAATCTACCAAAATGGCTGGCTGGCTATCACAGATAGAAAGGTTTATCCATCCTCCAGTATTCTAATCAGCATGGAATAGATTGCATGTTGCTACATTTTTGGATTTGAATACTTTAGGATATTAGCGGTTCAAAGATGGCAAACGAAATGTTGTTGAAAAGTCCATTAAAGTCCACTATTGGCAGATGGGTGGTATGTACTAAACCAGAATTAATGTGAAAGGGTAAAAACATGCTGTCATTCTCTGCTGTGTCTCTCTTCTCTCCCCTGTTGGTTTATTCTTCTACATTAGTTTTGCAAGACATATATGAACTTGCAAAAGTTACACATAGACACATTTTGACACCATATAAATTCTGATAGCTCAGAGTCCCCTAAATCAGCCCTAAGTGTCTGCTTACTTAATTCATTCTTTTGAACTAAACGTTGATGGGTAGAATAAGCGAATAATTGGAATGGAATCCGTATTCATCTATCTATTCGGTCCACAGTAAGAACCAATTTTTAAAATAGGGAACTTCGAAGTCCACAGATATGAGAGCAAATGAAATATGTCCTATCCCTCTCTTATGTAAATCTATTGAAATCCAGCCCTCGGCAATGCCAGGGTCCCCTGCTTATTGCGGTATGACATTTCCACACTGCGGGAGCAGGAGGGGCTCACATTAATTTGCTTTATGTTTGACTAGCGAGGTTTGCCATGATGATTAGAGCCTACTTTGGGCTCACTTCATTTCAGAGTTGTTGTCAGTCATTTGAGCGCATGATGCCCCGGTGCTTGGGAAGAATAAACACATCATATATTAGGGAACGAGTCGAGGTACAGGGCTTGCCTAATGCCAACACCTCTTTCTGAAGCTAGAGAAAAGAAGTGGGAATGAGATGAAGTGGGGAGGGAGGGGGGCTATGACAGAAAAATCTCAAGTCTTGTTGGACCTCTCCAGCTCGGAATGACCGGGGCAGACACAACCCTTGTTTAGTTGGGTTTTGTTGGGTTTTGTGGTGATTATTCTAAGACAGGCACAAAGTCAGACCACATTGTTTCCTCCTCTCCTTATCAAACAATATTGTGAACATCCCAGATCACAAGTTGGTCTGGAACATTCCAATCCCAACCGCTTTTCACCATGGGCCAGAGGTTAGCTGACTGATGATGAGACAGGCTTCACATCCATATATTTTATATTGTGTCTCCCCCGATGGTCTGTTTGACACATATTTGTAACTAGCTTGGAAAACTAAATCAAGCTTTGGCTTCAGAAAGTGGTAAAAGTGATGTTTTGTTGCAGATCTTACAAATACCTTCCCTCCCCCACACTCCATGGTAACAGAATACATTCTATTCTATTTTCAAATTGGGAAGTCAATGAATCATAGCGTTATTCACAGAAGAGTTATAAACCTGCAGGGAGAGGAAGTTTATGCCACAGGAATGTGTTTTCTTTCTATTTATTATCACTATTATTGTTATTAATTTTGTTGCAGGCACTGATGTTTGAACTCAGGATCTCAGAGTGTTGCTTAGCTTTTTTGCTCAAGATTGGGCACTCTACCACTTGAGCCACAGCTCCACTCCCAGCTTTTTTGGTGGTTTACTGGAGATAAGCATCTCATGGAGTTTTTGGCCTGGGCTGGATTCAAATCTTAATCCTTAGATCCAGCCTCTGGAGTCACCAGGATTATAGTGTGAGGCATCAGCACCTGACTTGCATATGTCTTCCTTTTCTGTATTTGCATGAATGTGGGTTTGCTTATCTGAACATCCATCCTAAAGTCACTAGGTACCAGTTTGGTTTGGATGTGGTCTTGGGTCTCACATGCTAGTTGGTTTTCATGCTATATGATTGCTCTGGATTCCTCTAGAACACTAATAACCTCATACAGTTTAATAGCACTCTGCATCTATAGGAATTTCATAAATGATGACAGGCACATACTATTATTATTATTATTATTACTATTACATATTGACCTCATAGATGAATCTCAACCACCACATGCCACATTCTCAACTTTTGGTCACTCAGCCATTCATTGGGTCCAATAACACCAAGAACAGACTTCATTCCCTGCCATTTTGGTAGTAAGAAGAGCTAGTTGTATGATTTTTCTTTCTTGTAAATGAATCAAGGAGCTCCACTTTTTTTTAAAGGAAGAATAGTGTAAAAAATTGAAACTCTATTGTTAAAGTTGTGTGTTTTACCTCCCAGAGGCCCTCCATTTGAGGCTTGGGGAGGAAATCGGACTTATTAGGCCAAGAGGAGGGTCATCTCTCTCCTCATTTGTTTGCTTGGCACAATCCAATAGCACATTTTTGTTTATCTAAAAGAAGTCAGGAAGTCAGAGCTGGTTAAATTTAATGGGAAAAAATGGTGTTATGATATACATATGTATGAGATAAAGATGTGTATACATGTTTGAAGTGAAGAGCTATGAATCCCTATCCATTTTAGATAACCCCTAAAACCACAGGGAGCTATAATAAAAAAAATTCTTCTAGCAGTTACAATAAATATGGTGCAGCCAAATATTTTCTGCCTGAAAGGGTGGGAAAATATGTTATCTTATATAAGATAACTCATGATGGCATTTCAGCTTCAAGTTCTTTGCTGACAGTCTAACACTAAGAATTTCTAGACCGCTAGATTCTCGGTTCTATAATGAATTAATATTAAACAAATAAATACCATTCTTAATTCCTTCCTAGGAACCTCTCCATATTGATTAGTTAGGGTTGCACTGAAACACTGAAAGAGATACATAAAACAATGGGCCTTAAAGACATATGGCATGCATTTTCTTTCTTTTTTTTTTTTTTTTAGGTTTTAAGTGTGGTTTTCTTAGCCAAGCTTGTAGAAGTGACTAAATCATTTTCATGAAATTTACTTGATAATTAATTTACTTGATTGTTATTACAGAGGTGGTGTACACAGGGATTACAATGACAGGAGTCAGGTCATGAACACATTTCTTATCCTGCAGTGTCTTCTGTTCCCTCATTCTATCCCAGTCTCTTCCTCCCGGTCTCATTTTATGGATTTATCACATTTCTAGTAACCTCGTTTACTAATTGCTGGTTACGGTCAGTACTCTGTGAAGAACTTTTGACTGTGCTCTCCGCCTGAAATAACTACATCTCGTGACTTTTTAGCAGTATCAATTTAGACATTTCATTTGGGGGGGGAGGGAATTCCGAAAATAAAATAAAGATGTCCAAAGACTTCTCACCATCCTGATGTATTCTTATCAACATTGCCAATAAGGTTTTATCAGCCCCGGGCAAGAGGCAAATCTATCTTATTAGTGTGAAAACTAATGAAAGATCATCCTGACAATGATAATTAATTGCAGTTGTTGACAAAGACTCCTTCTGTGCACTGGCTTTCTGAAGCTCTTTCTGGGTCTTTCCATTCTCTTCTCTCAATTAGACATATGAAAAGAGAGTGGCCCTCCCCTTGGAGAAAGAAGCTTTTAGATTAATCATATTATCTTAAGGTTCCAAATCTCCATGCCTGCGTGACCTTTTTTCCTTTAGAATCCATTATCTTAAACTATCAGAATAATCCTGGCTTTAGGGAGGGAGCCAAGGAAGAGGAATCAAACCTAATAGATGGCAAATAAGATTAATCTATGATCTAAGTGCCGATTACACTTGGCCCTGCCCTTGAACATCCAGGTGTAACCTTGAAATTCACATCTGCTAAGACTCCACAATTGGATTGAATGTCCCAACAGGCCTTAAGAGGGCAGCTGGCCAAACTTTACCCCAAAGTCCCCAGTGAGATATCCTGAGCCATCTCAAAATCCCAACTTTTTGTCTTTTTTTTTTTTTTTATAAGCTTTGGAATTCGGCAGCTGGGACTTCTCATGTTTGTTTTGGGATAGTTTACATTCTTGAGATAAAATTCTTATTTTTGGGTCCTTCGTTTTTTGTTTATCAGAAGCACCCAGCCATGAAAGGGAATGAACTCCTACCTGGACCGCACAGGAGGAAAACAAACCATCCAGCCCCCTCCGAATCTAATCATAGCACCAGCATAAGTCTTCACTTTGAAAACATTGACTTACGGGTCCCGAAAGATACACACATTTAAGAACAACCAGGAGGAGGAATGTGTGTGTGTGTGTGTATTTGTGTGTGTGTGTGTGTGTGTGTGTGTGTGTATGTGTGGAAACATTTATTATTTTTTCTTCTGCATGGCCCCTGGTCTTAGAAAGGAAGATGACAAAGAAAATGGAGAAGTCTCAGCTAGTGGTGACAGGAGAGGAGATAGAAATCGGGCTTAGGGAAAACAGTTTCAGCCAAAGAGACCTCTGTCCCCATGAGAGAGAGAGAGAGAGAGAGAGAGAGAGAGAGAGAGAGAGAGAGAGAGAGAGAGAGAGAGAGAGAGAGGCAGCACCACCATGCATTCTCATGAAAAGTTGGCCCTGGTTCTTGAAATTCCAAATAAACAAGATTAGAACAGTTTTCTCATCAGGAATCTGTGCAATCTCCAGCCACCTCTGACATGGAGTGTGGAACTGTGGAATCAAATCAATGAGAAAAGAGGGTGAGAACACAGGTTAGGTTTGCACAAGAAAAAGTGGGTCCCAGAAATATAGGAGGTGAAAACTGCGTGGCCAGAAAATACGAATTTTTTCTTCTAAAATTGATAACCGAAAGACGTTAGGGACACAAATCAGAGTGTCCACTCTCCAAGACCTTTTCATTCATGGATAAGTAGCCTATCGAAGTCCTTTTTCAAGACAGAATAACCTTAAGGATGGAAGAGAGAGCCTAGGTTTAATCCACAGCATCAAAAAATAAAAAGTAAAACCCCAAAAATCAAAGAAAGAAAAAAACCAGAACTTCAACAGTGTTCAATAGGTAGACCCTTTAACACTGCTCTTGTAAGAAAAATAAACACAAATTTACTTTATCTAATTATTGCTTTATTAATATAATTATAGTGTATATGATTATTAATTTATCTATTAATTTGTTGTTGTTTGTCTCTTATGGGGTTTGAATTCAGGGCCTTTCCTACTTGCTAGGCTGACTATGATTACATGATACATCCTTCCAGCCCTTTCTAGTTTCGGTTGTTATTTATTTTCAGGTACCTTTTAAAAAATTATCTTGAAGTAGCGGTATGAAGGAGTTGCCATTTACCAAAGCAGTTTATGAATACAATATATCTTGATCAGTATCACCCTTCTTGACCTCCATTAACTTTTCTGCCCAGGCTGGTCTTGAACTGTGATTCTTCTGTTCTCAGCCTCTCTGGTAGCTAAGATGATTACTGCTGTGAGCTACTTAATGAGGCTCAGCAACAGAAATATGTTCTTAGTTCACAATAAAGAGTTAAAAAAGAAGGACCCTGTGGGTTCTACAAAGTTAATCTATGATCATAACCAATTTCCTAAATCAAACTAATTTCCTAACAATAACTTCAATATTATAGCTATCATCATTTCCTTTTTTTTTTTTTTTGGTCTTTCAAAATCAGTTAATACACTAATGTTGTTGGGTTTTTTTTCTTTTCTTTAGTATGTTAAATAAAGTAGATCTAAACAATAAGTATATATAAATAAATATATTTTCCCTAAAGGAATGGAATATTTGGTATCAGGGTTTGAGATTAGGTCCTTGAACCTGTGTGGCTATGTTTCTTTTTCTTGTTCTTTTCTTTTTTTTTCTCACTGTGAACTTAAAAGCGTTGGAAAGCAATGATGCTATTGCTTTCTTCAACTTTCACAAGGCTCCCAGCTGAAACAACATTAAGGGAAGGAAGGATATCAGAAATCCTGGTAGGACACAAAAATTCTTCCCTTCTCTGGCCATTAGGACAATGGCAATTTTTTTTTTTTTTTTGACAGTGTTGGAGCTTACGTCCGCTGTCCGGGGAGCATTAACTCACACCTCTGAGGGAGCCTCACACCATTAAGTCAAGGAGAGTAATGAAATTTCATTTAATTTGTCAGGAAGAAAGTGCTAATGTTAAAAGGCATTTAATAAAAAAAAAAAAAAAAAGGGAGTCTCTTTGAGCGGGAACCCTTAAGTGACTCCTTCAAGTATCTACTAGGCTCGCCAGAATATTTACATTAGTGTCTTCTAGTGCCAGAGCGTAATTAAATTAGCGCTGCATTTACAGTCCCTACCTAGTTTTTTTTTTCTTTTAAGGAAGTGTGATTTTATTAATAATCCTCCTTTAAAAAGAGAGAGAGAAAATGACTTGATCTAATCAAATCAGATGCTAATGATTATTTGAAATGTTCTAACAGAGAAGATTGCTGAGTTGAAGCTGTGTGTGTGTGTCTGTGTGTACATGAATGTGTGTGTACGTGGTGTGTGCATGCATCCACGTATGTGCCAGTACTGGTGTTGAACTCAGGGTCTGGACACTGTGCCTGAGCTTTGTTAGTTGTTGTTCCAGGCTGGTATTCCACCGATTGAGCTATGTTCCTCAGAGTGCTTCCACTTCCAACTCTTTAGTGATTAATTGGAGATCAGAGTGTCTTGGACTTTTCTTTCCTGGGCTGGCTTTGAACCTGGATCCTCAGATCGCAGTCTCTTGCAGAGCTAGGATTTACTGGAGTGAGTCACCACCACCGGGCATATCGCTGAGTTGTAAAATTACACTCATTTCCCCATCAGCCTAATTCTCTAACTACATTGTTTTCTCTTAATAAGTGTTTTATGCTCTTCTCCCTTCAGCTCTCAGCTGTACCATGAATGAAGGAGGCATATGATAGTCACTCTGCAATTAAGGAACCCAGAGTCTGGAGGTAGTAAGGGAGATGAAAGGAAGGCTGGCAGGCGAATACCATCAAGTCAAAACAAGAAAGCTCTGGGAACCCAAGTGACATGAAGCACATGGAATGGCATCCGCCAGCCTCCGCTTTGAATTTCCTTGGCTTTAGATGCCCGAGTTTTCTCCCTGCCCAAGTCATATTAATTAGCAGTATCATTTTTCCCCCCTCATGGCTGCCTGTGTTACTGATGTGATTTCTTAGAAAGAAATAGCTAGATTGTTCTCAACAAATTAAGATGTCTATAAATTGGTCCCTAATCAGATATTAAGCCTCCGGAACTACCAAATCACAATAACCATTCATAAATCAATCCTGTGGTTATGTGGGCACAGAGAGGAAGGTGATGATGATTGCTGTTATTATTATTAATTATTATCATTGCCATTTTTTTCAGATCAAATGAGGAGCCTATGAAAAAGATGTTTTTCAGGAGCAAATTTATTTGATATCAAATTGGGGTTAAGGAAGATTCTCATGATAACTACAATACAAGGCTGGAACTTCCTTCACTAACTAAATGCACTGACAAGTGGGAAAACAGAAAGTTGGTGGAATTCTCTAGCACTAGTTCATTTGTGGCTAGAAATCCAAAGCAATTTTAAGTGTCAATTTTATATACCCCAAGCTAATATTGCCAGCTATCATTAAACTGATTAAATTATACAAGTGATATCCCATGAACTTTACCTATATTTATCTCTTTAATTCCTGGCAATATTATCGATATGATTATAATCCTTTCAATACAGAGAAAGCTGTAATAATTTGTTCAAGTCATATACCAGTCAGTGACAGAGTTGGGATTTGAACCAACACAATCCAGGTCCAGGGCCAATTTGTTTTTTTTGT
This sequence comes from Dipodomys merriami, assembly GCF_024711535.1. Lineage (NCBI taxonomy): Eukaryota > Metazoa > Chordata > Mammalia > Rodentia > Heteromyidae > Dipodomys > Dipodomys merriami. The sequence goes on from NW_027204826.1 coordinate 13,427,812, forward strand.
TTTGTTTTGTTTTGGTTTTACCATGACCTATTACTATTTTCTGATCAGTAGATCTAGGCACACATGAATAAATACATACAGGGTTTTAGAATTTTCTCATGTAACAGCAGCATTAGAACAACACACCCATGTTTCTATCTGGGTATAGCATGTAAATAGAAAGTGCAATTTGGATTATCAGCACAGACATGAAAAAAAAAAAAAGGAATCCATATCCAAATAGGCAATTATACAAAAGACCTGGGGTAAAACTGCTGAGTTCTTCTGTTTGGTCAAAGAAGTAGATAAAGAAGAGTATCAGGGAACAGTCTAGAACCTTTGGTCTTTCTTTGTATTTTGTTCAATCTAGAAAAGCTTCATTTGATGTTTACTGAATTTTTCTAAGTGTCTATCACTCAGTCACTTCCAGTGAATTTTTTTTTCCAATCCTGGGGCTTGAACTCAAAGCCTAGGTGCTGTCCCAAGATTCTTTGTGCTCAAGGCTAGCACTCTACCACTTGAGCCACAGCACCAATTTTGGCTTTTTTCTTTTATTTTCTGAGTAGTTTATTAGAGATAAGAGTCTTACTGACTTTTCTGCCTGAGCTGGCTCCACACCACGATCCTCAGATCTGTTTCCCACGTAGCCAGGACTAGAAGTGTGAGCTACTGGCGCCCAGCTACTAACAGTGAATTCTGAGTTTTCAAGGACCATGTGTCTCTGTCTACTATCCAATATTGATCCAGGTAAAACCAAGTGTCTTTTCTCTTTTCAAAAACACAATGAAAACCAATAAAAGTAAGGTAGCTAAAAAAAAATGTGATCATCAAATCCTATTTTCAAGAGTCGAAATCAAAACCCATATATAATTTGTCTCCTAATCAAAAAGTGTCACTAATGACATTTTTTCCCCAAATATATGGATTGTATTCGGCTTCTTGAGAGTTAGGGATAAAAGCTCCTAGCATGACAATGGTTCTTTTTGGCACCTGGCCATCCTAGTTACTTGGCAAGATCAATTCAAGATCAGATCTGCTCAGGTCTGCTTGTAACCTTCCCTTCAGATGAGACATAATCAGAAAACTGCAAGGTAAGAACAAGTCAATTTGACTGAAAACAAAAGGTGTCTTGCTTTTGAAGACCCTGAAGTAGTTTCAAAAAAAAGGAAAAAAAAGGCAGTGGTTCTTTTTGTTGTTGTTGTTGTTGTTTACTCTAAAGCTCATTTAAAAAAAATTATTGCAAAGGTGACATTCAGAGGGGTTACAGTTACATAAGTCAGATATTGAGTATATTTCCCTTTGAACAGTGCCACCCTGCCTTCATTCTTTCCTAGTTTTTCCTCTCCTGAATCTGCCCCCCCCACCCCAAACATAGTATCTAGTAAGTTTCACTGCTGAATTGGTTTTAAAGCTTATTTTATGGCAAAGAAAGAACAAAAGACCACTTTACTTTCCCAAAGAATACTTTTTGAATGGCACAGAAGAGCGGAAAACATTATTTAGAATCAAACTCCCAGCAAAAGAAAACACAGAATGATCCGAGATCAAATTTATAGTATTTTAAACAAAATAGATTTTTTTTTTAAAAAAAAAGGAGGTGGGGGTGGGTGGGGTGGAAACGAATTCAGGAGAAATGATTTGTATGGATGTACCTGAAACTATTTATACACCGGGTTCTATTTGTTTTACAGTGCACGGTCCATGGACAGCAAGAAAGGTTATCTTTGACAAGGTTTCGGCTATTATTTTCTTCCCCTGAAATGGTATTTCTTGAGAAAAAAAGGTCTTTGGAACAAAATAACAATAAATCCTGATTTAGATACATAAACCTGCCATTGATATCACATAATATCAGTGTTCTTTCTCACTCGATACAGGCGTTTTAAAGATAAATGGTAAAACTGAACTGGGAATCCGTCTGGCCGGCTGCCTGTTCTAATGAATAACACCACTTTGCTTGCTGCAATGTAAGCACAAAGTTCTCTCCCGGCCTCTTTCGTCCGTCATGAATCTACAAGACAGCCGACATAATATCTGGGCGACAACGGGTACGCTAACAGTGCAGCGACTTCCATTTTCTTTGCTTTCTATTGATTTTCACTTAATAACTGGCGAAATACTAAACGTCCACCCTGAGTACCTAATAAATCCTGGCTGAGCTTTTTATTGAGGAGAATTTAATAAAAACAACCATTGTGGCTGAGGGATTTTTCTTCTGGACAGAACATAGGGGTAGGGGACAGAGAGGTTGGGGCAAGAGAAAGCCATCTGGGTCTTTCCTCTTTCTTTCTTTCTTTCTTTCTTTCTTTCTTTCTTTCTTTCTTTCTTTCTTTCTTCCTTTCTTTCTTTCTTTCTTTCCTTCCTTCCTTCCTTCTTCCCTTCCTTCCTTCCTTCTTTCCTTCCTTCCTTCCTTCTTTCCTTCCTTCCTTCCTTCCTTCCTTCCTTCCTTCCTTTCTTCCTCCCTTCCTTTTCTTCTTTCTTTTTTTCTTTCTTGTACAGAATGTCTTCCCTTTGGGGGGAAAATAGTGCTGTCTGTCTGTCTATATCAAGGACGACTAGGTATTTGATCAGGGCTCCTCTCAGCTGGTATGAGGAAGAATTGGTAAGAACTTGGCCAAAGCCAACTTTCAAGACCTCTAGGTGAATCCTGGCTCCGGATTTCAGTTCTGGCCAATGGCTTCTTCCTTGTTAGCCGTGGTGGTCAAAGGGTTAAAACACCGCATTTTGTGGCAGCATTGGGTTGGTCGTTTAGATTGGATGAGCGAAGAGCAAATACAGCTTGTCTCTTCTGTCCCAATGATGCCTCTCACACAGTTCTAAATCAGAAAGGAGGTGGTCAGTGCAGGTGGGGAAAAGACAAATGCAAATAGTCCCATTTATTATCCATGTGAGCCTGACAAATGGACCTCTGGGTGCTCAGAGAGACAAAGCTCCACTGACAGCATTTCAAAACCTGAAGGTAATTGAGGGATGGGCTTTGGGCCTTACACCTTTTTCTTCCACATAAAGGCCTACCTAAGACCACTTTTTAATTCACTCATTTATTTTTGTCGTTCACAGAGCTTGAACTCAAGGCCTGGGCCCTGTCCCTGAGCTCTTCTTTTTTTCTTTTCTTTTTTTTTTTTTTTTTGGTTGGTCGTGGGGCTTGAACTCTGGGCTTGGGCGCTGTCCCTCAGCTCTTCAGCTCAAGGCGAGTGCTCTACCACTTGAGCTACAGCGCCACTTCCCCTGAGCTCTTCTTTTTTTGTTGTTCAAGGCTAACGTTCCACACTTTGAGTCACAGTGCCACTTCCAGTGTTCTGGTAATAAATTGGAGATCAGAATCTCCAAGACTTTCTTATCTGAGCTGGCTTTGAACCATGATTCACAGACCTCAGCCTCCTGAGTAGCTAGGATTACAGGCGTGAGCCACGGGTGCCTGGCTCCTGGAGTCATTTTGAATGCAGAAGAAAATCTCATGCTCTGCCACGTGGTCATTCAGAAGCATTCCCACCTAGGGGTGCCCCCATTTCTTGTATTTTAATTGATCCTGGGACTATTTTCCATTCTTTGGGCTTCATGAATAAGCGTTATGAAATTTCCTCTTGAGCGTGGACTATTCCATTCTCAAAAAAGGAAAAAGAAAGAAGAAAAATAGAAGCATATACCTCTAAGGCAAAAATAAAATAAAATAAACAACAACAATAACAAAAGCACCAAGAACTTCAACAAAGCTATGCAAGACGCAATAATTCATACTTTGCCTTCCTAGAACTCAGGAGAAAATGTGGGGGACAGAAGGTGGGGGCAGAATCTGTGACCAAGCACCAGCTTTTCTTCTTTGGAAGTCTGGAAGGAATACCTTTGTCAAACCAGAATGGTCAACACTATCTTCCCAAATCCTAATAAACATATGGCGTTCAACAAATGGTGCCTCATTTCCTTCCCTGAGCATAGCAGGAGACAGCGGTTCATCAGCCCAGTCATGGTCTGAAGTGAAGAAAACCCCTGCAGTCATTCCATTTTGCTGCACATTTCAGAGTCTCTGATTTCAGTCTTCCTTGCCGTGTGTTTCCTCCATCTCCCAAACAGAGCTGATAGCAAAGTTTTCCAAAGTACAACGGGAGTGTTCACATATCAGATGCTTCAGGGAGTTCTGGTTAGGAGTTGGGGACCTTGGATAGAAATGGCACGAGAGGATGGCCATCGGGCATCACAGACACACAGCGGTCTGCGGAAGACACTAGAGGGGCCATCAGCACGTGCTTGGAATCAGAACTGTGAAAAACACACTGTTCTTCCTACTCAGTTCTGCCATGAATCTAAAAACTGCTATCTTTTCTTTGCAAATGTCACCGCATACAGAAACAGTCAATATACGCTTTTGTGAATCATTAGCATCAAATCAGCAGTGTGTCTGAAGAAAAAGCTATTATTCCAATCATAGGAGTGGCCCTTAATTTAGATTTCAGGCTTTTTGTTCCATCCAGCTTTTCCTTTGAGTAGCCCAGCCTTTCTTCACCCAGTACTTATCTGAGGAGACATGGCAGTAGCATCTTTGACATTGACTTTTTCTGATCGTTTTGTTGCATCTTTGATATTTTCCTCGTTTTGATTATTTCTGTTTCTCTTCCTCTACAGAGGTCTGTCTGTCTTTCTTTCCTTCCTTCCTTCCTTCCTTCCTTCCTTCCTTCCTTCCTTCCTTCCTTCCTTCCTCCCTCCCTCCCTCCCTCTCTCTTTCTTTCTCTCTCTTTCTCTCACTTTCTTTCTCTCTTTCTTTCTCTCTTTCTTTCTCTCTTTCTTTCTCTCTTTCTCTCTCCTTCCTTCCTTCCTTCCTTCCTTCCTTCCTTCCTTTCTTTCTTTCTTTCTTTCTTTCTTTCTTTCTTTCTTTCTTTCTTTCTTTCTTTCTTTCTTTCTTTCTTTCTTTTTTTCTTTCTTTCTTTCTTTCTTTCTTTCTTTCTTGTGTGTATGTCAGTCCAGAGACTTGAACTCAGAGCCTAGGCCTTCCTTATTCCTGAACTTTTCTGCTCAAGGCTCACATTTTACCACTTGAGCTCTACCTGCACTTAGAATTTTTGAGAAAATGAATTGGAGATAAGAGCCTCACAGAACTTTACCATCCAGGTTGGCTTCAAACTAAGAAGATCCTCAGATCTCAGCCTCCTGAGTAGTAAGGATTACAGGTGTGAGCCACCAGTGCCCAGTTTAGGACTTTGTTGTTTTTATTTTTTTGTTTTTTTTGGTTACCTTTAAGCCTAGGATGTTGTTTCCTGAGCTGAAGTTTTTAGCTTTGCTCTGTCAGTTGATCTATGGTGGAAGAAAACTCAGCAGGCCTCAGTTCTCTCTGGGATGAAGTTTAGGGAAGGATGTTTTCGACTTGATGTCCGGGTTTTGGCCGGGTGCCCTCTAATCGGTTTGTATAAAGGTGTATTGCTATTCAGATAATGTCTTCCCCCGTTCAACAAAAGGTTGTTGTACCAAGAGGTGATTGTGACAAATGATTTACTATTAGGAACATTCTGTAATTATTGTTCGGTGGGACCGCAGACCGATACATCATTAACATGATAGACGGCCTTTTATATCAGCAAAAATAACTAAATTAATAAAAATGGCTTCATTCCAAACCCTGTCAGAAAGCCAATACTCAGAACAATCAAGTAGCCGTGATACTTGAGAAAGCCATAGTTTATATCCCTCAACAAATCATGTTTTATGCATAAGTAATAAAATATTTGTATATATAATCTCTAGAATATGGATCTGTGTAATATAGCAGATTTTTTATAGATTTCAGCATTAAACAGAAGTATAGGACATTTAAATATCCCCCCAAATGATAGAGTTAAACGTATGCTTTTATATGACTGGATTACATTATTAGAATATTGAAATTTGTAGAGGACATCTTTCAAGAGTTATTAAGCATTGAGAAATATATTTATAACATAGAAACATTTAAAGTATTAGCATTAAACATTAATATTAAAAATATTTTTAACGTAGATCTGATAGATAATCCATTTCCTTCCTTCCTTCTCCTGTTCATTTTTCTTTCTTTTCTCCTTTCCTTCCTTCTTTCTTTCCTTCCTTCCTCTTCCCTTTTCTATTTTTCTTTACCTGTCCTTTCCACAAACCCTTTAACTTATACATTAAATGTTTATCTTCACAATTCTCATATTTTTACCCAAAATAAGAGGAGAAGAAAATCTTTTTCTTGGTATTTTGTAAGTCTACTTACAGAAAAAGAAGCACAAGCTACAGGAATTCCTATTTAAAAACTTTAAATACAAACTTAAAAAAAATGAAACAATCCTTTTGTTAAGGACGAAAAGAAAATCCTTTACACCCAAGTAGAAACCACAATGATATGATTATATTTTTCACACTTCATGCTGACAATAAATTTCAACACAACACTACCATTGTAATAGTGGGATTTGCCTGAATATCACTCAAGAATTCAAGGAATGGGTAAATACAAGCTCAATTGTTTTCTATCCTCTTTTCCCCCCTCCTTTACTTTCTCGCTTCTCTATTTCAGTGTATTTGGTGTGTCATCTCTTGTTCTGAAACTCTTGAGGCGAGAAGTGTTTTGTAATAAGAACTGTGAGCCAGTCACCATGACAAGTAGATCACTGGAAGATACATAGGTAAGGTTTGTAGGAATGTAACAGGGTCACATATCCACCAGTAAGTAACACTGGACCTACTGAGATCACCCCCATTAATATGTTTGCAAGGGTGGCCTTGAACAAACCTACTAAAGAAAAGCGAGGAGGAAGAGGAGGAGGAGGAGGAGGAGATAAGTACTCAGGATCAGTTGGGGTCAGTTTTGCTATGAATGAGTTCAAATGAGGTTAGATTGCTCAACAGGGCCTCCTCTACCAATACAGATAGAGAAAATGTGGACACGGTACTGATTTTGAGATGTCAGTGCCTACAAATGAGATCGGTAGACTGCCTCCAACCAACCCAGTGTGTCCTAGGGATTTAAATCCAGCTTAAATTTACTTGGTAGGATTCCATTTTGAATCTTTCTCTGAAATACTACCTTTTTTATTTTCTTTTCCAAGAGTCATGTTAGGTTTATAGTAAAACTGAGAAGAGCAGAGAGCTCTCTTATATCTGGGTTCTTTCACGTGTTAATGGGATTTGTATGAACGTGTGCAAGGGTACATTTCTTACCACAGAGAAACCTCAGTAACTTGGTTCTGTCCTAGAGTGCATGTTCATACCAGTGTTTGATCACTGTGTCCAATTTGTGGTTTTCCCTTGTCTTACAAACTTGTCTTTTGGCACATTTTGTTAGGAGCTTTGTCACTTTGGACAGCCGCTTAAGGAAATTAGAAATCACCATTTAGTAGATATTCAGTGGGTTTTTTTGTCTGTTTGTTTTTGATTGAGCCATGGACATCACCATACAGAAAAAAGCTTTTCATATCTACGCTCTGCATCAAGCTGCAATAGAAGTCTGAAGGGTCTCATGCTTTGACCCCACCCATAAACTCTGCTCAGAGCAGGAATTATTTTGAGAAGTGTTCATTCTTTGAGCGGGGGGGGGGGGGGGGACGCATACAAATTAACCTATAATTGTCTACATACATGCCAGGTATTTTGTTTAAACATGTGATTTCAAAAGCATTATTTCCTTCTCAAATGATTTTTGAAGAATGCTGTTGTAATTACTAAGTGCTATCTGGTGCACACTGTACCAAGGAAATCAGTCTCTGGAGCAGGTTGTAATGGGGGAAAAATAATACTCAATTGTGTCAACTGAACCTAAAAGGCATCCGCAAGTGACCCGCTTGAACAGTGCACATGGGGATATAAGGTGTGCAGATAAGGACTGGGAAGCCAGCTTTCTGGGCTACCCCTCGAGCTTGCACACCATTGTTTTTTGATGGTTTAAGCCTGATTGAAACCTATTTTAAACCCCGTTCTTTTTCAGCTTTGGACTTCTCTTAAAGGAAGACAAATGCCCTTGGAAAAAAAAAAAAGGAGTCTTAAAAGTATGATTCACTGACTTGGGAAGAATTACAGGATGCAGACGGCCTAGCGAAGTGTCTTTCCCTAAGGAGTTCACATTTCCTTCCTCTTAATCTGAGTGAAGCATTAAAAAGTAGTCCATTCCCCAGAGACTCTTCCTAAGGAATCTTCTAAAAGGAAATATCCTACACTGGAAAGGTAATTTACCTAGACAAGATTTAAAAAGCAAGGTTCCAGTTCACAGACAGCCAATAAACTTCACATGAGCTAAAGTCTACTGCATTTCTGGAATTAGCTCTTCTAGATAGTTAGTAAATTAAAGAGGTTGAATAAACAGCAATCACCATGCACGCACACATGCACGTGTGCACACACACACATACACACACACACACACACAGCATTCAACTGCTCTCACACATTTAATTTCTTTACATATACAATTAAATCTCAAATGTGATAGGCTCCCATCTCCAGTGCTCAAAGCTGTAATCTCGCAATAGATTTCTTTTTCTCCTGCCAACAGGCTCTCATTGAAGTCCTCTGAGTGGTGTATTCTATTTTGAGAATGTTTTTAATTATTTGAGCTAGTGGGAAAACTCTTTTCTTCAGGGCAGAGATGGTGGGAGGGGAACCAGAGTCTATGCTTGGGGCCTCGGGGAATCCTGTGGTCTTTCAGCTTCTGAAGTCTTAGGGAAGCTGGACTTAAGAGCTGGATTGCCTTTTATGGCAAAATAACTAGTATGAATTTGTCTTTTTTGAATCTACTGGAGGGGTAAAAGAATGAGAGAGAGAGAGAGAGAAAGAGAGAGAGAGAGATTCCTAAAATCCCACAGCTGTTAATATTTATAAAGCAAGCCAGGTTTCCTATCTCCATCACTTCTTCTATGCCAATCCCCATTCGAACTGACTTAGCAGATTATATATGAATCTGACAGAACAAAGAAACACGAGTGAGGACTATGAACAGTATCAGTTCCCACCACAAACTGACTCCTAATGTCTTGTGGGCTACTGAGGGGAAGCCATGGAGAATCGCATTCAGTTACTGTACGTCCAATGGAATGGAGTCTATGGAGGATCGTGAAATCACGGTCACCATTTGGTGGCTCTAATCGTATCAGGACCTGCGTTCCACATGTATTCTTTCTTTCCCCTGGTTCCTTTCAAGGTTTGTTCTGCTAAGATATTGGAGAAATGTGAAAATACTTTTAAAAAATTTGGTTAGAGAGTAAGGATGGTGCTACATATCAAAACATGCGAGGGATACTGGGTTGTGACAAAAAGGATAGCACGTTCTCATTTTTTGCTTACATTTACAGAGAGGCAAAGTATTCAATTGTGAAGCAGACGCACTTGCATGGAAAACTTTAACAATAGCAAACATCATGTCTGAGACAACTTAATGTTCCATATGGGGTAGAGTTGTGGTACTCCACTCTATTATAAAGTCAAGCAAGAAAGAAGTGGTTTGTTTTTTTTTTTAAATGAATAATTTGACTTGCATATTCTTCTTAGGCAACTCTTTTAGTCTGGGCATGCATATCAAGTCTTGGGGAAAGGTATGTTTTTGCTTACCTCAAATTTGAATTATCTGATTATAGAGTGAATTTAGAAGAAAGATCAAAAAAGGCCGCCCTTTCGGTGTCTAATTAAGCAACTCCACAAATGAAAACTTGCCTCCTCTGATAAGCAATCCCTCCATGATTTCTTGTCCTAGGGACAATGAAGAAGCACTAAGAAAAATTCACCTCCTTTTTTTTATTGTTGTGGTTGAACTTGCTTCTCTTCAAACTCAATCCACGGGGCTGCATATTATATTCGCCTTTTTTCCCTGTGTGCTTCCTTCTGTATGTTTTGGCCACATGGGAGGAATTTCGTGTGATAAGAGGACCACCAATCCAGCTGCGCTGTGTGGGGTTGGCCTGGTGGAGGGGGCCCCAATGGCCCTCCAGGGAAGAGGCCCAGGAATTTGAAAGGCCTTGATTACTGCCAGGGCTTTATTTTTTTCTTTATTTTTTCTGCTTCTCAGCTAACTATGTTCTTCCTGGTAAATCAACGCCTGCACTTTGGAAACTTCACATCAACTGTGCTGGAGTAGAAATTCCAGTAAGAAGCAAGCACTAGCAAACGCTATCCTGACATTTTTCCAAGCTTGCTGAAAAGTGGACTGAGAAAGAGGCATGAGGTGTGTGTGTGTGTGTGTGTGTGTGTGTGTGTGTTTGTGTGTGTATTTGCGTGCACGCGCGTGTTCATAATAAGGGCCTGAAAACTTTTACAACCAACTTCGATGATGAAAATTAAAGTTGTTATATTAACCAAAGCTAAATGCATAACCATTTAGCTTTTCCTTTTGTGTTCTCCTCTGCCCACCATGAATATTTCCTTTAAGAAAACATAAAGGCATCAGAATCATCCCAATTGTGATTTTCTTTTTCGTTTTCTTGCCTGTGACCTAACTCAAGCTGCTGAGCTAAACTTTGGGGAAATGAAGATAAAATAAACTAATGTTAAAATTGGTCAAAAGCTCGTGGTTTGTAATCAAATTTTCTTTTTCTTTTTCTTTTTATATGCATTTTTTAATTTTTTGTCAGTCATGGGGCTTGAACCTGGGGTCCAGGCATTATCCCTGAGCTCTTTTGCTCAAGGTAAGTGCTCTACCACATTGAGCCACAGCCCCACTTCTAGTTTTCTGATGGTTAATTGGAGATAAGTGTCTCGTGGACTTTCCTGCCCAGGCTGGCTTTAAACTACAATCCTCAGATCTCAGTTCTCAGCCTCCTGAGCAGCTAACATTACAGAAAAGATCTACCAGTGCCTGGCTTTGTAACCAAGTTTCATGTGATTACCAGAATGATTTTCTCCATACATTGGGCAGCATTACTAGTCCCCCTTTTCATACCTTCTTGTATAACCACTCATTTCATTTTATTTTATTTTTCTCTTCTTTCCTCTTTTTTTTATTTTTGGAGGGAGGGGATCTAATACTGGGTCTTAAACCCAGGATCTAGGCACTGTCCCTTAATTTTTTCACTCAAAGTACTCTACCACTTGAGCCACAGCTCTACTTCTGAAGTTTTTGCTGTTCAATTGGAGATAAGAGTCAAACAGACTTCTTTGCGTGGGCTGGCTTTGAGCCCAGATCTTCAAATCTCAGCCTCCTGAGTAGTTCAGATTATAAGCACCTGTGCCCAGCCTAAATAATTTTTAATAATAGACATAATTATAATAGATCATTTTTAACAATGTGGCTCTAGGGCAAGTACATATTAACCTGTCTCTTGACGTAGGGCTTTCCATTGGACTTTCTGTGACAAGTGGACCTGCCAACATGCTTTAAGTGGCTTTGTAAGTTTCTGCATCCCCTTTTGTACTTCTTTGGTGTCCACATATATGTAACCTGAACAGTATTATCTCTCTCAAAGTGAAGATGAAGGACTGGAAGAGCAGAGTTACCCCAACCGAGATGTTTCAGCCAAGCTCAGCACCAGTCAGTAAGTCCCACCTGACTTACAGACAGATAAACCATGGCTGTCCAGAACTGGTATGGAATAGGTTACTCGGTAGGAGTTCACAGGTGCAATAAGTGTATTCCTTCATTCGTTCACTCATTCATTCTCAAACGTAGGCTGGACATCTATTAAACCTAAGTTGTGTGACACCTGAGCTACGCTAAGTAAACTTCCAGGGGAAAAGAGACATTTCCAGAGAAGATGGAACAGTACATAAAATAGGCGTGCAAAAGTGTAGAGATAAAATGCGTGCACTGAAGGCTGTGGTGAATCTTCCATAGGGACTTGTCTACAACATCCTGGAAAAGGAAGAATTTTTTTTGGGGGGGGGGGGTCCAGTCCTGGGGCCTGAACTCTGGGCCTGGGCGCTGTCCCTCAGCTCTTCAGCTCAAGGCTAGCACTCTACCACTTGAGCCACAGCTCCACTTCCAGCTTTTTTTCTTTTTTGCTTATGTGGTGCTGAGGAATCGAACCCAGGGCCTCATGCATGCAAGGCAAGCACTCTACCACTGAGCCACCTTCCCAGCCCCGGAAGAATATTTTTTAAAAAGAATGAACAGGAATAGAGGAAGATAGAAGCGTTGTATATTGAAGACTGAAAGGAAGCATTTGCAAACAAGCTAATCCTAAGCAGGGGAATGGTGCTTTACATATAGAGCAAGAAATCAGATAGAAGTAGTTACTCTGCCTCTTCAACTCTTCATGGTACTTACCATAGCAAAGTTGAACATGGCTGAAGAATGTCTTAGCAATATTATTTTTACTGTCTGGGGCACAAAGTACTGAAGAAGGAGAGTCATCCTAAAATTGCCCAGTTCTCTATCTAAACCCAGACATAACAGCTTGAGAATGTCAGACTCGGGCAGGAAGCCTTTTGATTATTTGTTGTGTTTTTCTCTTCACTTCTTGCTTTGATCTTGTAGCTCAGGGACCAACATATTCTTAGAGAAACTACTTCCTTGGTATTTTTGGTCTGCCTCTTACCAGGAAATTGGTGGAAGTGTCAGGGGTCGGCTTTTTGAGAGATTTTTTTGTTTCTTTCATTTAAACCATGGGAAGGGAGATGTATTCACTTCCTAACTAACTATTCAAGATTTTAGACATTTGTGGTTTGCACGTTTTGACCATCATTTAGCCTTGTTGAGAAAAAAGGTCAGGAAGTTCCTAAAGAAACCCCACTACTCTGTTATCTTAGCTGGCAAGTCATAAGATGGCAATTTATATAAAACTCTCTTCAAGTAGAGAGAGAGGCCTGGCATGTAAGTTTGTTCCAATAGGATGGATGGATGCACCAAGGTAAAAAATGAACCAAGATGGAAGGACAGACCAGTTGGAGAACCACAAAAATAACATTAATAAAGGAATCCATTAATTGAAGACAAAAATAGAATTGAGCCCCTGGCCATTCTTCTTGAATTATTAACTGTGTATGCTGTTGAAATTATATAGAACATATAAACCCAAACTATGGATGCAACTTTTTTAAAAAAAATACTGTATCTTTAAGTAGTTGTATAAAGGGGTTGCCATTTAATAGAACAGTTTATGAATAGGATATACTTTTCCTTTTAATAAGAAGGAAACAAGACAGTTCTAATGCCTTACTACCAGAAAAAAATCAAATTAAACAAAAAAGAAGCAAATGGCGTCCATGTCCATAGTCTTAAACAGATGAGAGGCATAGAATGTGCTTTGCAGGGTTGCCATTCATTTTACAGTGGTAAAAGTAGGAGTGAGCTTGACATGTCCATGTACGGAGTGGGGAAAGGGGCAAAAAGGAAGAGGAGGAAAAGAAGACACTACATCTTTAAATTGAATGGAATGTTCTGTGACTTTAAATGAAAGCTCTTCTGTTGTTGGGCAAATAAATTTAAACCACTTAACATGGTAGAGAAGGTCAGGCAAGCTTATTATAGTGATCATAGCGTTACAGCTATTGCGATTGACCGCTGATCTCTAGAATCACCAATAATCAGAGACCGCAAGCTGTGTTTGCAGAGAAAGGTCATCATTCATTTTTTTCAAAGCATTAATATCTTTTGTTTGTTTGGCTCAACATGAAACAGGAATCGATAGAGGTAATTCACAGAGCAATTAGCCCCTCATCTGTCAAACGGCATCTGGGTGTATTTAACCAAAAAAAAAAAAAAAAAAAAAAGGCCTTCGGAAAGGTTTAAAAAGGAAGAAAGTGCTTGTACGATCAACAATTTATATTTTCTCTATGACATGTTGTGTATGTATCTGTGAAAGAGGAGCCCTGGGACTAAGAAAATATACATAAAGCAGGCTATAAATCTATACTTCAATGTTAGGATGTTGCTGGCTAGAGATAGACCCCAATCCTTCCTCCCCACCCCTACCCATCCCACCCCCACCTGAAAAAAAGCAAGCTCAGGTTACATCCTCATGGGATTGCCAAGAACACAGCAAGAAGCACTTGAGTGAGGCCTATGTATCATGGGTGATTCAAACACACAGCCATGACGCACAGATGAAAGGAAGACTTCTGGGAAACTCTTGTTGTAGACACTGTAACACATTGGAGCAGGTCAAGCCTCAAGAATGAGTGGGCACCATGGCTAGTGATTTTATTTTTCTTTCTTCCTTTTCTCTGGGTTGGATTGCTTTCCAGATGGGTGACAGCTATTGGGCACCCTATCGGTATGAAGAAAATTCCTTCGCAGCTAGAGATCACTCTCACCGACCCGCACCTGCCATCTAGTTTCCCTATATTAAAATGGGGAGGCGTGGAAATGTGAAATGCAAAACTCAATGACAAGTCTTCTGTATTTGAATAATGAATCCTGATGTGCATCTATTATTTTTTTCCTGGTTTCCCAATGTGCATGATATAAAATTAATGCAATACATATCAAATGCTATTGACTCTCAGCCAGACCAGATGGATTTGAGGAATGTGGTCTTTTTCTTTTCAATTCCCTGGCTCTTCCTTCTCTTCCTTCTCTTCCTTCTCTTTCTTTCTTTCTTTCTTTCTTTCTTTCTTTCTTTCTTTCTTTCTTTCTTTCTTTCTTTCTTTCTTTCTTTCTTTCTTCCTTCCTTCCTTTCTTCCTTTCTTCCTTTCTTTCTTTTTCTTTCTTCCATCCACTTCCACCCCTACCACCCCAGCCTCCTACCATCCTACGACTCTACTTCTTTTTCATTGTGGTTTTCAGCCGCAATGAAGATTATGCCAAAAGAAAAAAAAGTCCTGAGATAAAATAGAAGGTTCTAAAAGTGTGACTCACTTTAGGACTTAAGAAGACGCGGGAGTGTGAAGCTCGTTTTAGTTTTACTATCCAAACATTGTGACAACCTACCTTTCTATCAGTAAAACCTTTGTATTCCAAATAATTATAAATGTCTTATCTTGAAATTGGGTTGGACAGTGACGTGAAAAATCATGAGGTTCCAACTGAACCTTAAAGAGGGGAAAAAGAAAAATCACAGCAAAAAGACTGCAAGGGTGCTGGGCACCAGTGGCTCATGCCTATAATCCTAGAGGACTGAGGAGGCTGAGATTGGAGGATCACAGTTTGAAGCCAGCTCTAGCAGAAAACTCTGTGGAGACTCTCATCTCTAATTAACCACTGAAAAGCTAGGTGTGAAGCTGCGTCTCCAGTGGTAGTTTGCTAACCATGAGCACAAAAGCTCAGGGACAGTGCTCAGGACTTGAGTTCAAGCCCTAAAACTTGAATAAAAATAAAACAAAACAAAAAACCCAAGGAAACAAACAAAGAAACTCACTAAATATTATATAGGACTATGGAAACTATTTTTGTCTCATTCAATTTCTATGGTTTCAAACTGTTCTATAGCAAACATCCTCATTGTATAATTTGAAAGCTGAAGCATGACTTAAACTGAATGCAGTAACACAAACACATGTTTTTCTATGGATTTCAGTGAAGCACAGTTCTACTTTTTACTGAACACCTTATATGACTGGGAAAACAATTAAATCTTTACATTAATTTTAGGGCTTGAATTAAATTGAGTCCTGGGAGCCTATTAAAATTGTACAAGCAACTCCGGGCAAGCCTCTGATTTGAGAGCCATGCAGTAACACAGAGCAGCCCAAAGGACACTGGAATTTCTGGAACAAGGAAATCCTATTTATTAGATGAGAATTTCTAGTCAAATACTTGGGTGGAGGGGGGGAAATCATCTTACCCTTCTGGATGTGTTATCTGTTCCTCTAAAGCAGGATGATTAGGACTTCCCTTCCACACACCTTTCTTAATTCTGTTTCTATGACCCACATCCGAAGTTTGCATTCATTTACAACATGGCTTCCTCTCCTGAGAAGGGGTTCCAGGTAACCCACAGGCAGTGGCCAGTAATTATTTTCCAGACTTTCCAACACTTGAAGCACCCCCTCCACCCGAGTGAGCCGTTTCCTGCACCTTAGTTGACTTCACACGAAAATGCTCTCACAGACTTGAGCAACAGCCAAGAGTTCAGACGATCCTAACCTGCCCAATGGCTTTTCACCAACGGTGGTCATTAGTCCTTGGTTAGGCTGTCTTTGGGGCGGGTCTGGCTTCCATTGAGTTTTTGGACACTCTGTGATTTGTAGATCAAACCCCAGTTAGAAAGATGGACTGCCACCCCCCCCCCCCACGGGCTCTGCTTCATGTCAACAGGGTACCGTTCATCAGACCTCATAGGCATCGGCTCTGGCTGCCATCCAGGCAGAAGCATGTCATGCCACGGCAGAAACACTCAGGGCCCCGTCTTTCATCCTCCTCCTTTGTAACTAAACAAATGGGGTAAAAGTCTTGCCCTGTTTCCAGATAACAAGAAGTTTAAAGAGCTTGCCAGTGTTTCGTGCTCTAGACATGAAGCTGAAGGGGGACGGGGGAAGAGGGGACCCTAACGAGATGGTGGCTTCCCTTGAAGGTCCAAGGCCACTCTGCTAGCAAACCCAAGGGGGAACCAGTGTTTCTTGCTTCTTTGACATGCACAAAGAACTCTGCTCAAAACAGAAAGGTGATTTGGCTCAAAGAGTAGAGGGTAGAGTTCCCTAATTCTTCCCAACATGGCGTGTGTTTATGTGAAGAGGGGAGCATCATATTTTCTATAAAGGACTCAGAGAGTTCAGTACTTGCTCCTGGTGAGCAGCTATACGCAATCCTGCTGCCTTGTTGAGTCAGAAGCCACTAACAGCAGAGAAGCAAGTCAGCGGGGGCCAGTCTCACTCCTGAGATGGGAATGTCTTATCATTGTAGTGTGACACAAAATAATCTTCTTTGTGGTTTATTTTTTCCCAACCCTTTACAAATTTGAAATCCATTCTTAACTCACAGGCTGAGAGAACTCACCCATGGGTTAGAATGGATGCTAGGATCACACAGTTGACTACCTGGAATACAGAAGATAAACATTCAGGTTTGTTTATTAGAGCTTACCAAATGGCAGATGCTGCTTGGCTGTTTCTCCATTCTGGGACAGCTTTAGTACCATTTAACTATGATCTCCTGAATAAAGGCGTTTTTCTTTAGCTAGACACTTCGATTTTGTTATGTCATAAAAGCACATTCAATTTTGTAAACTCAAACCAGGCACCTGTGGCTCATGCCAGTCATCCCTAGCTACTGGGAGGCTGACATCCGAGGATCACGATTCGAAGCCAGCCCGGGCAGAAAAGTCCATGAGACTCTTATCTCCAATAAACTACTCAGAAAAAGCCAGAAGTAGCATTTTGCCTCAAGTGGTAGATCGCTAGCCTTGAGCACAAAGAAGCCCAGGGATAGCACCCAGGCCCAGAGTTCAAGCCCTAGGACCAGAAAAAAAAAAGAAAAAAGTAACCTCATTGAATTTAAAAGCATCATAATTGTGTGTGGAATCTGAACCAACTAAACGAGACTAACCAGACCAAACTAACTGCAGAGAACCATATCTTTCATGAATGTTAAAAAGTTGATTTAAAAAACTCTCTAATCATTAAAACAATGCTTTTTAAAGAATTTAAATGATTTACCCAGGTAATGAATACATGAATGCTAATTGAATCACTTTGAAAACCTTTTGGTATTGATGAAATAGGGTCTTTCTCTCTAATGTAAGTTGAAATCAATCAGAGAACATACAGAATTCTGCGTGTGCTCGTGTGTTGTATATACAAAGACTATAAATTAACATGGCAACAGCTTTTATGGAGATAGTGGTCTGAAAGCCTTTTTGAACATCTTGAATGCTTTGTAGGGAATGTACTGTTTTTCTAATTAGGGAACAGGAAAAAAATAAACTGATGTTGCAAGATTATCCTTTGCTCCCAACTTTTAACAGTGTGTCATGCAGGGAGACCCCCGTATCTCAGCATCCTGGACCAGAAATCATAAAATAATATGTGTTGATTCATTGACTGCCAGACAGTTTTGTGATAGCCTGAGAGATAACCTCCAGTGAGCTCATAAAAATAATTACCTGAAAGTTGTACAAATTCAGCAACTTTATGACATGCAAATAAAGAAAAGGAAGAGAGAAAGAAGGAGATAACACAGGATCTCATAAAAGGGACAGCAGTAACTATAGGTACCAGGAAATAATGGATGTTACTAACTTCTGTAAAATTTTGGCAGGTCAATAGAATTGAATGAGAAAGAGCCAATAACCCTCCCTCCCGCACTATTCAAAAGACAAACAAAGGACTAATTGCTATCCGGCGTCAACAATCTTATTTATATTTATGACCAAAGATTGCTTAAATGCTTCTATTTCTCTTCACTTATAAGTTTTCTTTTAATAATCTGGGTGCAGCCAAGCAATTAAGTTTTCATTCACAAAGACAATGTAATAGAAAAAGGATTCCCCCCCCCCCATACATTGTTCAATAGGTTGTTTTATTTCCAGAAAGCAGATTTTAACCTGCAGCCCATTGCATGGGTTTTTTTTTTAAACCATTTACCTATGTATTCCTAATATATTCTGGACACTAGCAAGAAGAGAGAAATGTAGTAGTCTAATTTTTACTTAATGAAAAACAAAAGAAAGCTCTCTGAAGGAGCTCCAAGAAGACTGTTACGTTAGAGTTATAGTGCTAAGTATTGGGTTTAAATTGATAGGAAAAGAAAGGAAGACAAGCATAGGAGAATAAAATAATTTCTGATTTTTCTGAAGTAAAATAAAAACATCCTAGACACTTCCTCCATTTTTTTTGGCTGAAAAACTTGTTACTGTAGTTTAGATTTTAGCGTGTGAGCCATTTTAAACGGAAAATGTTATTAGGAAGGTACCCGAGAAGGAAATTCTTAGATGCACCTTTCCTTTTCTATCTTTCTCTACTTCTACTTCTCTACTTCTAACCCAAAGAAACCTGATTCCCACATAAGTGAACTGACTAATAGATATGTGAGCAAGAAGACATTTCTTCAGTGTGGAACCCATTTCCATTTCCCCTTATCAAATACATTCACCAATTTATGTTCTTGGCTCTTTTCCACTGTCTGACAAGAATCGAGAGTATTCTGGGACTTTCTGAGCTCTCCCATCTCTTGGGAGGGTAACATCCTTTCTTGACAACTCAAATTGAGTCACCAGATGCCACCCACGTGGACTGCTGATTCTTTTTTCCAGTATGCTCTGGGTTAACCCCGAAGGGACTATGACCATAGACTTCACTTTTTACCCTAGCTTATGATCAAAAGATTGCTTCAGCACCCAAAACTCATGCCTGGGACACTCAGCAAAGCTGATAATAAATGAGAAATGCGGATGTGGAGGTGAATGGTACACTCCTTGTGCTGTGGAGGAGTTATTTGTCACTTCCTATGGCTTCAGCAAAACCAGTCAATCATAATCTGAAAATTGTAAAGAGTAAATTCCAGATGGAGAGAAAACTTACACTCAGATAAACTTTGATTTCACTGTCTTATTCTGATTCATAAGGTGGGTTTTTTTTTAGATTCATATTGTTTTTAGTTTTCGAAACACTAGGTTTGTATACATAATTTACTTTGGTTACAGAGGAATTGAGATTTATTTTAGCATAGTAATTTTTTCAGTGCTTTAAGCTTAAAATCACACACACACGTGTGCGTGTGCGCACACACACACACACACACACACACACACATGAAAGCAAGCCAATATATTTCATTTCACATTCAGCTTCTTCTCCGGCGTGCGGTGCTCCCCTCCCCAGCCCCACGTTTGTTTTTGTGTTTTTTGGTTTTTTCTTTAAATCCTTCTGCTCATGGACTCATATTGGAGAAGAGGCTTATCTTTGTGTTTTACAGCTCATTGCACACCAGGCACTGATACGCAAGCAACACCTCCCACTTTACCCATGAAAACCAGCTGAGCTGCTTTTGATCCTACTATTAAAGAAATGGATTTCTCCTAAGACTATTGATTCTTCCAGGATAGAGAAACAGAGCTCGCTTGTCTCTGCCACCCACTCAACTCAGACCTCCACCCAACGAGGCTGGGACCTGATAGAGAAACACAGACTACTGTAATTTGCTAAATTTCCAGCCAAGATAGAGTGTAGCTGAGTTCCTGCATGGCTGTGTCACCAGTTCAGGTACAAGGACAATTGTCCCTTGATATTTTGAATTTAGGCCTCCTCCCAGTGGCCTAAGGTTAGTTCCACATCAAACCTGACAAAATGACTATGAGTATCTGGTACCCTTATTTTGATGACTATGAACAGCAGTAGAAGCAATGCTATCCTGCAACAATATGATGGGCCATAGCTTGAATCTAATGAGCACTACCATGGTCAGGCACCTGCTAAACACTTTGTTAATACTAGCTAGATGAAATATTCAAAGCTATTCAATGTCTTGGTTACCATAAGCCTCCTCATTTTAATAGATGATAAAACTGAGGTATGGAAAGCTAAAGTCGTTGTAGCTTCTTCCAGGATCACATCTGTTCAGCAGGATTCAAACCCAGAACAACCATGCTGTCAAACCCAGGCTTTTCACTCTGATAACATCTCAGGCTATCTTTAAAGTGACCGAGAAAAGGAAGAGACTCTTGTCTCCATTTTTCACATTGAGGGTAAAGAGTTTGATTTCAAAACTAGTCAAGCCCACCAAGTGTGGAACTTGAGACTTTGCACTCTTTGCCAAGATTTTTTTTTGAACAGTCTATGTGGAATGTTGTACATTTCTGTAAACTCTGGGAGGTGTTGGCTTCCTGGGTCAGAAAGAAGGAAGTAAGCTGATTCCAAAATTCTAGCCCACTAATCACTGAGTCTAACTTGAGTGAGATCTGAGGAATCCACAAGTGAATTAAATTTAAGGACATGTGGATCATAACATCTACATCATAACAAAATACAGTAGAAACTACAGTCCCTTTGCCATATTGGCTTATGGTTTATTCCTGAGGCTAGGGTTCAGTACAAAAGGAGACAGGTACCCAAGTCAAAGATTAAGAAGAATGAACTCCAAGCCGGGCGCTGGTGGCTCATGCCTGACATCCTAGCTACGCAAGAGGCTGAGATCTGAGGATCATGATTCAAAGCCAGCCCGGGCAGGAGAGTCTGTGAGACTCTTATCTCCAATAAACCACTCAGAAAAAATAAAAGGAAGTGACGCAATGGCTCAAATGGTAGAGCGCTAGCCTTGAGCTAGAGAGCTGAGGGACAACGTGCAGGCCCAGAGTTCAAGTCCCGTGACCGACAAAAAAAAAAAGAATGCACTCCAGAGGAGCAGAGAATCACACACCAAGCTCAGGCTTATCCTGGAAACAATAAATTGACGTCATAGACTACAGAAGCCAGCTATGTCTTTACTCCTAGAATCAAAGATGGCTTAGGAGATCAGGCCCACAGA
Source organism: Dipodomys merriami (assembly GCF_024711535.1). Taxonomy (NCBI): domain Eukaryota; kingdom Metazoa; phylum Chordata; class Mammalia; order Rodentia; family Heteromyidae; genus Dipodomys; species Dipodomys merriami. The sequence goes on from NW_027204826.1 coordinate 13,449,056, forward strand.
ACCAGGCAAGAGATTTCTCTCCTGCGGTTGGCAGGGTATGAGGTTGTTCTTGAGCTCCAAGCTTGTGTGTTCCATAGGAGATAAGATAAGAATTTAGTGCCAATTGAGTTGAACTGCTGTATTTATTGCTCATGGGTTTCGAGGAGCTGAGCAATTCTTTGTTTGGTCTTCATGGTGCAGTTGGATATATACCACCTAATACTACAGTCTTAAAAATGGCCCAGTGAGTTCAATTACAAAAGCACACTTCTACTAATATATATATACACACACATACAGACACACATATGCACACGTGCATGTGCGCGCGCGCACACACACACACACACACACACACATATGAATCTCTTTTCCTTTGCTCAAATAGTTGGTAAAATTGTCATGGTACCATTGCACTCCTCCAGATATCAAAGAAGACTCAGTATAAATAGGAAACGTGAGTTAGCGTTTCAGATCTATTTTTGAGGGGAGACCAGTGATAAGTATTTATCTATTTATAGCACCTTAGAATTGCCCTTCCCAATGGAACCCTATAATGAAGGATCCGTAAGAAGCAGTGCCAATAAATGCCTCTAAGCAAATATGGTCCTGTGGAAGCAAGTAACTTTCTCCCCACTGATGTAACTAAATTTGATAGAGCAGCCACACTCTGCTTTGCACCCAGCAACAACTAGTTACATGATAAATGATCCCTTAACAACCTAATTAAGTCTTCCTGTTGCTTATAATAAATTATTAAACAGGTCAGAAGGCAGGTAGGATTGTTAAATTCTTAGACATATAACTCATTTATTGGGGAAGCTTAAGTTGGTATAAAGCAAACACGGTTTCCCTTTGGGCTGTAGTTTATGGTTTTACTTTGTATTCCAATCCCGACCTTCCGCCATTCTATGTGAAAATCCCCCTTTCCGTGTTCTTTAAAATATATTAGACAAGGTCGTATAAGTTTCTAGTCTCTCTCAGATATTAAAACTCAGTACTACCGTCTGACTGTGTCCCTCAAAGTTTATGTGTGGGAAGCTAAATTCTCACCATAGCTACCTTTAGTTATGTTCTAGGTTAATGCTATAGCTTGGTACAGAATTGGATAGTAATCTAGGATGAGGAGTGTAAAGGAAAGATTGTGATGCGGGAGAGGATGGCTGTATTGCGCTCACTTTTCATCAATAGAGGGCAGGGAGTTCAAGCGACTTGTCCAAGTGCACACGTTGAAAAATAGTCAAGCTGGGATTGGGAGGCAGATCTTTCTTTCCAACCCTACAGCTCTCTGCTCTATCATGACAACTCCGAGATAAATGTTCTCACTTAACTGTTCCAGTAAACACCCAGCCGGAGAACAAGAGGTCAGCTTCCTTCTCTCAAAAATACCCCCAAGGTCTAAAATTTATGTCTTCGAAGTCCTCGTGCTGCACCTTCGTTAACACTGGAGTGGGGGAAAGAAAATCCCTGTGGGCATGTGTCAAGGCCACGGGTCCTCCACAGACCAAACAGGCCCTTCCCCTCCAAATTCAAGTAGGCGTGCATGCATCAGCACCCCTCACAGCCTCCCTTTTGAAGTTCCTCTTGCCTGTCATGGCAGGACTGGAGTATGCTTACTTCTACCCAGCGCCTCATTAGGTCCCAAGGGCTCCGATTTCATCCATGGAGTTGTTTCAGTGAGCACTGGAATGACTTTCTAATGAGTCAACAAGTTTGAGGCTCTTTCTCCAGCACTCAGTCCCACGGTCCATTGCCCTTTTGTCTTCCATCATGGAATCGTGCCACAGGGAGTCTCTGGTCGGATATAGATACCTCAGCTTTTGAGTTGCTGGCCTCTAGCACTATGAGAAATAAATCCCACTGCTCTATCCATTACCCCAGGCATGGCATTCGTCAATAGCCCCTCAACCAAGCGGAGCTATTTTAGAACAGCCCGACTTTAAAAATGTACAATTGTATAACCAGTTGCAAACGGTTGCCTCCTCCCTTCTCCCAACTTCTGCAAACTAAGCCCCGTCAAGCTGGCTTGGAAAAGGGAGGCAAAGGTTTTCTTTATACTGGCATTCTTCTCCCTTTTGGTGGTCAAGCTCAGCTTACCTTCCTGGCCATGACTGGGAAGAACCAAAGTCACCTTGGGTTTCTGTGGTCTTCAATGGATCCTTCAGGTGTTGGAGAGGGGGTATCAGGTAAGAAGGTAAAAGAGAGAAAGGAGTTGTCCAAATCGCTAGAGCATCCAGGCTGGCACCATTTTTAGTGTCATCTGTTTAGTTTGTTTTTGTATAGATAGTGCTCATACATATTCATTCTCTCTGAGACAATAGAGCTGAACCCCCAAGAAGTGTCCAGATGTGTCCAGATGTTATTCAGTCTCTCTGCACTTGAGCCCTCTCACATCTCAGAGCTTCTTCACAGATTGTTGCAGGCAACTCTAAGTCCCCTGACTCCAGGGAGACGACACTTGGAGGAAGTGGCGCCATGTTTTTTTGTTTTTTCCTATAGTCTACATCATAGCCCCAGCTGGCCGTGCCTTCTGGATTCCTCTGGCCAATTTCCTGGTAGATATCTTACCCCTTGAGGAGCATTCCACCATTCCAATGGGCACTTCCTCTCCAAACTCACTAAGGTCACACAAAGCCTCTCTTTTATGCTCTCCTTCTCCTGTCATGAAAACAGCACAGCATGCTATGGCTTCTCAGTCCCAACTGGAGAACAAGAAGTCAGCTCTTCCTCTTTCTCAGAACTTCCTCCAAGGGTTAACTGCATTTTCCCAAAGGCCCCACTCTCCTCTTAAGTTAACGTGGGAGAAGAGGGGTGGAACTGTGGAGTGACTTGTCTTGAACCTACATTCCTCAGGGCTGTGGGACTGTTCTTACCATCTCTCTTCTATAGACAGAGAGTGAGGTACGACATGGCCAGAGATGGGGAGGGGTGGCAGGCCTCCATTCATGTCACCTGGAGGAAGTATCTGCCCCCACCTGTCAGTGTTTCCTTGTGTCCCAGAGTACATGGGACCTACATAATTCTTGCCTTCAGTTGCCTTGCGTTGTTTGTCTTTTTCTTCCAGGGATACATAAAATGTGAAGACCCCATTGTATATGCATGAGCCAAAATCATGATGAGTTTTGTTTGCAAAGGTCAAAGGGACACCATGTCATTTCCTCCCCCCCAGGTATTATATCATGTGTTATCTGAAAAAATACAATAAAACACCGATGAATTTAGAAATCAAAATCCATAACCAGAATGTTACAGTGGGTAAAAACACTTACCAAGTATCTCCTCACCAATTAGCAATGAGACTTTAACACTCGCCCTCCTTATCTGTGTGTGTGTGTGTGTGTGTGTGTGTGTGTGTGTATTCCAGTTCACATAACCCTTACCACCACATCCACATGTAACCTTTGATCTGTCCTTGTTTCTAATGGCTGAGATTGCCAAGCCCTAGAGAGAACAAATCCAATTAACAGGGTTGGATTTGCATCTTCTGCCTACCTTTCCCTTCTCATCCTCAGGTACCTTCTGCCTTTTGCGCCTCACTGGAACTAGGCTCGGTGCTGACAGGCTCTGACCTAGTGGTGGGTGGATGGAATAGTGGGTCAGCACTCTCTCTGACCCTTTGTTCCATAGTCTTGCTTCATAGCTGAGCAGCTAAATTTTGATTTAAACTTTTTTTTTTTCTCTCTCTCTCCCTCTCTCTCTCTCAGACAAGAATCAGTTCCTTACCTTGGAGCACGTCCCCCCTTGCTAATCTCATACATTTTAATTTCATTTGATAGTTGATGTTATACTCGGACTATAGAAGCTCCATTTGGTAGAGGTTCTGTCACAAATTGTTCTTTTGTACAACTGCCAAATATCCCAAGACTAAAAACATATTGAGGAGAGAGAAGGGGGGGTGGGAAAGAAGCAGCCAGATTTAAAAAGAAAAAACATTAAATGAAGGCAAAATTAGGGACGTGCTCGTAAAATCAGATTTGCTTGACACTTTTAGTCAATGCAAAAATAATTGTGGGAATATAAAAGGTTTTTTATGGTCAATTATTCGTGTCTTAGTAAGTATCTATAATCATAACCCCCTCAGAAGAGGTAATAATCCTCTACCAAGAGAAGTGAGACTTCCCCACAGAACTATAAGGAAGACAAAATGTTATCACATGAATACATAAAATATATTAATATTGAAATGCACTGGCTGTAAGAGCAGGTGGGTAGATATCTTTTTTTTTTCTTCCCACTCTGGAAAAAAAAATGTATATATTCGAGCCGACTTTATTGGGCAGCTAACATCCAATTGATCTGCATTATTCTTAGCTGGCCAGAGCCTGTGTACCTAAATGCCTTCGATAATAGCTATTACAGTATTTGGTAAAAAGCTTCCTCACCATCGGTAGCAATATGAAAAAAGTAGGAGGTGAAAAATAAAGGAGATTAAGATGACACCAGGAAGCTTTGAATGAGCTGTCATTTTGCATTTAGAGAGACAACCAGGCAAGTTAAAACAGAAGAAAAGGGAAAAAAAATAAATGTCCTTCCACTAGCTGTCCTTAAAGGTTTACAAACGAGCTGTTAACAGAAATGAGTTTCTCTTGGGCCTCAGACGGCATTTATTACGCTGGGAGAGAGAGAGGGGAGAGAGAAATAACAATAACAATGAAGAAGAAGAAGAAGAAGATGGAAAAGGAGGACAAATAATGCTTATTGGAAGGCAAAATGCTTCTCATCAGAAACATGATGAAACTGTACCAGAGGTGTCAGCCTTATGTTGACATGTTAATAATTTTCATGAGGTCTCTCACTGAGGAATGAACTTTTTGGGTGTTCTTTAGAATATGAATGGAGACGTATTGTTAGGCTACAAGATCTGGTCTGGGAAATCACCGTTCAGAGTGGGTGATGAAGGGGAAGGGACAGTGTGTCCTAAATAGGGGGCTTGAACCTAGGGTCTCTGGCTGCTTCCCAGATGTCCTGCACTAAGGATGGGCTCATCTGATCTCTCCTAGTCAATTTCATTCTGGAAAGGAGCCAGTGGGCCTAGTTCATGACCCAGTGATGTCATTATAATTCATTCTCCCTCACCACAAAGACTTCTTCGGAACTTTCCAATTTACAATGGGTCTTTTTAATAAAGGAAAGTGTCATGTACAGAATTTTAACGGGTTTCTCAGGATTTATCTCCCCCCCCCTTCTGTTACAGAATCAAAAAAAGGCCTATCTTATTTGTAAGAAAACTGGACTGTCCAAACCATTCAAAGAATTTATAATCTTTGTTAAAGTACATGATAGGTTTTATAGAGAGGGGAAAAAAGGGTAATTTAAAGGGTACGAGAACACCATGTCCAAAACAACAAAAAAGGAAATCTTTGTATCTTATGCATGATAATTCAGAATAGGTTGTTTGAAATGTAACCGTCTTAGCCAGATGTTGCATTTTGAAATTCACGTGGTAATTCTAAGTAAGAAAACATGACATTTTTAGCAGTGACTTCTGTGATTTTGCTTGTTTTGTTTCGGGCAGGTACTGGGACTTGAACTCAGGGCTCATACTCTCATTTGGCTTTTTTGCTCAAGCCTGGCACCCTCCCACTTGATTCATGGCTCCACTTGCAGCTTTTTGTTGGTTAGTTTGAGGTAAGAGTCTCATGGATTTTTCTTGCTGGGCTGGCTTCGATCCTCAATCCTCAGATCTCAGCTTCCTGAGTAGCTAGGATTATAGATGTGAATCATAAGCAGCTGGCTCTATTGTGTTTTGAGCCTGGAATTTACAGGAAGGAAGGGGAGCCAGGGGCTGCTAGAGACATATGCAGGACATTTCAGAGTGCAGGCCGTGTAATCTATGTCTTCTCTTAACACATCTCGAGGGCTGTAAAGAAATACTCCTTGATGAAGATCATGAATAAATCGAGCACAGCGCTAGCGGGTAAGGGCCAGGCCCCAGAAACTCACCTCCTTGAACTTGAGGGAGTCCTCCTTGCCCCAATAACCTTGGCGGAGATGATTTCATTTATCCTGGGTGTGGATCTCTGTGACCCAGGTTAGTACAAGCCCAGTGGATGATCAATGCATTGGTGGCCGGCACTGTAATTTAACTTGCTCTGTCTGACAGGAGATGTGGAATAGCTAAAGAGAAGCTTTACTTGTAATCTTCTTATCACCTTACCCTGGAGTGTCTGTGAAGAGCCAGGCTTTCCTGCTCTAACTCCCAGTGGAGGGTTAATGCTAAGAAAGAGAAATTGCCCTTAGTGTGTCTGGTTGGGTGACCTGTAAACGTCATTTAAGCCCTTCCATTCTCACCTCCAAGCACCCACTGGTTGGAAATAGGGTTCCTTGTTTTATTTTTTTTCCTATAAGCTTGTTTACAGAAATAATGTGCTGTAATTATGATATGCAAGGGGGGTGTGGGGGAACAAGTCTTGCTCTTTCTTTCCCTACCTGATTCCCAGAGCACAGAATTCTAAGCGAGATCATTCATGGCAATGAAGAGATCACAATCTCTTGTTATAAGACACAGTAACTAGTGTAGACTAGGAAACAGCACTGTTCAAAGGGGAAGGGTACAAGCTAGACACTGGTGCTCATGCCTATAATCCTAGCTACTTGGGAGGTTGAGAGCTGAAGATCACTGCTCAAAGACAGGCTAGACAGGTCTAGGAAATCCTTATTTCCAATTACATATCAAAAGGCTACAAGTAGAGGTGTGGCCCAAGTGGTAGAGCACTAGCCTTTTGCAGAATACCTCAGGGACAGCTCTCAGGCCCTAAGTTCAAGCCCCACAACTGACCGCAGGGGTGGGGGTAGGGGAGAATAAAAGCAGTTATTTCTACAACAAGATTAGGAACAGCTACTACTAATATTTCCTGCAATGGGTAAATATCTTCTTAAGATGTGTCCATATATGTGTAGATGATCTATAAATATATATGTAATGTGTTGGTGTGTAAATATACATATAAATGTAGATCTATAAATATGTATGGTTCTGTTGGTATCTAATGCTCACAGAATACTAATGACTATTAGTAGCAGTCCAGTTGCATAACTGAGATTTCTAAAGCTCAGAGCGCATTATAAAACCCCTCCAAGGATGTATATTCACATAATATCCTCCTGTCTGGGAAAAGGTATGTTCAAGTCTTTTACATAAGAAGCTTATTACTCAACTGAACACCTGTAATCCTAGCTACTCCGGAGGCTGAGATCTGAGGATCATCAAGGTTCAAAGCCAGCCCTGGCAGAAAAGTCTGTGAGACTCTTCTCTCCAATTAAATCACAGAAAAAGCCTGAAGTGATGCTATGGTTAAAATGGAAGAGCTCTAGACTTTAGCTGTCAGTGATAGCAACCAGGTCCAGAGTTCAAGTCTCAGGACAGGCAACAAGAATAAAAAAAGCTTATTATTCACATATAGTGTATGTATATATATTTTTTTTTTTTGGTCGGTCGTGTGGCTTGAACTCTGGGTTTGGGCGCTGTCCCTCAGCTCTTCAGCTCAAGGCGAGCGCTCTGCCACTTGAGCTACAGCGCCACTTCCGGTTTTCTGGTGGTTTATTGGAGATAGGAATCTCACGGTCTCTCTTGCCCGGGCTGGCTTTGAACTGCAATCCTCAGATCTCAGCCTCCTGAGTAGCTAGGATTACAGGCGTGAGCCACCAGCGCCCAGCTTGTATATTCTTTTATAAATATTATTATGTCTGTATCACTTGTAATAGCTCATACAAGACAGAGAACAGTTAGACTACACTTTATGGGAAGTAATAAGGGACAGGGTGAATATATGTTCCATGTAGATGCAGGTTTTTTTTCCCCCAAGTGTTTTGATCCCTGATTGTTTGGACCCCTGGATGAAGAACCTCTGGAGATTGAAGGCCTCTATTTACCAAACTTGATCATGATACTCCAGATGGTGGAAACAGATACAACTAGCTCTATAAGAATCCACAATACACACCACCAGAGGGAGGGGAAAAATGCAAAGGGAAAAGTATTATATGAAGGAGGTGCATTGTTTGTTAAGATATGTTAGACACCGATCAGGGAATGTTTAGGTACATAGGCAGCAGGAAAGCAGGAGAAGTAGCAGTTTGATCTGCATTTGTGAAAAGTAGCTGAAAGATGACAAACGAGTTCAGGGCTGAGAATTCAGCTAAGGTGCTGATGTTGACAGGCAGAAGAGAATGGACTGAAAATCCCTCAGGAACAAACTCACTGGCTCTTAGATCAACCCAAGGTGGGCATAATACACTGTTTATAAATATATTAACCACAGGTCTTGTCTGTGGAAAGACATTTGTATTTTTCTTTCCTCTTCTAATAGTTTGGCTTATTTTCTAGGGAAAAAAGAAAAGGTGGAGTTGGATAGCTTTGAAGATGTTTATTCTTTCTCTTTTTTCCAAGATTCAAGCTTGGGAAATCTTTCTCTCATTGTTCGTGTTCAGCACCTGTGCAACAGAGAAGATCTGAACACGGAGCTCTGTTTCGTGTTCACACAATGATGCCTACATCATTGACTTGATGATTGCTTCACTCCACCAAACAGCAATCCTCAGAAAGAGGAAGAATATATTCTTTTACCTCTGCCATTATGAGATCTCACCAGGCATCAAGGATAGATAATTTCAGCTGGCAGGAAGATTAATGGCAACATGTTAAAAAAAAATACATTTAAGGGCTGGGAAGGTGGCTCCGTGGTAGACCATTTGCCTTGCATGCATGAGGCCCTGGGTTCGGTTCCTCAGCACCACATGAGTAGAAAAAGCCGGAAGTGGCACTGTGCTCAAGTGGTAGAGTGCTAGCCTTGAGCTGAAGAGCTGAGGGACAGCGCCCAGTCCCAGAGTTCAGGCCCCATGACTGGCAAAAAAAAAAAAAGAAAGAAAGAAAGAAAGAAAGAAAGAAAGAAAGAAAGAAAGAAAGAAAGAAAGAAAGAAAGAAAGAAAGAAAGAAAGAAAGAAAGAAAGAAAGAAAGAAAGAAAGAAAGAAAGAGAAAAAATAATGAAAAAAATACATTTAAGAAAAATACGTTTGGCAAATAGCAATAGTCAAATAGTTCAGCAAGTATTGGGGTGAAGCTTGATTTTTGCTAATAAGGTACTGCATAACTCTGGGTGGTTTACTTGTCTTTCTGGATCTTGAGGCTCTTTATTTCAAGAATGAGGATAAATACGGTGTCTACAGTATAAAGTGGTGGTGACAGTTAAATTAGATATCGGTAAGCCTCTTACTGGAGGATTGAGCACAGTTGTAAGTGGTCAATATGTTCACCCAACCATGCACCACATTGAACACTGAACAGAAAACCCATCACAAGGCGACTAGAAGGTAAGAAAGTTGAGATGGCAGAAATGACAAGTTCTTTCAAGATGGTTCACGAAGAGGAATAGAGAGAGAAGTACTACGGGAAAAGCATTTGTCGATGTCCTGGATTTCTTTCTTTCTTCTTTTCTTTTTTTAAATTCCCAGGCAAACATACAGCAATGCTATGGACCAACACCTTGCTCTAGTTCCCTTTTTCAGAACTCTGAGTTCATCAGAACTGCAATTTATAGGACAAAAGAGGGAAGAATAGAGGAAGAGGAGGAGAGGGGACAAAGTCAGAGAAGGAATGAAGAGAGGCCTACTAGGGGCGAGCAGAAAGAACTAACTGAACACAAGGCACGGCAGAAAAGGCTGGAGGGAAAGGAGAGATTCTGATTATTCATTGGCCCAATGGGAAGAAATAAATAAACTCAAGCTGTTCCTTGAAACATAGCATCGTATGCATATGATCAAAGGATATTACAGTTTTGCATGTAGTATGTGAATAATTAGTTGTTCTAAAGAGGTAGAGGGAATTGATTAAAATCCTTTTATAACGAGCTATTAGAAATCGTTCCATGGATTTTAGCGTTGGATGCCAGCTCACATAGTTGTTCCTGATTGCATCTGAGGAATTAATTATATTGCAAGAAGAAGGAAATCATAGTATCTTGGAAATCATCATTGTAGGTACTTGAGTTTGCTAGCCAAATATAAAGTACACATTTGGATCCAAATCCTCATGCCTACCAGGATGGCATGATTTGACTCAATGACGCTTATGTGAACAAGCAATGTGAACTTGAACTTGGCTATATAATCGTTGACTCAGAGCATAGAAGAGTATAATTGTGTTTACTCATGGGACATCCCAAACATACCTCTGGGAAAGGATTCTCTTTAGAAGATTAGCAGGGCCCTTGATGAACCTCATACAAGATCACCATGCGAATTCTGTGTGTGGCTGGGTGATAACTTTCCAAAAATCTATTGTCTGATTATGTCATCCTATAAAGTATTGTTTTAAAAAAATTGTGAGGACAACTTCCCAGCATCTGTTAGTGAATGCCCTAATAATCAAAAATGTCCAGTGACAAAATAGATCTCTATCGAAAGTAATGAGTTAGGCTGGGAAGGTGGCTCCGTGGTAGAGTGCTTGCCTTGCATGCATGAGGCCCTGGGTTCGATTCCTCAGCAGCACATAAGCAGAAAAAGCCAGAAGTGGTGCTGTGGCTCAAGTGGTAGAGCTGAGGGACAGTGGCTAGGCCCAGAGTTCAGGCCCCATGACCAACCAAAAAAGAAAAAAGTAATGAGCTATCTTTAAATAGGAGACATTGGTCTCAACTCTAGGTAATGGTATATGGCATCCACAGATAGATTTGAATAATCTGGTAGAGAGTAAAATTATTATTATTAATCATAATGTTAATAATAATAAACAGCCAATACTTACTGTGAACTTAATACATACCAGGCACCAATTTATATCATGGATCATCTCAAATATTCTAAGTAACATCCTTTGAAGTTGACAATATTTTTTTCTGTCTCACAGATTTGAAAAAAATGTGGCTGAGAAAATTTCTAGTAAATGGCCTCATCAGGATTCACTTTTAAAACCTTCTCTAGCGCCTGTTAAGGTAGTTGTGATAATAAGCGTCGATCGAGGTCAGTGGAAATTCTAATGATCATTGATTTTAGAAGTTCTACATAAGGGGGTTAGAGTAGTGGTTTAGAGTCAGACCAGGGTTCAAATCTGAGTTCTTCCTGAGTTATTAATGCATCACCTTGGGTGAGGTAGTTATACTCCCTGAAGTTCATTTCCTTCATCTGGAAAATTGAGGTCACAATATTTAATTCATGGGATTCTGAGAATAAAGTAAGATAATGCATCCAGCACTTGAGCAGGGCATCAGTCATGTCCTTCACTAGGATTTGTAATTATTTTCAGGGTTCCAAGATATTGTTAGGGGGGAGTCATGCATCTTGTACTTCTAAGTGTTAGATTTGGAATATTTTTAAAAAGATGCTTGAGTTGTAGAACAATTTTGAATTCTCTCTTGAGAATGTCTATTTTCTTTCCTCCCTCACACTTTTCTCCAAGAAGACATCCCTTAGCGAACAATGACAAATTGAGGGAAATATTTAGAACTTACATAGAAAAAGGCCTAATACCGGAACAAACATAGGCAAAAGAATCTATCATTGTTATTATTTTCGCTATTATTATTATTGTATTGATTTGCAGTGGTGGCGATCTTCTCCATAAACCATGTCTTTAGCCCAAATCTGCAGTGAAGATCAAAACACAGGTAGTTCAAAGAGAAGAAAAGGAAAAGACACATTTTTGAATAAATAACAGAAAGTATTCTTAAGCAGGTTATGTTTTTGGCCCAACCCACAGGAAAAGTAACCATCCTAGGATTGTTGCAAAGTCTAATTCACTCTTTTATTCCTTCATTTTGGCCTGTTACCTTCCCTCTGATTCTCACAATTTCTCTACTCCCTTCCTAGCAAACTGTCCAAAAGATGTGTTCACATTCTCTCTTTCTACTCCCTAAGCTGTCTCTTTCTTTTGATTCAACTCAAATCCAGTCCTCCTTTCAATATCTGTGTCTCTACCAATCTCACACATGCTTTCTGCCCAAGCCTGGTCTTGAACTATTGTCTCCCACACAGCTGGGATTAGAGACCTCCAAGACCACACCTGGCTTTATGGTTATCATTCCTCAACTGCTAGGTGTCTAGTAGAACTACGTTTAAAAATCCCTCTAAGAAGTTTCATCACAGAAATTTTCTTTTGAGGCCTTAAAACGACAAATTCTTTGGTGCAATTCAGTCCTTTGGCCATAGCCAATACGTCTTTGTTTAATATAATCTACAAATTCCTTGAGCCTACATTAAACTCTGAACCCAACACAAATAAAACAAATGATCGCAGCGTGTAAGGTTATCAATACATTTGGGTATATTTATATTTGGCAGAGTCAGACATCCTGACTTTGTGTTTATAGATACTCATGTTTATGTTGAAATAATGTATACATAGTAAGTGTATGTGTATTTGGAGAGTGATTCGTTATGTCTTTTATTATACCAAAGAAGATTTATTATGTGGAAAAGATGACTTCTTATCTTTCACTTCTTACCATTTTTAAACAAGAAAATGATCGTCATCGTTAGAGTCGACGTCTCTCCTGGTCACTCTGCTGGCTCTTGAGCTGTGACTTTTTTTTTTAAATTAAAACAACAATGAACCTAATATGATCCTGGCATTGGATGAAGCATTTCCTTAGGCAAACTCTCTCAGGTCACATGTACTGTGTGTGTCAAGGAAAGACTAAGTATACAATGCCATCTACGTAAATACCAAAGGAATGATGGAGTTGGTACCAAAAGAATCACCCAGAAAGCAAGGAGCCATGTCTGAGCTGGGAGTGTATGAAACAGCTTAGCCTGGTCCTCTCTAAGAACATGATTTAATTTTTCTACCCTAGCGCAAGTGCTTATTCTGCACTTTTGAAAAGCGAAGCTATATTCACATTTTCATTGTTTAAGTAGTCATACAAAGGACTTGCTGTTTAACAACATCTCTTGACGGAGGTCCATCCCTCCCTCCGTATCCCTTCCCTCACTCTTCTATAGATTTTTTCCATTTCAATTCCCCCTCTTGTCCTCCTCATTTGTCTACCTCTTTTCCCTGGATCCCACCACACCCTTTTCGAATACCCGCTTCCTGGTGTATTATTTGGCTGAACTTTGGCTTCACATTGCTGAGGAACTACACTCTTTGAGCCCTCCCTTGCTTCTATCTGTTGGTTAATACATTTGCATACACTTGCTACCCCCCAACATAGTTACTTGCAAGTTTATAAGCTAAATGTAGCTTGCACATGGGAGGTTAAAAAAAAGCCCACTCTCTTTGACAAACTCTTAGGATGAGAACCTGTCAGGATTCAGGGTATTGATAGTTTCCTTCTCTGTAGACTTGGCTGAATGTACAGATGTGTAGGTTATTTTCCTCTCCGGAATATAATTTGTCATCCTATTATCAATAATTTCAGCTATCATGTAAAAAAAAAATGCCACTCGATAGCTATTTGGAGACAAGTAAAGCCCCGCATTTTTAACCCATTTACAGTGCAGACGACTTTATACAGTTTACAAAATGGCCAAACCATATCCTTCTCATCGAGGCTGACAGAGTTAGATTGGAGAGGGCCTTCTCTCTCCCCTGGGAAGATTGAGGGGGGAAAAATGACATAATGCTTTTTCTCCACAAGATGAATTTAATTCCTATCATTGCTTTGTTTTAAGTGCAACAAATTATGTGTCTTTGTCATTTTCACGGCCCCAATTCCTTATTTCTCATGCAAGGGTCCTATCGCTTTCATTTCCAGTGGATTATGGATTATTTCTTTTCTTTACTTTTTTTTGGTGGTTTGAATTCAGGATTTCACACCTGTTTGACCACGGAAGCCACAGATCCTGCCTCTTCTTTCCATTTGAATACCTTCTTTTCCTTCCTTATCCTGGCAAAGTTCTTAAGATCTGCCCCGTGCTTCTTCGCCTCTAAAAATGTCGCCTGCAAATGCATTCTAAATGCATAGGAGTCATTTTGCAGAGGGTGGAGAGCAGTGCAGAAGCTGAGCTCTCTTGCCTTTGGGTTTTTTTTTTAATGTCTCCCTTTTTCCATCTACAGCACCTCACCTCCACCCCCACGCCTTTCCTCTCCAAGGGATCCTGTGTAGAGAGCTGTTAGGGAACACACACCATCAGCTTTAGAAGGGTCCCCAAATTAATCTCTCCTGGTATATTAGAAAATACTTTGCTGACATTCGCGGTCCCTGTCAGCCCTAATAAAGAGATTTTTACCTGTATTTGCCTATTCAACACTTCAGCCCCTGAGCCAATTTTGGAAATTATTTCTGATTTATGGCTTTCTCTCAGGCGGGTGTCACCCTGCCTGTCAATTATACCTTAAAGCAAATGCTAAGTGAATGCTGGTTGGTAAAATTAATAAGGGAAACCTTTACTCAAAAATCCTAGGAAGTGGTTTCTAAAGAGGATTATTCACCAGGCAGTAACTTGGTGACTGCCTATGATATTTATAAGCGAGACAGACCCTAGGTGGAGAATCACATGGCAAGGGAGAAGTAGTGCTCTCCTCTCAATCTTTGAGACTTAACCAACCTGCAGAACTCAAAGGCCATCCTGGGGGAAATAAATTGGCTCCCATCTCCTGAAGGAGACAGCTTTTCTCCCGTTCATAAACACTGACGGCTCAGTTTCATGACAAACCTCCCTCGCCAAAATGGAAAAGTATCACTTCGCGCCTCTGACTTTAACAACGATAAAGTTTATCCACATGAGCATGTACCCCTGGTGTCTCTGAGGGGGGACCAGGTGACAGAACTCTTTTTATCAGCTGTGTTTCCTCCTTCCATCTTGACAATAAAGAACACCAAGGCCCACAGAGATGACCTGACTGTGTCAGCTCTTCTAGGACAGAGAAAACTTGCTGACGACTCGGATGTAAACCCAACGTTGGAACGCTGCCCGTGCTTCTTTGCACACTGCTGCCCAAGTTCAAACCTAGGACTTTCACTTCCTGCCCTCCTCATCTTAGTACTTACTGAGAGGCTAAGTAGACGCCTTCCATGGAAAGCAACTTAAATGAGAACCTGATCACCGTTCTCACTAGAGCAAGATCTTCACCCCAAACGGATCTGGATGTGTAGAATTATGCTCGTATACAGTGTGTTTCTATTGGCAGAACCTGGGCACGGGGACCTAGAATGAGATAGCAATACAGCGCTGTTTCATTGTGCCCATGGTAATGGAAAGCTGGTGGGAGTAAGAGAAAAGGGCTGGGTTACCATAATTCCCTCCGAGTCTCCCTTCTGGCCCCAGCTTCACCATCTTCTCATTCTATGTCACTGTGGGTCTAGTGGTGGGACATTTGGAGCAAGTTTCTTTGCCTGAGTCCAAGTGTGAATCTCTCCTCTCCTACAAGGGAAATTTTATATTGGGTCCCTTGTAGGTCAGTGAATAATGATCTAGGGTCCCTGGCTGTCACAATTGCTTTTTCTTATTTTAGAGGAAATGATGACTGGGCATGAACATGGCACACCTAAAAAGAACAACTTTTCTTTTCTTTTCTTTTTTTTTTGGTCGGTCGTGGGGCTTGAACTCTGGGCCTGGGCGCTGTCCCTCAGTTCTTCAGCTCAAGGTGAGTATTCTACCACTTGAGCCACAGTGCCACTTCCACTTTTCTGAGTGGTTTATTGGAGATAAGAGTCTCACGGATTTTCCTGCCCAAGTTGGCTTTGAACCACGATCATCAGATCTCAGCCCCAGAGTACCTAGAATTATAGGTGTGAGCCACTGGTACCCAGCTAAAGAACAACTTTTCTAGTGACCTAAAATACAACATTCTGTTTTGTGTATATTCCCAGAGTTAACAGAGCTCATTTTACTTGGGTAAAGCTGTATTTGTCTAAACAAAGGGCAAAGTTTAGGGGAAATTTGGATTTCAGGAGAATAACTTGCCACTTGTTGCCCTCAGTTTTATGATAGACCTGCAGACAAATCAGTGCAAAGAGGATGAATCCAAAGTTTTTGGAAGTTTGACATTACGTTTCTGCTATACAGTTGTCTAAGAAGCAAGATGCCCACTGCCTCTGAATAATCTTGCCTGGTTGTTGAGTTTTGGTCTTTGTTAATGTCTTAAGATGGTTCCTAGCTGGGCATTGGGGGCTCACCCCTGTAATCGTAGACTGAGAATTAAGGATGCCGATTCAAAACCAGCCTAGGCAGAAAAGTGAGACTCTTATCTCCAACTAATTAACAAAAAGCCAGAAGTGGAGCTGTGGCTCAAGTGGTAGAGTGCCAGCCTTGAGGAGAAAACCCTAAGGAACGATGCCCAGGTCCTGAATGGAAATCTTAGTATAGGCACGCAGACACATACACACACAGAGTTCCTGGGTGGAGCTCTGGGTGGACATTTTCATCCATATTTGAGAGAAAATTGCAAATCAGAAATTTTCACTCTCCACTCCATTTCTAATAAATATCTTGTAGTGGAATCTGGATTTGAACCCGTGTCTCTCTAACTCTCAAAGTCTATAGGTGTATTACACAGGTGCAATATTAGAACAAAATGAGTCATGGAGTAAGTAACGAGGGACATGGGATAAGGGAAAGAGAAAGATCTGGTGCTAGCGGCAAATTCATAAGAATTCAGTGGCAGAAAAGGAATTCGGGGGAGACAACAGTCCATTGAGTTGCACAGTGACACACAGTCCTCTGGGATTCGGTTTTCTCAATGTGAACATTTTAAACTATTTCTTCATGCCCCACACTGCTTGTCAGCCAAGATATGAAAGGGATAAATATAACCCTCGGGGTTTCACAGCACCGCACCTGGAAGGCGTCAGCATTCTCCAGTTATCAAAGTCCCGCATTTCTCTCAGTGACGGATACAGCATCCCTTGGAACGATTCAAGCACAGACAGCGAATGCTGGGAAAGTCGGGGATTTTCACTATTGTAAATCTGAGCCAGGCACTGGGTGGCTCCCACCTGTCATCCTAGCTACACAGGAGGCTGAGATTGGAGGATTGTGATTCAAAGCCAACCTGGGAAGGACAAGTCCATGAAACTTTTATCTCCAATGAACCACCAAAGAGCCGGAAGTGTATCTGTGGCTCAGGTGGTAGACCAGCAACCTTGAATAAAAAAAGCTGAAGGACAATGTCTAGGGCCTGAACATACACACATGCATATGCACACACACGTGCAAACACACACACACACACAATTGAAGGCCTGATTTTATATGGGATAAAATGTGTTCCTGTTCACTCTCCCTTATTTGTCATGCATCTTCATCAACACATCGACTGTCAGAAACATAGCTGCTGCTTCTCTGAGCTTGGCTTTACACGCAAGTTGGCAGGCTGACTGTGAGAAGTTTCTAGACACTTCCTGCTTCATCTTTCTCCGCATCCCTGCCAGCGGTGAAGCTAAATAGCATCAGCATGGATGCAGCATCAATCTGCCCCTTCACTTCATCTGTAAGCATAGGAAAGCAAAGAATAGTAACAGGAGGAGCAAATGGAACACAGGAAGATTCCTATTCTTCAAGCCACAATTATTTCTGCCTTGGGGTGCTGTAGCAGCTCCTTCTGGCTCCACGTGGAGCGTTTTTCCTTTCATAGTTTGTCTTCTCAGGCTCTCTGATCTCTGATCTCCCAGGTCAGAGGTGACATCTGGGGAGAAGCTAGACCTGATCGCCTAATTCAAAGTAGGCTCCGGCCCTCCCGGTTCCCTTCACCAACCCCATTCTGCTTTAGGCTCTTTGAGGAACCTTATAATTTGGAGTCATGGTATTTGCTCCTTGTCTGTCTCACCAGAAGGCAAGCTCCCTGTGAAGAGGAAGCCCATCTTACATTTGGAATGCTGAGATAACACTTGATTTGTTGAGTAAATCGTCAATACTGAGTGAGTCCCTTAAGTCGTTTTATGTGCATGGGTGCATGTGTGTGTGTGTGTGTGTGTGTGTGTGTGTGTGTGTGTGAGAGAGAGAGAGAGAGAGAGAGAGAGAAGAGAGAGAGAGAGAGAGAGAGAGAGAGAGAGAGAGAGAGAGAGAGAGAGAGAGAGAGAGAGAGAGAGAGAAATGGAGAGGGAGAGAGGAAAGAGACTTTCTTTTTAGGTCTATTTCCACAGATACACACAGCGAATAAATACAATTATTATGTAATTATGAAACACACAGGACCAGGACCTAAGGTCACAGTTTTGTTTAGCCGGTGCCATGTTCTTTAGCAAATTCCATGACATTAAAGCGACAGTGTGTGAAGAGGCACGCAGATACCCTTTTCGCTATCGGCTTTCTGAAATGTCCTTTCAGAATTAAGTAACTCTGCTGAGTTTCTCAGCATAATGATTTTTATCGATTCCAGATTGTCCTGCAACCAGTGAAAAATCTGAACTAGGAAGGAGTCCATCAACTTCCGGGTCTCAACTCAGGGTCCCGCCTCCTGCGTGGACCACCGAGGGTCTCTGCATCAGAGAAGGCTGAGGGGAAGAATCATAATAGTTTTGCCTGTGTAACATTTCCACCTGGGCTTCCATTTGAGCTGGAGGAGCTGCTTGCATGTTCTAGATCCTTATAACTTCCAAGGTTGGCATTAATGTTTTACCCTGACCTTTGGAGACTTCTGTTGCATGCATGGAGTCACCCGGTAGCAGCTGAACAGAGATAAGCTCCGTGCAATCCTTTGGACACACACACACACACACACACACACACACACACACACACAGGCGTATGCATTATGCATCTCTGAGACAGTGCCACTGCTCACCTCTCTGCTCTGTACCATGGGTTCTCTAGACCACAAGAAACGTACTCCTAAGGCAAAAAGCACCGTGCATTCCCTGGTTTGCGTGAATCTTGCTGTCTCTGAGTGTGACATAGAGGGAGGAAAGTCTTATTCGAAAACATTCAACTACAAATGAAGAAAACAATGTTCCGAGAGCCGGCCCACCCATATGGATGGATCCAGGCTAAAATTCACTGTCAGTGTTACCTCATTTTCCTTAGGAAAGCATTTAAAGTCATCTAAAATGTGATTTTCGATTGTAGGTATGCATGTATGCTGTACACTATCCCTGACTATATACACATTCTTAAATGATGAGCTCAAAATCAGCAGAAGAAAGAATTCTGTCCAGGAACGAATCACCTTACACACGTCTCTGAATCCTTAGAAATATGCCAGCCATCTTCCATGAGCCTACCTTTAGAGAGGCAATCACATAGGAAAGTTCTAGATGCCCATGCCATGTTGCCCATCAAGGCCCCTGATCACCCTTTCTTCCTTTACCCTACAGGTTCTGGTCTAGCGGCCAGGTGATGACATCAACCACGCTGTGGTGTAAGAGGCTGGCTGGGAAGGTGGCTCAGTGGTAGAGTGCTTGCCTTGCATGCATGAGGCCCCGGGTTCAATTCCTCAGCATCACATAAGCAGAAAAAGCTGGAAGTGGCGCTGTGGCTCAAGTGGTAGAGCGCTAGCCTTGAGCTGAAGAGCTGAGGGACAGTGTGCAGGCCCAGAGTTCAGGCCCACGACTGAAAAAAAAGAAGATTGCAGAGGCATTTAGAGAAATGGACAGACTCTGCAAATGTATGCATTCCACACCTTTCTCAGTATTCATTAGATGTCCAAAGGGGATTTATCCTGACAGGTCCAGATCTGCGTGCCAGGTACCTTGGTCACACCTATTCCTCCTCTCGCTGTCCCTCCTCCCCTTCCTCTCCTTCCCAAACGAATCTCAAGGAGCTTCACGGCTCCATGACATTCCACACATGCACAGAAAGTCTTCCCTCCATAGTCACCCTCCTTCACCCTCTTCTCTCCTCCTCTCAGATCCCACCCACCTCTCTCTCTAAGTCCAGATGGGACCTGTTTCACATCCGGGTCATGCTGGCTTGTTTTAAGGGTGTGCTAAATGTTTGTAGGTGTTTCACACAGACAGGTGCAGTATTTCATTCCTACCTGTACAAATTGACCCATCCATGTTTGCGCTCGCTCCCTACTTCCCCAACAGCCTTTATTATTTACTGGATAAGAGTGGGTTTAATTTTGTTAAGTTTCGTGATTGGCCTTTTTCTTTTTAAAACATAAAGATATACAAAAGCTTGCATTAAAACTGAGAGATTGCAGACAGGTGCTGGTGGCTCACACCTGTAATCCTGGCTACTCAGGATCTGAGGATCACAGTTTGATGCTCGCTCGGGACAGGAAAGTCTGTGAGACTCTTATCACCACTAAACTAAAAGCAAAAAACAAAAAAGTTAGAAATAGAGGTATGGATCAGGTGCTAAAGCACTAGCTTCAAACCAAAGAAATTCAGAGATACAGCCCAGGACCTGAGTCCACAAACAAACAAACAAACAAAAAATTAGAGATTGCTTTCATGACTTATGAAACTATTTTGAGAAAGATTGCAGGAAATCAAGGAAGCGATGTAAACTATATCTGTCTATGTATCATCTATCCATCACCTGTCCATCACATCTATCACCTATCCTATCATCTAGCTACATCTTTACCATTTCTCCATCTCTATTTTTATCTATCATCGATCTCTATCTATCCTCTATTTGTACAGCTATCATTTATCTATCATCTATTTATTATCTACCTATCATCTGCCAACTTTATATGTATGTGTCTATCATCTATTATTTATCATCTCCATTATCTAACTATACATCTATCATCTATATCTATGTAGCTACACACACACACACACACACACACACACACACATCTGTATACACACCTACACAGCACAGTGCCTGGTCATGAGCAAGCAAGGCACATTTCATTGGCAGCGTGAGTTCAATAAAACTTTTGTACAGATGCCAAATGCCAGCCTACCAGTGCTTTGCAAGAGTTGTGTCAGCCAATGTCATTAGCAAATTGTGTAGTGAACCTGCAGCAAGAAGTTTATTGCCATGGTATATTTGATACTTACTTATAAGAAAGTTGGTGATACTCAGCCCCCGGAAACCTTTTGGAAAGAGAAATTGGATTTTGTTTTTAAAGTGTGTTTATAGTCAAGTGGAATTATCACTACCTCATAAATTCCATGTTGGGGAGCGGGCCATCAGTTCCAGTTTTAATTAGTTGTGGCAATTATTTGGTTTTCCATGTTTTCCCCTTCCCAAGAAGGAAGATCCCATCTATCATTCTAGGTCAGGAATGTGTCGTCTTTCTCCTGAGAGTGTCTCCTAGCTGCCTGGTACTGTCTTGAGCCCAGACAACCCTCTGATAGTTGGGCTCAGTAAAGGGAAGACATTCCTTCTCTGACATTTCGGTGCTGGTGTCAGGCTAAATGATCAGGACTGCATGAAATAACAAATGAGAAGTAAAAGTGCCCCAGTGACATAGTGACAACACCAGAGGGATTTGCTTGGTCAAAAGTCTCAAGGAGAGGCTGGGAAGGTGGCTCAGTGGTAGAGCACTCGCCTTGCATGCGTGAGGCCCTGGGTTCGATTCCTCAGCCCCACATAAACAGAAAAAGCCGGAAGTGGCGCCGTGGCTCAAGTGGTAGAGCGCTCGCCTTGAGCTGAAGAGCTGAGGGACAGCGCCCAGGTTCAGAGTTCAGGCTCCACGACTGACTAAAAACCAAAAGGTTTCAAATATTTTGGGATCTCTCTGTCTCTCTGTCTCTGTTTCTCTATGTCGCCTTCTCTCTATCTTTCTCTATCTGTCTCTGTTTCCCTCTCTGTCTCTGTCCCTCTTTCCATCTGTCTCTCTGGAACTACTAGGGTTGAGCTCAGAGGCTCATGATTACTAGTCAGGTACATTTCCCATTGTCGCTGAGATCCTAAGTACAGACCACCATGCCCACACTTCTGTGTTGAGATGACGATGTCCAAGCTCCGTTTTTTTTTTTTTTCTCTCCCCTGATCTGACCCAGAACCACATTCCTCCCCGTCTCAGCCCTCCACGTGGCTAGAATGATGGGCATAAACTATGGCACCCTGGCGTCCTCTTGGTTAATAATAATAAATTCCTTTGAATAACAAAGTGATTGCAGATGGAACTGGAATTATCGGAGGGGGAAAGACTACATATAAAATATTCCAAATACTTGAATTACCAACTTTAAAATGTTGCCCAAGGAGAGTGTATAAGGAGACCAGACAAAGGAAACCAAAGAAGGCATGAGTCTGAAGTTTTAAATTCTGCACAGTTCACTTTTGTCAACTCATCTTATGATTTGTCCTTCTGTTTAAGGTCTAGTGTGGTTGCTTCTAGTCAAAGTCCCTGCGCCTCTTATCTCCATTCCATTACCAAAAAGCCAGAAGTCAGTCTGTGGTTCAAGTGGTAGGGTGCTTGCCTTGAGCAATAAAGCTCAGGGACAGTGCTGGAGCTCTGAGTTCAAATGTCAGGACTGACACCACACACACACACACACACACACACACACACACACACACGCACACACTCATGCACAAGTTACATAGGTACTCTTTTTTGTTGTTGTTGTTTTTGTCGGTCGTGGGGTCTGAACTCTGGGCCTGGGCACTGTCCCTCAGCTCTTCCACTCAAGGCTAGTGCTCTACTACTTGAGGAACAGCACCACTTCTGGGCTTTTTCTGCTTATGTGGTGCTGAAGAATCGAACCCAGGGCCTCATGCATGCGAGGCACGCACTCTACCACTGAGCCACCTTCCTAGCCCTGTTACATACGTACTCTTCTGTTTAGATACAAATACATAAATGGTTCTGTGTAGTCACCTCAGCTTTCCCTGATCCTGGAGCCCATTGACTTCCCTTCCCCGCCCCACTCTCCAGCCTCTGAGAACTACCACGACACTACCAACAACAACCAGGGCACCTTTTGAACACTATCCTACCTATGCAAGAGAGCGAGGAGGCCTTCTGCCTTTCTGTATGACTTGTTTCACTTTACATAATAATCTCCAGTTCCATCTCTATTGTCACCAATGACAGGAGTTTGTTGGTGTACATGACAAGATGCGTTCTCCATGGTGGGAGGGAATGCATTGACTTAGCCATCCATCAGTTCTTGGAGTCCTAGGTCCAGGCCACAGCTCAGCAACTGTGAATAGTGTTTATTGTGGTGAACAGTGTGATTGTTTTATTTTTTTTTCACATGTTTCTGGTAGTGCTTCTCCATCCTATGTCAACTAACATTATTTTTGATGTAAGGACAGTCAAAGTTTTCATAGCATGAGTGTTAAAAGAAATGTGACCATTCAAAAATAGACCTTAGAGCCAGTAGCTTAGCATTTCTGATATCCTGGGCCAGTGCATCCAAATAAATAGAGAGATAAATACATAGATAGATGATAGACAGACCACTTTCATAGATCTAATTGAAGAGTATAAAGTGTGTGAAGAAAAACAATGGTAACATATTCTTATTTCAGTATCTAGCTATGGTTTAAAAAGTGCATTTTGGTGCAATAAGCTGTTACTTAGTTTCTCTGAGAACAAAAAGATAAGCCAGTTGTTTTATATAGCAATTTCTGGAAAAATAGTCATTTATTTTACAACTAGCAGAGATAGTACATTGCATGTTTTAGGAAGCATATTCTCTCGCAGAATCACAGCATAGAGTGCTTTGAGCTAGTGCTCAAACACAGTGATTCATTTGAGCTTGGTAACTTTCCACGCAATTATGCTTAATATACATTTTTTAGTTTGTTCAGATACTACTGTATGAACATGTGTATCTTTTCAAATGCTAATAAATGAAATCATAAAATATGATTCAAGCCATATGCGTTCTCTCTTTGCTTAAAATAAAATACATAAAATAAATTGAGGCAGGGATTTGTAGGAGCCTGTATATGTTTTATTTTTAAAAATAAAGTTAAAATAGCCAGGTGACACCTGAGACAGGGGCTTTGTAATACCCCCAAGAGATCCAGGTCACCTTTGTGTCTGCCCTCACCAGCCCTGAGGCTGGAAACCTGGGGTAATCCAGCTGGCTACAAAAATGATTTCAGAGCTGGTACTTCCAATTAGCGGAATTTCCTCATCTGTTGGGAAGGTCTGAGGTCTAGTCCCAAGGTCTGTGTGAAGTGAAAAACAGAAACAATGACCTGAGCAATTCCACCAAGTCTAGTGGAAACACTTACACTTCCAACACCCAGTTTTAATGGATTAATTCACTTGTGCAAAGCAATTCGTAACTGCAGAAGTCACTTCTATGCAAACATATGCATTAGTCCAGCTCTCCAGAGACCTAGCGGGATGAATGGATGGATGGGTAAAAGAGAGATAGAGAGATGATCAAGATAAGATAGGTAGTAGTTATAGAGAGATATATCTATAAATGGATAGGTATAGATGGATATATTCATAGGTAGATATGGATAGTTTGATTGAGATAGATAAATGATGGATGGATAGATGGATAGATACATAGATACATAGACAGAGACAGATAGATAGACAGACAGATAGATATAAAAAGATGTATAAAATAGAAAAACAATTACAGCTTCAGAATTGCTTCACTTGATCGAAGTAAGTATTCAGTAATCTAGTTTCATTACTCTTTGATTTTTCTTATGACTGAGAATCCAGCTACCATTTAAAAAGAATAATAATAACTGTTGATTGCTTAAAGAACTTTTGCAAGACATAGATAATCTTGATTCACTTGCTCAAAAACAATACGCAGATCCCTTACCATAACTTCAAATGATCTGTTCTCAGATTCAATCCACCCAGGGCCTTGATGAGGTCCCCAGTTCAAAGGATGCCCAAAGTCCCTCTGGGACTGACCCTGTCTGGATTCTGCTGTGGGTGTGTCCATGTCCAGCTCAGGGTCCGGCGCCTGGGGCCTGCCCATTCTGTTTGAATACCGACATATGACTTTGGAACGTCCTCAGAATCAGTGTCCCTGAAAATATGTTGGAACTCTTTTGAACAACACTTGAGGAATCTTCCCACATAATTGTTAAGTTTTGCATTCTTGGCTTTGGGCACACAGGATTTTTTTTTTTCCCTGTCTTTTTCCCACCAGCTTCATGGTGCTGCCTCCATATCTTCTTAGGTATCTCTGTACGCACTACAGTTTTGTTTAGCAGAGAGGGGATAAGGCACCAAGCAGGACCGGGAAGGAGAGGGTGGAATGGGACCAGTGTGGCATGGCCTTTTAGGAAATGTGCTGTCCCACGCAACATTTACATCTGGTATTTTCTAGCCTGTGGCCTCGTCATCTTATGCGGTGTGTGAATTCCAGCCGAGTGATTCATTCTGACATGGGAGTTCTTAGCAAAAAAAAAAAAAAAATGCAGAAAGATGAGGAGAGAAGCATCTCCTTCCTTCTGATTTTTCTAAGCACTCTGTATTATTTTTCCCACAGTGAGGGAAGAGATTTTTCCGATGAGAAACTCTGCAGCTATGACCTCACAACACCGCCTTTCACAGCCCGAGTCGCACTTCTTGCTGCTCCTTTTGGTTTTCCTATTTCTCACCATTGAAAGTATAAACCTGGAGATTACTAGTACAATTAAGGCTTTGGAAAAAGGAAAACGGCATATGACATTCTTGATAACCCTTCACAGAGAACAGGTTGCTCTTCTGCCACAAATTCCAATTTTAGATTCGGAGACAACAATAACATGGAACAGAAGAAACACAGGAAGGCAGATACGTGTTGTAAAATCATCCACAACCAGAAATGCTTATCTAGAAACATTCAGCACAAGCCAGATGCCTATCAGAGACTTCGTGCAGGGATGCCAGCATGCGCAGAATAGCCTTATGGAGTATCTGAAAACTTCTACAACAATATTTTGGAAAAGTCTCCCAAGTCCCACGTACCTTAGGCTAGAGAGGAAGGCAGCTGCTTGCTTGCTTTTTTTCTTTTTTAAAACGAAATAGGTTCTGGAGAACAATGCAAATCATATTGATACCATTGTTTTCAAAGATTAAAAAAATGGGGGTTGAACGTCTCTTTGTTTAGGGGGCAATGTACATGCTTGATCATTCACAGATAAACTAACCTAGGAAAGACCAAATGAAGACACCTACGTGGGACTGTCTGTACACAGTCTGATTTCAAGCAAGTATATGAACGTCCTGGACAGGTGTGCTCTCTACCTGCAGAGTTGAC
The DNA here is from genome assembly GCF_024711535.1 of Dipodomys merriami. Lineage (NCBI taxonomy): Eukaryota > Metazoa > Chordata > Mammalia > Rodentia > Heteromyidae > Dipodomys > Dipodomys merriami. Next base: position 13,474,997 of record NW_027204826.1, read on the forward strand.
ACCTATAATAGAATGTCACTGGGAAATTTTCACTTGCAACACGCAGTATCTCCTCCCGTATATCTTCCAAACCCCTTATTTCTACTTCCATTCTCTGCTGGTTTTGAAAGTCAACATTTTTATCCTTACTAACCCTTTATCTTCCTGCTTCCAGCTAAATGATTTCGACTATTTTTACAGCCATCAAATATCTCCCTGTTCTCAGGAAATTTGAAAATCTCAAATTCCTTTACATTGGCAGTGTCAATTCACAATGCAAGGACATCATAAAGAACAACAACAACATTAACAGGAATCCCCCGAGCCATCCCTGAGGGATCGATGTAGAAATACGGACCTGGCATATTGTCATTTAGCAGGATATAATCAGGACTACCTAAATCTTTTCATTCCTTTACTTTCATTACTTAGATTTGTTTTATTTTTTCAGAATCTTTTGATGCAGTAGCTTCAAGAATCTTGACTGAGAAGAGGTTGGGGCAGATCTTCTGTTCTAGTTACTGTGGAGATGGAGGATGGATAATCACAAGTATGAGGATAACTGGGCCAGCCCAGGAAACTTACGGAGACACTTTCACAAATTAAAAAAAAAGGGCTGGGGAATATTTCAAGGGAAAAAGTGTATGCATAGAAAATGTAAAGCTACAGATTAGGAGAAAGGTGAGGGAGAGAGGGAGGAAAAGGAGGAAAAAGAAAGAAAAAGAAGGAATAAAGAAGGAAAGAAAGAAAGAGAGAGAGAGAAAGAAAGAAAGAAAGAAAGAAAGAAAGAAAGAAAGAAAGAAAGAAAGAAAGAAAGAAAGAAGAAGAAGGAAGGAAGGAAGGAAGGAAGGAAGGAAGGAAGGAAGGAAGGAAGGAAGGAAGGAAGGAAGGAAGGAAAAGAGATAGCAAAAAGGAAAAAGAGAAAGGAAGGGACAAAGAAGAAGAGAAGAAGGAAGGAAGAGAGGAAGAATGGAATGAAGGAGGAAATAAGAAGGAAAAAAGGTAGAAAAGAATCCTTAGACATATTTGGGGAAAAGAACACTTGGGAAAGATTATGTTACATCTTGAAAGAATTAAGTGTTAAAAAAAAAACAAGGACAGTGGATTCTTCAAATGTATAAATTTGAGCCAAGAACTTAGAACTCTAGCAAATGGCTAGCAGACAAATATAAAGAAAAAACATAGGGTGAGAAAAAAACAGCAACCAGTTAATAAAAATATTTTTTCAGATATTCTAGGGATTAGCATAAAACTCTAAAATAATTATTCTAATGTATTTATAATACATTTAAGGAGAAAAGAAATAATGGGAAATTCAGATAAGCAGTTAAAAATCATAAAAGTATCGTGTGAAAATATGAATTGCATTAATATTTTATAGCTGGCCAAGCAGCATGATGGTAGTTAAGGAGAATTAATCTAGCAGGAATATTAATTTAGTAGGCATATACAGAATTAAGACCAAAAACCCAAGTCTTTTTTTTTTTTTTTTTTTGCTAATCTTGGGGCTTGAACTCAGGGCCTAGCCTCTTTGTGCTGAAGGCTAGCGCTCTACCACTTGAGCCACACTGCCATTTCTGGCTTGTTTGAGTAGTTTATTGGAAATAAGAATTCAACAGGGACTTTTCTACCCAGGCTAGCTTTGAACCATGATCCTCAGATCTTAGTGTGAGCTACCGACACCTGGCCAAAAAAACAAAAAAAAAACAAAAAAAAACAAATCTTTGAAAAAATAAGAAAGAGTGAGACATTTATGGACTTTATTTTAGAAATTATAATACATGTAAAAGGCTGGGAAGATGGCTCAGTGGTAGAAAGCTTGCCTTGCATGCATGAGGCCCTGGGTTCGATTCCTCAGCACCACATAAACAAAAAGAAAGAAAAAAAGAAATTATAATACATGTGAGCTAAAAATCTCAGAAAGAGAAACAAAAAAAGAATATGTCAGAAGAAAGAGTTGGAGGAACAATATATGAAAGCAAATCTTATATTCCTGAGATACGAAGGCTAGGAATTGTGCAGAGATGACTTTTCAGGAATATATGAAGTTAATACTATTAATAGGCCACAGCAGGAGGAAGTCAATGAAAACTCATAGCCAATGGGGGAAAAACAAGACTATGATTGAGAACTGACTTGTCAACAGAAAACTATGAAAACTAGAAGACTAAAAATAATTATGTCACAGTGTTGACAGGCTGTCATAGCAGAACTAGAAACTTATAACTAATGAGCGTACTAAGATCAAAGGAAGATATTCCTTCACAAACCAGAGAGACAATGACACAGAGGATAAAAAATAAAATCATCACCAGCAGGCTATATACGTATTTGAGGCTGGTGTTCAGTTTTGAACTCAGGGCCTTAGACTTTTACTCCACTTGCTTACTCAGAGCAAGCTCTCTATCACTTGAATCATGCTTTCAAGCCCCACTTTTTTCTAATGAATTAAAGATGTAATCTTGCTGACTTTCTGCGGGAGATGAATTCAGCTTATGATCCTCTAGTGCCAGGTTCTTAAAAGTAGCTACATTTATAGGAGTGAGCCACCACCACCAGGCTACCACCAGTCCATATTAATATATATATTATATTCGATCCATATAATGTATATATATATGTATATATATGGATCTTCTTCATGTCAAAAAAAATGCATATAGAATTGGGGAAAGGCAGAAATGAAAAAATTACAACCAAAATAGTGAGAATGTGGACAATGATAAAAGATGGTAGCCCACATTAAACAATAATAAACCTCTCAGACTTTAAAATATACAAAATAATAATAGCAACATCAGGAGGTAAGTAAAATGCAAATAGACCTAGTGTTTTGTATTGCCCTACATAACAATCCATATTTGATTTTTAAAGTCCAAGCCAAAATGTGTTTGATTAAAGGCTGATAAAGTATTGTCCCAAGCTAATAAAAAGAAAAAAAACAAGATTCATAAAAACACAACAACAGCGGCAACAATAGGAAACTAACAAAAATGCAGACAAAGGGCGGAGCAGCTCAAGCGAATGAGTGAGTGAGCGAGCGCACTGGTTGCACACACTGCGGTTCTACTTTTGCTCACTCCACCATTTAAATGATTACAATTGGTGTACCTACGTAGCATATTTTGATTTCGTTTGGTTTGCTCTTTGATGGGCCCTATGGGCTCAGGGTTAAAAATCATCTGTATCTGAACCAGTAATCTCCCACCGGCCTGAGAACGGAAGTCAATACACTGACAGCCTTTGAAGGATGCAGTCTCATCATTGGCTATTTAGCCAAAGTGAGATTTATCTCCCCAATCCATGTGTGTCTGCATCAAGCAATATGTCCATTCTTCTTCTCAGTGTCCTTCCACTCCCCAGAGCAGAAAAGACTGTCGATAGTAGGGCTAGACACATCCCTAATAAATGGTAGCCATTATGCCTAACACACACACACACACACACACACACACACACACACACACACACACACACACACACACACACACACACACGCCACCAGGCACAGTCTGTAGTTACTGAGCAAATGCTCCTGAAGGCTTGACCATGGGAGTGTAGTTTGGGGGAGAAGAACAAACAACTCTGTACAATAGAATCAGCGCTTCAAAACTACAAAAAAATGTCCTGGCCCCTTAGCTCTGAAAGGAGAGAGAGAAAGAGAGGGGGGGGGAAGATATCTTTGTATTTGTCATCCCTTTCCATGGTGGGATTCCCAGCATAAATGCTAAAAAAAAAAAATCTGTGCATAAGAGTAGGAGGCATTGGAAGTTATTCCTGAGCTTTATAATGAGCCTGAGTATCTTCAACCACTCATACTGATTCCTCCCTCATAGTAATTCCTCACTGATTAGATTTCATTTCTTTTAAAAGACTGGGGAAGGAGCGTCCTGAGGTTAAGCCCTGGTACTCCCCAAACAGCAACAACAACAAAACTGTAGATAGATGATAGATAGATAGATAGATAGATAGATAGATAGATAGATAGATAGATAGATAGATAGATAGATAGATTAAAACTTAGAATATACATCAGAAACTATACGTAAATTGAAATATGTAATCATCTATCAGGCAGAAATGTCGAAAACATTCCAAACTTACTATCAACAATATAAAACAAACACATTTATCCCTGGCCTTGTAGCCTTTGGGGGAGGTACCTTGACTTTCCGTGATGCTTTGTAAAAGATCTCTATTATGGCTGTTCTAGATTGAAAGCAAATTTCATTTGAATACAGAGATTGAACCTGATACTCTGAGAAACGGGAACTGAGGCTAAAAGTTTCTATGTGAGGAGGTCTTCGTTTTAGAAATGCATAAAACGCTATCCTATTGTATACTATTCTTCCAATCCTGCGTCCACTGATACAACAATGGAAAATGTAACATTAGCAATTCATGCACAACGGTCACACACATTAAGCTCAAGGAAAAGGGATAAAGAAGGGGAAAGAAACGAGATAAGTTCTATATCTGTATTCCTTCACAAATTGTTTTGCAAACTTTGAAAGAAGTGCCGGAAGACTTTTATGTGTGCTAAAGAAAATTATGTAACGCACAGCAAAGAAGTTCATCTCCTATATATGTATATCTATGTGTTTATATGTCTTTCTAGATTATCCATCCATATCTATTCCTCTCGATATACGTATTCCCCTCTGGTTTCATTTCCTCACTAAAATGTAACGAGGAGAGGAGAGACCCACTTATGCAAATGAGAACCAAAATACAAACAAGGAGTCAACTCCATGGCACAAGTTTCAAAGGAATGAAAAAAATAATAATAATGTCAGGAAGAAAGGAAGTTTATGAACTCTGTTCAGCGGAAGCAGGCTACAAAAAGAATTTAGCTGTCCTTCTAGAAAACAAAAATTAATTTGCTTTGGCCAAATTAAAATTAATTAAAATTATGCAATGTTGCCCTTGTGTTAATTTTAACGGTGAGGTTGTTGTGATTTAAGGCTACAATTAGTTCTAGTGTTTGAAAGAGAAGCTCTGTAATCGAGACAGGACATTTTAATAATCCTGGTTATAAACATTTAATACATCATCTTTAGGGACTCACAAACACATTGTAATTAACTTTTACAACTGAAATAAATCAGATTGCATTAGCATATTGTAAAGGAAAAAAATCATTTGCATGATTGAAAACAGCTTCAGAAAATTATGTATTGCAGGCTTCCTACAAACGCCAGGCCCACTTTTAACCAGGTTTCTTGTGCGAGGAATGTTTTGAAAATATCCAGTTTAGGACCATTACAACTTTTCCCACAGAAGGACACATCTTGATTCCAACAAAACAGAAAATAGTCATCCTGTGGTCAGTAGGATGGTGACTACCGCCAGGCTATGAACAGGTGACACGGTAAGGAGAAATACATCTTTAGTTTCAACAAGGGATGTTATAGTACACTCACAATTGTCCTCATGGCCAGCACCACATCTGTTCCATAGAATGTCATTCTATTCTTAAGTGGTGGAGCTAGAATGCAGTCATCCCCCTGTTCTCTTTGGAGCTAAACAAATAAGTTCTTATTAAACATTGTCTATTATTTTACCAAACGGTTATCAGATGAAGTAAGCCAGTTGGACATTCTCTTAATATTTTTGATCAGACATCAGGCCTACAGTGTAGCCTCTGGTACTATATTGTTATAGCACAGGATTCTTCAAAGCATAGAACTGTGGTTCTGTTTCCCAAGATGAAGTGTTTTCTCTATCATTTCCTTACCATGTAACATCGGCTTCCCCCCCTCCACACACACACACACACCTCCTTTGTAAAATGAAGGCAACAAAATATGTATAGATGTATTGAGAAATGTTTTGTGAGGATTCGGTGTTGTAATTTTATCTTAGAGTGATTCTACAACTTAGTAACTGGTCAGCAAATATTACTGCTCACCACTTTAAGGTAAGTGGGCAATTCTCAACTCACTATTATTGTTTGGTAGCTGGTGCTTTCCTGAATAGAATTTACTCAGGACATCTTTCAAACATACATTTTAGCTCCACACCCTCTGTTCACCTAATTTAGTTAAGAGAGTATATTGATTCTACACAAAATGCTGATCCCTTTTGGAAAAGAGGACATACGTGAGACCTAGCCATTAACACTGGAGTCGACAAAGCAAAATCTAGAATAAACCAGTCGTCAGATGACTCACTAAATTTCTCCATCAGTGTGAAGGTGTATTTGCTCACAGTCTGGGTATCCAGGAACAGAAACTTTCCTTTTCCACAGCTTCTTACTCACATCCCATAAAAATTAAATAAATAAAAAGACAAGAAAGGAAAGGAAAAAGAGGGCTGATCAGGGCGACTCATACCTGTCATCCATTTGCTTTGGGAACTGGCTTATTGTCTAAGTCTTCCCTGGATGAACTAGATACTATTTGAAGAATAACTGAACTAAATAAAACCCTTGGAGGTATGATGTACATGGGAGAGCCCTCACCTAGCAAGCTCAAGACCATGAGTTCTCACCCCAGTACCGCCCAAAACAAAACAGATAAATACCAAATGGCAATGGACGAAAGTCAACACTGATGGATCCCCAATTTTAGTCAAAAAGGAAGCAGGCAGGATGAAATTTCTTGAATATTCCCTAAATGGCCTAGAAGCTCTGTTGGAGGACAACTAAAACAGCTCCTCCTTTTTGCTGCCATATCCAGTTTATGCCTAACACCTAAATCACAGGAACACCATTTGGAAGCCATTGCGTCCTTGGTGCGGAATGGTAAAAGTAGATTCAAGTCGGCCATAGTGGAACCAAATGAAGCTTCAAATGACGGTGTTTTTCTCTGGTTATTCACAAGACAGAGGAGGGTATTGTGCTTTTTCAAGAAAATACTTCTTTTCTTGATTTAAAAGTGGATGATGGATGAACAAGTTCTTCATTTGTGTGTGTGTGTGTGTGTGTGTGTGTGTGTGTGTGAATGTACACACACACACACACATATTCACGTGCCATGTACAGCAGTCCTGGGCCTTGAACTCAAGGCCTGGTCACTCTCTCTGATCTTTTATGCTCAAGGCTAGCACTCTATCACTCAAGCCACAGCTCCATTTCTGACTTTTTGTTAGTTAATGGAGATCAGAGGCTCATGGATTTTCCTTCTCCAATCTTCAGATCTCAGCCTCCTAAGTACCTAGGATTGCAGGCAGGAGCCCCCAGTGCCCAGCTGGGTTCTTTATTTTGAATGAAACAGAGGAATCCCAAATTCTACCCCTTTTTGAGATCATACTTGGACACCTCTAATGGGAACCTCATCTCATTTCTCTTGAGGCTCTTGTATATTGACTGAAAAGAACAGTGGCTTAATTAACAGAAGAAATAAGGCCTACTGCATAATTAACTAGACATTTACCTAAAATCAATAATCTAATTGCCACACCTAAGTAGAGGAGAACCCTGATCCTATTGAAAACAATTCATCTATATCTCTGTGTTAACAAGGCCGATTGGTAGTTTGTTTAAGAGACTAACTAGATCTGTAAAGTGATAATTTATTGAACAATCAATTAATCTATTTGGTACTGCAAATAGAAATTAGCACTCAAGAGCCACAAGTGTGTTGGCTTGCGAAAGGTCAAGTTTGGCAGGCTCCTACCCTGAGCTCTTTCTCAACTAGTGTAGAAATCTTACAAGACTTCTTTCAATATTAATACCTTCGGACATGTGTTTTTAAATGGGGGATGGACAACATGGTATCTTTAGGAAGGAAGTTAGGTCATTGGGGGGGATAATGAGATGCCAGCTCCTTTTTTGTCTTTTTTTTGTTGTTGTCAGTTGTGGGGCTCGAACTCTGGGACTGGGCGCTGTTCCTGAGCCTCTTTGTGCTCAAGGCGAGTGCTCTACCACTTGAGCCACTGAGCCACTTCCTGTTTTCTGGTGGTTAATTGGAGATAAGAGTCTCACAGGGGACTTTTCTGCCCTGGCTGGCTTCCAACTGCAATCCTCAAATCTCAGCCTCCTGAGTTTCCAGCCACCAGGACCCAGCCTGTCTGTCTTTTTTTTTTTTCCGGGGGGGAGGGGGGGAGAAAGAGTTTTCCTAGCATCTATGAAGGGATCATGACTGAAATCATAAGTCCGAATATTAATGTTAAATATCTCTTCCCTTTAAAGTCGATTTACCTCCAGAATTTGTTACAGCCAGGCAAAGCTGACGAGCAAACCAGCCGATGATTGTGGTAAAGTCATCTCTGCTTGTCAGAGCTCCCGGGGTGAAATCCACTACGAATAATGATCACAACAAAAACTCCCATTGATCGAGTGCCAGCTCTGTTACATATGTTACCCACCCACCTTCTCTACCAGGCCACGAGCTGGAGTGTTAAATCCCTTATTCCACAGTGCAGAGCTGAGCTTAGGAGGAGGTAGAGCTCCATTTCCAAAATCTCTGCTTCTTCCCATGACATACCGTCAACAATTGCCTTTCCAACAAGAGAGAAGGAAAGATGGTCACATATGTTCGTGGACCCCCATGGTAGCACCAGCATTAAGTAAACATCTCATCCTGATTGTGCTATGTGGCGCTCCACACTCAGAACTCCATGTGGCTTTGTCTATCGTTGTTTGATGTTTGATGGCAGGCTGCTGTTGCAATGAAAACAAGCTCAAGGCAAAGCCAAGGCATCTTGGGGAGAGCGAGAGGAATGCTCTAGACAGTGTTGCTTCACATACTGTCTCTGCATTCAGAATTTGTAGGCCTGCCTTGAATTCAAAGCACTTTCATTCGATGTACTGTGTACTAAAGTCAATGGTATGACTTCTTGGTTTTGGTCAGTTATGGGGCTTGAATTCAGGGTCTGGGCGCTGTCCCCTGAGCTTTTTCTACTCAAGGTGAGCACTCTACCACTTTGAGCCACAGCGCCACTTTGGGTTTCCTGGTGGTTCCTTGGAGATAAGAGTCTCACAGACTTTCCTGCCCCAGGCTGGCTTTGAACCATGATCTTCAGATCTCAACTAAATGCGTATCTATAATGACAGGCATGAGCCACTGGTGCCAGGCTGTGACATTTTTTGTTTTTAATTGTTGGCGCTCACCATGGAGCAGAGGGCAGCGACAGCTGTGTAACAACTGCCAACCTGCATACAAGGCACAATGAGAATGCCCTATGCCTTCCGAACTGATGTGCAGGAATGTAGCTATTTCCTTCTCCAATGGAACCCCAAGATATACACGCAGTCATGACTTTCTCCATTTCACAGAGAAGGCAACGAGAAATTAAGGAAGTCACTGAAAGACACACAGCAGTTAGGGGCAGAGCTGGGATTCTAACCGAGGATGACAACGTGCAAACATTTGTCACTCATGATAAATGAAGTGAATGCTCTAGCAGCCTTCTTTCCCAGGGGGCCATGATGGCCTGATGAAAACTCCCAGTTGGAAAGTCACAGGGTACATGAACCCCAATTTGTGTGAGGTGTGCTTTCCAAGTCTTATTTGGCTCTACAAACACATCCTGAATTCTCAATGATGAGGCTATTAAGCCGTTCCTAAAACGAGGTGACCCTTTGGCTGGTACGGGGCCTTTTGAACCATTTCTCCTCTCGCCAAGCAAAACCAGAGAGCAGAGTGGGAGGATCCCAGTGAGCATTAATATTTTTACATCAATATTAAAATCTCCATGAATATTTTTCCACCAAATTTTTTTTAAGCGAGCAGAGTGGCTAAAGCAATTTTCATTTAAATAAACAGAATGTCACCCAAGAGCCAAAACTCCCTCATAAGTTTGGGGACTGCTTCATTATAGTCACGATGGTGCATGCTTCACCAATTTCACGTAGAGCTATTCATGGCTTCCACAGCGCACTCTTACCCTTTCAGGTTTTCTGTATTTCTGTTGCCGTTTGTGGTGAGGAATTGTTTCTATCTGATGTTCTGTCTTTTCAGTGATTTCCAGGAAGATATCTTTGTTGTTTTTTAAGAGGCTCTCTTCGTCTGCTTGTGCAGTGATGACAAAACATACTATCTACTTAGTGGTTTACACACAACAAAATGTGTTGCTGTGTTCTAAAGACTGGGGAGACCAAGATCAAGGGACCCTCAGATTCTGTCTCTCTTGGGGGTTTGTGCCCTAGAGATGACACACCGCAGTTCCTTCTCTATGTTTATCAGGTAGAAGAGGCCAAGAAGAATTCTCAGGTCTTTTTCTAAAGGGCACTAATCATAGCCAGGCACAGGAGGCTCATGCCTGTCATCCTAGCTACTCAGGTGGCTGAGATCTGAGGGTAGTGGTTCAAAGTCAGCCCAGGCAGGTTAGTCCAGATACTTTTATCTCCAATTACCCACCAACATGCCAGAAGTGGAGCTGTAGCTTCAGTGTTAGAGTACTAGCCCGGAGTAAAAAAAAAAAAAAATGCTCAGGGACAGCACCCAGGTCCTGAGTTCAAGCCCCAGGACCAGCACCAAAACAAAAGGCATTAATCCCACTTAGAGGAACTTCACCTTCCTGATCTAATCATCTCCCAAAGCCCTCGCCCATCAATACCATTGCATTGATGTCCCTGTTGAGAATACGAGAGCTGTGGCAGTACGGATCAAGTATTAGAGGACAGCAGGGTTCTGTCCATCCAGTCCCCGGCCAGCATAGAAGGGAAGGTGCTCAAGTTCTCAGAGCGGAATCTGCAGGCCAAGGGTCAGACTCTGGCCAGCTCAGGAGAGATGGAGTCAACGAAGAATGATCACAGGACACATAGAAAAACATGATAGCAGCGTGGAAGGATGGATGGGAAGAAGGCTTGGAATGGGAAACTATAATTTGTACACTGGTCTAGACTAGGTTCTGGAATAAAGATGTTTTTGTGGGTTTTTTTGTTTGTTTGTTTGTTTTTTCCCCAAAGTCTACGGACAAGTCGATGATAATTCCCCATGGATGCTACCTGTAGGCCAGGAATAAACCTTGCCATTTTCTTTGACTCTATCAGAGTAGACAAAAGCGGGTTGCTGATTTCAGATTGGTTGGCGTAGAAGGCTCAGAAACACAGGGAGAAGGCCACAGAGGGGACTTCGTTGCTTTTAACATGAAAAAGGACTAGATACCCCACTACGTCTTTTAAATCCCTATTTTTCTATGCCATTAATGTCATTATTCACCTTTTCCCTCCATGGTCTCTTTCTAGTGTGGTATACAGTTATCAATTATTCCTTACTTCACCTCTTCCAAGCAAGTGTTGGCTCTCTGTCTTTAACTCTTCCTGGGTTTTGGCTTCCTCTTGTGTGTGACTTTACGTCTCTGCCATCGGACTTTAACCAGCCATACAGGAACATCCCAGCTAATCTTTCCAAATTAGCATAGCCCCAGCTCCGAGGTTCTCATTAGATGTGCAGCTGAGATTTATCAGGTCTCATTTGCCTAATATGGAACCTAACTTTGGGCACCTGGCCCTTACAGTAGGGGGTAAGGGAGGATAGGAATGGGTCTTTTGTCACTGTTAGGCCGTCTCACTAATTTGCTCTGCCTAATAAAATCACAAATGGATACAGCTTTATTCGCATTGCCTTTATAGGTTATAATAACCTTGCTACCCCATAACCTCCTGCTAGCTGAATTAATCAGATCATATTAATATTTCTTCTCACTTTTCTTTTAACTGGTTCTTCTCTTAATTAAAGAGGCCAAAGACGTAAACAGGGTAGGTGACTGGAAACATGGCGTCCAGTTATAAACAAGGCTCATTAAGAAGATGGATGTCTAGGCAGACTGCAAAAATTGCTTACTGTGCAAGTATACATTTTGTAATTTCCTGACGACTAAAAGAACTAATGCCAGACCCACCCCGTGCCTTCTGCACATGTATAAAAGATGATAATTTTTGAATACTAGGGTGGGAATAGCCAAACCAAGCAACCTATTCATCAACTCCAAGAAAGTCTCGCATATTAGGAAATTCTGTAGATTTTTTTTTGAAAGTGGAGGGAAAGAAAGCAAAAAAAGCAGACCAGAAAATGGATTACAAAGGACAAAAAAATCATAAGGAACTTTTAAGAGAGAACATTAAACGTATTAAATCACAGCCAAGCTTAAACATGAAAACAAGGATATTGGGTTTTTTGTTTTGTTTTGGTCAGTCCTGAGTCTTGAACCAGGGCCTGGGCACTGTCTCTGAGCTCTTTTTTGCTCAAAACTAGCACTCTACCACTTTAAGGCACAGTGTCACTTCCAACTGTCGGGGAGGGGGAGTTAAATGGAAATAAGACTCTTACAGACTTTCCTGGCTGGGCTGGCCTTAAACCATAATCCTCAGATCTCAGACTCCTGAGTAGCTAGGATTATGTGTGTGAGTCACTGGCTCCCAGCAAAAAGGTCTTCATAACTAATCTATCTTCGGAATGTGTCCATGGCTACTCACGTGTCCTCTTGTTCAGAGTACAAGAACTCAATTCTTTTTCTGCATTGACGTGATAATTGTAAAAGTGAACCATCCATAGCATTGAGCTTTACATGCAGTTAAAAAATGTAACAGTGGCCTGGAGCCAGTGGCTCATACCTGTAACACTAACTACTCAGGAGGATTTGATCTGAGGATCGTGGTTCAAAGCCAGCTCAGGGAGGAAAGTTTTGAGAATCTTATCTCCTAATTAAGCACCAAAAGAAGCCAGAAGCAGAGCTGTGGCTTACGTAGTAGAACGCTAGCCTTGAGCAAAAGAAGCTCAGGGACAGCACACAGGCCCTGAGTTCAAGCCCTAGGATTGTTACCAAAAAGAAAAATGAAAAATAGGCAACTATATAGTAGAGCTAATTTATAAAATGTAATCTGGGTACATCTTACATTGCTTCACACACTTTTCATTTACCGGCTGAATTGATGGTGCCTTTCTACACTATTGCTAAATAAATAGATTCAGGTAAATGGAACTTAGTTTGTGTGTGTGTATATGTGTGTGTGTGTGTGTGTGTGTGTGTGTGTGTGTGTGTGTTATATTCCTATTATGTAAAATCCATACGGTTGATGTATATATACCACATATTTCTCATGCAAATATTTTTATTCCTACCATATATTTTTATCCCCATACGTATAAACGCTCTCCTCTTCACGTTGGAAAATATTTGCTTCCCTTCACTTAACCATGCAAGAAGGTGTACGTGGTTTTTTTTTTTATTCTCCCAGCAATTACTAGGCAAGCCCAAGCAGCAGATTTCCTGTCTTTCCGTCTCCTCTTTCAACAAGAGAGAAAGTCATTGTGACAGCATGATACATAGCCCAGCCAGACCGGACCTTGCTCCTTCATGAATAAATTAGAGATGGAAGTTTAACAGAATCCCTTGCATTTTCATGGAGGGATCTCATCCTAATTTACCTAAATGCTTAGAGTAGAAAGAATAAAAATATAAGAGAAAAGGTGGAAAGGTTAAAGTCCCTAGTTAAGTGGAGAGTTTTCTTGCTGTTTTATTTTTTTTTAATTATTTTCCCCAAGCACACCACAACATAACTGATAATTTCTTACCCAAACATTTAAGAGAGATTTGTTTTTGGTTATTTTCCCCCTTTCCCTGGCTCAGTTTCCTTTTCTATGAATGGGTATGAGCACATATTCTTGGTGATAAATTCCCTGTTGAATAGAGACTGTCTGTCTGCTTGCCTGTAAACCCACTAGAGGAGATGAATAGTGTTGTTTAAAGGTTATTTCTCCCAAGCCAGGTGCTGCTGGCTTATGCCTGTAATCCCAGCTACTCAGAAGGCTGAGATCTGAGGATCACAGTTCAAAGTCAGCCCGGGGCAGGAAGGTCTTTGAGACTAATCTCCAATGAACCACCAGAAAACCAGAAGTGATGCTGTGGCTTGAGAGGTGGTAGAGCATTCGCCTTGAGCAAAAAGAGCTCAGGAACAGTGCCCAGGCCCTGAGTTCAAGCCCCAGGACTCATTTTTTTAAAAAGAGATTATTTTTATCAATGAAGATCAGATTCCATGGACATACAGCATTTGTCTTCAACACTCACAGAGCAACCTATCACAGTACATTTCACTGGTCCATTTTTAGTATCCGTCAAGCATGTCCTAAGATGGGGTGTGTGGTCAAAATATGACCTTTTTACATCTACCATCAGATCAATGGGGCTAATGGTTTTGGAATCCTGCCTCTGGCTGTATAACAATACCTGATGATTAAAAAAAAATAAGCACCAAAAACCAACAACAACAATCAGGAATGAATTTGCATGACCCCAACCCTTCTGATGTCCCCCGTGGAAAAATAGGAAATTGACAGTAAAGATTATTGCGCAGATATGCCAACGCTGTCATTCCTACAAATCTCGGGCTTCCAATGTCTGCCTGATCAGCTCACCTGCAACAGCCAGGGAAACGAACCCTATTGGCAAATTACTCTTTCTGTCCAAGGTGAAGGTCCCTGGGGCTCTTCTTCATCTCCCTTTGCCTTTGACAGGTTGCTAAGCACCTTGCTCTGCCGGTGCAAACTTGTGGGGCACGAATGGGACCTTGAGGGTAGAGTGATTATAAAGAAGATTCTATTGAGGACATTAAGTCATTTCATCCCATTGTCCTTTCTGTTCTTTCTGTTGTCTGTTTCCTTGTTTCATAGTAGTATAAAACCACAGAGAAAAAGAAAAGAAGTGAATAACAGAGGAGATTCTGTTCACTTTGTTCTACCACCAGTCCCTCCAACTCTCCTTGAGGTTGAAAATAGCATTTTCTAGCCTAACATCATTTGGAAACCTCATTGTACCTAACCCTAATGTTGAAAATTCATTGTTGTACTCCCTGTCCCACAATATAAACATGTTAGTACAAAGAATTCTATTCTTTTCTTTGATTTTTTTCATAATTGTCATACTAGCTTCTAAGATAAATAAGCTTTAAGGATGAGATATGCTACTTTCTTCTCATCCTGCATGATTTTCCAAGGCTTGATAACCATTCGAGTTTAGAAAATCCAATACATATCCTTCAAAGTCCAGAAAAGCGCTGGAAAGGATTGGGAAGGGTAGGTGAGAAGGTTGAAAACGGTGACACCGATCAAGACGCACTGTAGTTGTAACTGCTCTGTTGAATGGCGACTCCTTTGTACAACCAGGTAAAGATAACACAAATGTTTTTTTTGAAAATTTAATGAGAGTGAGAATCTCATTATACTTCATGCTAAAATGAATGAAGTTTCGAAGACATTCATGACAGTTCACCATTAAAAATAATAATAATAAACTGGGTGTTGGTGGCTCACGCCTGTAATCTTGGCTACTCAGGAGGCTGAGATCTGAGGATAGTGGGTTGAAGCCAGGCTGGGCAGGAAAGTCTGTGAAATTCTTATCTCCAATTAATCACCAGAAAACTGGAAGTGGCACCATGGCTCAAGTGGTAGAGCACTTGCCTTGAGCAGAAGAGCTCAAGCACAGAGCACAGGCCCAGAGTTCAAGCCCCAGGACTGACAAAAATAATAATCATAATCATAATCATAATCATAATAATCATACTCATAATAACAATAACAATCATGCCAGGTGCCGAAGGCTCACACCTGTAATCCTAGCAACGGGGGAAGCTGAGAGCTGAGGATCCCAGTTCAAAGCCAACCCAGCCAAGAAAATCCATGAGACTGTTATCTCCAATTAATTACCAAAAAGCCAGTAGTGAAGGTATAACTCAAGAGGTAAACGGCTAGCCATTAGTGAGAAGAACCACCCTGAGTTCAAGCTCCAGTACCAGCACATACACACACACACACACACACGTAAACAATATAAATAAATTAGTAAATTGATGAGTTCATATCATTTTAATTAGAATTTCTGCACACACGGCATTTCTCCTGAACTAAAGCACAGTGTTTTTTAGGACTCTAGCTATATGAACAGGTTGTGAATGGCAAAACTCTTCCTCTGCTTTTGAACACTGTTCTTGTTTGTTGTTGTTTCCCCTAACCGACTGTCTCTTCCCTTCTCCCCATGTGGTCACCACCGGGAGTGTAATTCCACTACTCTTTCCTCTGATTTGCAACTTCCTCTGAACAAAAAGACATAATAAATAAACATAAGCACAAGCGATAAGGCTCATTCCTTCAGCCCTTCTCCATCCTCTTCCTCTGAATCTCAGGAGTAGCCAGACCTATTTCCATCCTTCCAATCTTGTCTGAATTTCCATCCACACTGAGGCAGGAGATTTGAGTGACTGGTAACAATTAATACCACATTGCATTGTGGATATATATTACAAATATATATTTATATCTATGCAATTTTTTTCCCAGTGCTTTTGGCAAACCTGTCTTGCTGACAATACTGATGACAGTCACAAGTGATTGTGTACACAGTTCTGTGAAAGATGAATGACCTTCCTTTCCAAGGACGTTTGGCCAGGCCGAGGCTGTGTGTGTGTGTGAGTGTGTGTGTGTGTGTGTGATTGTTTTCTGAAGGCCTGACGAGACATCTTGATCATTTCCTCATTTACAGGCCTCACCCACAGGCCCACACGGCCCCCTCTCTCAGATGCTATTATTCTGTCGTGAGGCCGTCTTGGGCAAGGATGTGACTTCATTTCCACTTTTTGTCTCAGCCTGAATGTGAATGATGCACTTTCAGCAATACGCGGGCGCTTAAACTCCCGGCTGCTGCCTTACATAAATATACAACACCCGTCTCCCCCTATAACTCACTTCAGGCCTGGAAAAATAGTGACTTCCTTTATTGGTCAGATTCTCTGGCAATTCCCAACAGCTGTGTGTTCTCACCTTGGAGGGTCTTTATCATCAACTTTCCATTTGTCTCAGCACTATTCCCGAGGATTGCCAATAAAAATGATTCCCGTTTTTATAACCCCTAAGGACGCAGGAGCCGGCTTCCCAGCCTCCTGACAAATAAACAAACAAATAAAACTCTGGGACAACTCAACAACAACAAAAATGTTTTTCTTTTTCTTTTTCTTTTTTTGAGTTCATCTTCTAGAGAAATGACCTGAGAAATCCAACCCATGAGAGACTCAGTAAAAGCACGAAGGGTTAGTCCCTAAACTTACTAATTACCACCAAGAAAAACCTGTGTTTATTGTACTGCAAGCTGGAATAAATTAGGCAATGTGGCATTTGGTCATGATGGAGGCACACATTCACAAATGTATTTAATACTCACAGAGGTAAGAGATTAGATCGAAGATGGAATATCACTTTCCACCTATATATGGCTTATTCTAAATCTGAAAGTTGTTTTTAATCATTCCCTGGTGCTCCTGAATTTGGGGCAATTTTTCACACGTGGGAGAAGTCAATGGAATGTGGAAGGAAGATGGTCCGGGAAAGACAGAGAGAAACACTTCTGGAAACTGAAATTGCTGCACAGCTGTCAGGTAGGATGATGGAAGCAGGTATTTCCTTTGGTTACAGTGGCATGTGGGCTTAAGCATGGTCTCTCCTGTTTCCTGCCATAGAATCACTATGAACATAAATCAGAACCTCAGTGTCCATATCTGCTAGTGACCTGCATACCGCACCCTCCCACACACCCTGCTAAGTTTTGAAAATCAGGAAAGAAAATATTCACTACTGACTAAACTCCACCAATGGGACATCTCAGGTTTTATTTTTAGTTTCCATGAGAGAGTGATGATCACCACAGGCAATTTTTAAGGAGAAATGTTTGAACCTGGCACTACTGGCTCATCATCCTAGTTACGCAGAAAGGAGGCTGAAATCTGAGGACCGTCATTTGAGGCCTATCGAGGAAGGAAAGTATGGAGTCTCTTAACTCCAGTTAACCACTCAAAATGCCTGAAATGGAGCTGTGGCTGAAGTGGTGAGCAAAATAAGCTAAGGCACAGCCTCCACGCCCTGAGTTCAAACAAACCCCAGGGAGGGAGGCATGAATTGATGAGGACAAGGTGTGTAGACATTTACATTACAAGACTGCGGCTGACGGAAATGGGTGAGATATTAAATACTAACGTGTGAACACTTTTTAAAACATATACGTATACACACACGTGTGTGTGTGTGTGTGTGTGTGTGTGTGTGTGTGTGTGTGTGTGTGTGTGTGTGTGTGTGTGTGTACATCTCAGGGTATCGAGGAGGAGAAGGGAACTCCACCATGTGAAATCAAGGCTTCCCTTTCATTTTATGACCTCACAGCTCCATAGGAAGAAGATGCTGGCTGACACAGACCATGTGTTCGTGGGATAGCTTGCTTGGGAGCTCTTCTGCAACATGGGAGGTGACCAATGTGAGCATTTCATGCAAAACCCTGGCTCTGGGAATTGTTTCCCCTTTCTGTTCCCTTGTCCAGCATCACTCCAAACCATCGTTTTGCGAATTGCACAGGTTCGTTCAACATATATTCAGCCTGCCCTCTCCCAAACTAGCTCCCAAATAAACCAAAATCATTGCAGCCTGGGCATTTTGAACATGTTCTAGATACATATTGTCAGGTTTCCTACTTTTTTTTTCTTCTTGGAGGTATGGGCAGAGGTAGTTTGTTTCCATGTATCTGAATTATCTTCTATACTTTCAAATCACATCCAAAGCTCCAAATCAGCCCCTGGGAAGAAAGTATCCTCATGCTGTCACTAAGATGAACAGCAGCCAAGAATAGTCTGTGGCTGATTACATCAAATAGCTATGGGGTAGAAATGAACGTTTACTTAGGGTTAAATGTTTCTCTTGTCGATGGGGAGTCCTTTTTTTATTTATTTTTTATTCTGCTCTAAATGAGATGCTATGAAATACATTTCTACCTCCACAAAAAAGCTCTGGGTGCCGTGCTTTTTGATTTCTCTGCCTGTTTCTAGTACTGTAAAATATGCCGTTTCATTTCGTAACATAAGCTGTCTATATTTTTTTTTAAGTGTGCCCTGAGTATTGATCAGGCTGGGATGGATCCGAGCGTCCGTGAGATGCGCTGCTAGTTGGCTCAGACATACGGAATGTCATTGACTCAAAGGTCTCCATGCTAAGTTTGTAGTAGACACACTGCCCAAGAAACAGCCATTTGCTCTTTCTCCTTTTGCTCCTCCCCACCCCAGACCCTGAAAAAAAGAAAATGAAAGAAAGTGGTAAGAAAGGTTAGAGATCTATTATTTATAGATGCAGATTCCATTCGGAGGAGGCCAGCCATGTTTAGCTTGAGCTGGTTGAATGAAAGAGAGTCAGTAGTCAAAGTTAGCTGGGAGTCAAAAGAGATCAAGAGAGAAAGATTAATTTTAAAAAAAAAAGTATGAGGGAGGGGGTGACACTGTTCAAAAGGAAATGTACTCACTCCTAGACTTATGTAACTGTAACTCCTCTGTACATCACCTTTGAAATAAAATTTAAAAAAATTACAAACTAAGAAACCAACCTAGAAACCGGATGTAAGTAAGCTTAGAGGGCCTCAAAGGGGAAAATTTTAAGCCTCAATCCGTTTTATACCAAATGCTGGAAAGGTGAAGTTATATCAGTTTGCTCTCTTCCCTCACCTAAGAACTTCGGAGAAAAACTCAGGCAGATAAGCAAGGCTTCTAAACTCATGCTCCATCATATGGCTTGCTCCTGAGCAAAGTTCCTGGATTTGCTGAGGGAAGTTAACCTGGTGATGACACAGCCCAGGAGAAGCAGCGGCTATGCCCAGTTCCAGAACAAGAAATAGGTCGGGAGGGGTAAGAGCAAACAAAAACAGGAGGACCATTCATCCACAGCGGTACACGTCAGTAAATGCAGCATCGTTCCTTCCCGACCCTGGTTTATGCCCTGAAGCATGAAATTTGATTGTAATTATTTTAGCTTGCTCGGCTACATATGTTATTGATGATCTTTCAGAAAAATCTCCAGCCTTTTAGAAACCCTGCCGCAGCACTTGACTGGACGGCCTGTGAGGTATACATACTGGAAAACAAACCATGCAGACCTCTCTCTATCGATCGCTCTGTGGAAATTCACTCTTCCCAAAGAGTAACAGGCTAGCTTGGTCCAACACTGGGTTTGAAAAAGAATAATAAGTATGACACAAACATCTATATCTTCATTATTTTTTTGTGTGTGAGGGTAGAAAAAAGAAGTTTACAAAGTCAACCAGGGCCCATGCATCCCCATGGACCCTAGACATCGCAGCACGGTGGCTCTGAGCCATCACGGGGGAAGGATGCTGGGATTACCTCACAAGCCTATCCTCCCCAGGAGATTTGCACATAAACAACCAGCTGATTGGACTCCAGAGATGTGTGCTGGCATGGGCATCCAATCAAAATGGCTAAGGGCCACATGGAGAGCTTATGCAAACTGGGTGGAGACCCTCATTGGTTCTGAGGACTGCGATAGCCCACAGGCTGTCCAATGATCTTGAGAGTCACTTAGGTCTCTCTTTATTAACCCCTGCACTATGCACCCCTCCCATCTGGTGGGAGTATTGCTTATCTTTTCTGGTTTGTTTCTTTGTTTTTTGTCACTTGTAGGGCCTGATCTCTGAGCCTGAGTACTGTCCTTCAGCTCTTCAGCTCAAGGCTAGCCCTCTACCACTTGAGCCTCAGCACCACTTCCAGCTTTTTCTGCTTATGTGATGCTGAGGAATCGAACCCAGGGCCTCATGCATGCGAGGCAAGCACTCTACCACGGAGCCACCTTCCCAGCCCTTTTTTCTTGTTTGTTTTTTTTTTTTCAATAAACCTTGGCTATATTACTTCTCCCTCTGCATCCAAGGACTAGAGCTCCAAGGTCATAGAGACAAAGGACCCAATCCAGGGGCTACAGTTTTCCTAGTACCAGTGGCAAACAAACCACACAGCTGCTTTGGAAATCTCTTGTGTCTTAGAGCATCCAAAGTCCACAGTCAATGCCCTTGGACTTGGTTGATAAATCTGAGAGGTGGTTTTCCTACAATTGCAATGAAGTGGTAAGTTGAGATAATTACTCAGACAACATGGGAGACAGATGTACATTGAAGAGCATGCATGTTAATAAGAAAATCCTGGGCAGTCATTTGCACTTAACCATTTTGTTTTAATCTTCTCGATTCCCCATGTTGCCTTCCTGCTGAGTAAGAGAGGAAAAATCCTAGATATGTACATAAATCACAATCAATCAAATCAGCCAGACAACACAAGATTATAACTTCCTAGGGGGGCTTGTATTTCTGGAAGTACAAAACAAAGGCTCAAGGTGCTCATGGGTTTGGTTGCCCAACTACTCACCATTTCCAGCAGCGCCTTAAGAATATCAAAGTGCTTTCCTGGTAGGCAGCGAGAGTTTGTTTCAAAGATACATGACAGTCAGCATAGTCTGTATATTAATATGGGCTTCACAGACTTGGCTCTTCTCTTGTAAGAAGCTTTCATGGAGCAGGGCTCCATCACACAATGGCTCATGCCTATAATCCTAGCCACTCAGGAGGCTGAGATCTGAGGCTCTAGATTAGAAAGTGGTCTGGCAGGAAAGTCTGTGAGAACCTTATCTCCAGTTAACCACCAAAAGGCCAGAAATAGAACTGTGTCTCCAAAAGATAAGGCTTGAGCAAAAAAGCTAAAAGACAACATACAGGTCCTGAGTTTGAGCCTCAATACCAGCATGCTTTTACACACACACACACACACACACACACACACACACACACACACACACACACACACACACACACACACACACACACACACACATGCATTACTTGATAATTCAGTTAAGTCTTGACTATGTTTGGATCTTACCTAAATACCTTTCCAGAACAAATGTTACCTACAAGTTCCAGGGACCAAAGTAACTCTGGGTATATTTCTCTGTTTTCTTTTGATGCTTAGACTGTGAATATTTAAGGCACACCTGCCCTATGGCATGCACACAGCCCCATCTGGGTACACAAACACCCCTGTAGGACTTCCATCTTACTGAGTGAGACCAATGTTTTTAAAAACTCAGAATAGCATGGATTCTTGATTTGCCCTCTAGCTTATATAAAGCAGGGGCAGTGAAGGGAATGCCCCCAGGGGATAAGGCAGGGATAACTCAGAGATGAGATCTGCCCCCTCCACCCCAGATGGTGTCTGGGAGAAATAGAAGGTTCCAGAGGAGGGATTTTATTTTATTTTATTTGGATTGACATTTGGAGCACCAACTGGCACCACCATTCAGTGGGAGGCCAAACACAATCCAGGAAGGTGACAATTCTCTGTTTCGCAGTGGCATCCAATTGAGGGTGATCAGATATCTAAAGACATCATTCCAAGGATAAATCAGATTTTGCCCTCCATGGTATTAAGGGGTGTGCACGAAACCCACTCCCTGAGTTACCCCAGGAATACTTAGTCTCAGAGTCTCCCTTGATGGACTGTGATTTTTCCCTTTAGATTATGTTCCCTTCGCCTGTGGTTTTGGATCTGGTGATGGACCAAGAATCCCCAGGGACCTGAGTTGGGGTGTGAATGCAAAGACCCACCTCAATCAGGCTAATTTTAGGGGGGAAGATTAGGTTATAAAGAATAGAGGGAAAGATCTTATGCCATCTCATGACATCTGGAAGATGAAAGAGACGTAACAGATAAAAGAGGAAAAAGTAAAGCTCTTCTATTCTGAAGACATTACCTAGATTCTTAAATACAACCAAGAAACAGAAAACAAAACAAAACAAAGAGGTGCCAAGTGTTTAAAGGCATAGCAGAAAATAACTACCAGAGAGGAGAGGAGAAAAGGCAGGTGCATTTTCTCCAGGAAGATGTGATACTTTCTTCTCTTCCCCTGACAGTCCCACCTGGCTAGATTTTTTTTTTACAAGTACTCATTCCTCCTCTTCAGAGATAATTTTCCCTTGCAGCCCTTTGCTCTGCAAAGTCAACACAACTTATGAAAATCAAAGCTGTAGTCCGTATATTTAATACATCATCTCTCAGGATAATCATTCTGGAATCTGAACTTGTTTCTGTTATCTAGCTCAGCTTGACAATGATTTATGAACCAGAAAACAAGACAGCTTCATTTTCATAAAGCACGAGGAACCTTCTGGACCAGGAGGAGCTCTGAATCTTGTTTTGACTAGGAAAGTGAAGCAAACATGACATAAAAGTCAATATGGCCGCACCACTGGGTGCTCATTTTACAAAATAGCTTTTCCCTCACTTCAGCGGCATGGAGGTGGAAATCTCACATGTTCTCCAACAGCAATTTCTGTCTTGGTTTAATTACCAGTCTCCTCTGAGAAGGAAAATAGAAATAAGCACATGACAGTCATCAGACAATGTCAGACTCATTCAGAAAGCAGAAACTTAAAAAAAAAAAAAAAAGAGAGAAGCCTTTTAAATGTGATATCAGAATTTCTATTAAAAACGTCTTTCAATATCTTAAAGAGATGACAATATTCTTTGGGTGACATGGAGTAATTCATCATCAGAAAATCATGACTTCCATCCTAGTTACTTGGGAGGTTGAGATCTGAAGATTATGGTTCAAAGCCAGCCTGGGTAGGAAAGAGTGTGAGACTCTTTAATCAGCCACCAAAAGGCAGGTAAAAGAGCTGTGGCCCAAGTGGTAGAACATTAGGAGTTCAAGCCCTAAAACCAGCATAAATAAATAAATGAGAGGAAGAAAGGAAGGAAGCAAGGAAGGAAGGACAAAGGAAGGAAGGAAAGAAAGAAAGAAAGAAGGAAGGAAGGAAGGAAGGAAGGAAGGAAGGAAGGAAGGAAGGAAGGAAGGACAAAGGAAGGAAGGAAGGAAGGAAGGAGGGAGGGAGGGAGGAAGGAATGAGGGAAAAAAAAACAGAAACTGTTACTCTTAATGGAAATTTGCTGGTTAATTCAATAGTATTCACAAGCTAGACTAAAGGCCATACAAACAATGGTTTGGACATATACAGTGCATGCTTGACTTCAATCCTGAACCTTAGTGCATTCATACTTGGTGAGGAGGGGGTGGTGTCTCAGAGGAGGACAGAAGTCAACGCACATCTCAGACCTGAGCATCGCCAGTTACTCTGGCTGGGCACACCTCTTCATCCTCAGCAAGAAGCGGGTAAATAATGGCGATCGAAAACTTGTAGTTTTGCTGAGAGAGGAAATTATGAGATCTCATACAAGCTCTGCCTGTTCTTGTCAGCTGGGTCAATTCAGCACAACATCATGACCTAGGTACCCAGGAAAGTGTTATCAGCTACTCTAAGAGGTAAGAACAAGAAGACTTATCTAAATTTCATAAAACAATACCACAGTGGTGACTTTGCAATGACACCAAGAAAGCACATGGGAGGGATGGGATGTAGCGCTTTAAGTATCTGATTCCGTCTTTGAAAAGTCTTAAAAGCAGACAGAAGCAGAATACAATGGGCATGTTAATGGACTGCATTTAGCTGACTTAAATGTCTGAATAATTGATTTAAAATCACACTCTTCATATATACTGTTAACTATTAAGCATGCATACAAGAATGTTTCATTAGAGTCCACAAAGAGCCTATATAATGTTCATATTTATTACATCATCTTGGCCTAGCCTTCCATAGTAATCCGATGCGCCATGGAATTACATTTTTATTTGGAAAATAAAACGCACAATGTAGATGACCACCTCTACCCTCCCCGTTTTTTCTGCCTATACTCAACCATACTAAGTACTCATTGCAAAATTATTATTACTATTATTATTGTTGTTATTTTAGTGAAAATTCAAAAGGAGCAGTGAAATTCCTTTGGGGAATCACATCCAGTTTTATTCTACTTTTATTGATTGTCACATTTTGAAATCTATCAAACTATGCATGTATATTTAAAAAAAATAATTATTCTACCCTTATCTTTCCAGATTAAGAGGGTAATACATTACTGGTGCATGAAACAACTTCTCTCTCCTACATATTGCATTTCCATTCCTTAATTGCCCTGGCCTGGAGCTACTTTCTTGGATGGGTGTTAATAAATACATACTTTTCTATAAAGATTTTTCTCCATGTGGGTCTGTCATCAGCCTAGGACTGAGAGAAGCTGGTTTTCTCAATCTTAGGTAAATGAAATCATCATGCACATCTTCCTCTGTCTTCCAGCTTTTCGCTCAGTGGTAAGTGTTGGGGAATTCATCAGTATTCATGCACATAGCTACTTCTTCTTTGCCTCCAATGTAAAGTTTCCATGGAATGAATGAGCCACAATTAATTCTTCTTGACCTACTACTGACAACCACACAGGGTTTTCCCAGGGAGATAATTCTGAAGACTGGCAGATTCTTACTCAAGTAAGAATTTCTGCAGGTATTCATCTACTATATTAGAAAGGACACATTTGTATGTGATTAAATAATAACAGAATTTTGTCCAAGATGGCGGTTGGAATAGGAACTTATTCTCCATGCTGTGGTAGATTGACTACCCACCATGCTTCGTCTTCACTGAGCCAAAATAACGGGCATACTCACCGAGAAGCACATCTCAATCCACAGGCATTAAGTCATCGAGGTGATGATCGGATTTAAAATCAGTTTTCTCCCTCTCTTATAAATAGAGTAGCATTACCTAAGAGTGTCCTTAATTAACTCAACTGATGTTTGCGGTGAACCCCTAAAAGCAGGCTCAAGAGGCTGGGCCAAGGTTTTGCCTAATATAATCACAGTCATTGAACATGCACACCAAGCCTCTGGAACCTCAAAGTGGAGATGTGAATTTGAACAGAGAGAGACAGAGACAGGGACGGGGACAGAGAAAGAGACAGAGAGAGACAGGGCCCCAGAGAGAGAGAGAGAGAGAGAGAGAGAGAGAGAGAGAGAGAGAGAGAGAGTGCTGAAAAAGAATGTACCCCGGCTTTTCCTCTCTGCAGTTCATTTTTGGCTTGGAGGCACAGAAATCTGAGGGTCTCAAATAATAACGGCCTAGCTGGCCATTATTTCGGTCCCTGTGTGGGAGGGCAGGCCATTGCTATAATCACTGGTCAGAATAAACAAGCCACCCTGGCCCAGCAGGTGGGCTGACAGAGAAGGCTCCACTGTTCCTTAGGGAGAGTTTTAGTCCTTGTCATAAAGTTGTTATTGATCAGTTTCTGTCCTTCCAGGGAACCAAGGTGACTGCGGAGATAACATCTCAGCGCAAAGGCACATGCAAAATGGAGGCAAGAAGGCCAAGCTTTGCTCCTGCTGTTAGTTCGTCCACGACCCCATGGACGTAGTCAGTGATTGTAGGCAGAAGCGCCTATTGCTTATAAGACTGTGATTCCACTGTGGTTCCTTGAGATCAACATGTTCACCTTCTGTATATCCGCAGTTTTCCTGCTCTTGGCTCATTTCATGTAACATAATGTCCTCTAGTTTCCCCTATCTTGTCATAGATGACGGTATATATATACATATATATACATATACATAATATTACATTATATATATTACAGTTGCTGAGTAATATTCCATTGTGGACATTGATCACATTATCATTTCATTGTCCAGTGCATGCCACAGTTGATTCCATGCCTTGGTTGCCGTACTTGACTACAATGAACACTTATCTCTAAGAGAGGCTGATTTAATTACCTAGAGCTACATCACCAATACTGAGAAAGCTGGATCCTATGGTGATCCTAGTTTTAGCTTTTATAGAAACCCACTGGTCTCCATCATGGC
The DNA here is from genome assembly GCF_024711535.1 of Dipodomys merriami. NCBI lineage: Eukaryota > Metazoa > Chordata > Mammalia > Rodentia > Heteromyidae > Dipodomys > Dipodomys merriami. Next base: position 13,501,477 of record NW_027204826.1, read on the forward strand.
TGTATGAATTTACATGAATTTATATCTCCTCCAGCAGTGTGTAAGAGTTTTCTTTTCACTACATTCTTGCCAGGGTTGTCTATTTTTGGTTGCTTTAGCAGTCAAAAACAAATAGATAAATAAAAGCACCTGAGATGAAGTGATGTCTCTTTGGTTAATAGTGGTCAGTATTTTTCTGCATACTTGTTAGTCATAAATCCAATCAACCAAAATATTTTAAGGATATTCAAACATATAAAATGCAGATAATTGATATATAAACAGTATATACAATACATATATACATATAACAGTATATACAATACAAACATCAATGTGACAGTATAGAGAAGTCACAGTATTACTATGATGTATTGTTCAGATATCCTCAATGATTCAACAAACCCGCTCTTACACATACAGAATTAATCAAAAGACACTTTCTCATATTAGATCAAATGCAATGTAAACTTAGTGATTTAAATAAGCCTAATTCATAATGATTCCTCACAATACATGGACCAAATGATTTCATAAGTCACCACCCAGATGACTGACAAGGAGCAGTCATGAATCGACAGACATTAAAAAGCTATTTGTGTTAACTAGACTATGTGAACAGGACCACTTTCACTGGTCCATTTCTCAGCACATCAAATTAATGGCTTCCTTCAGAGGAAAAGGCATAAAATAGTCAAAAAAGGTTAAGTTAGGTCTTCCTTTGGTGGCCAGACCCCACTGAGACATACACGATTTAATCATTTGTATTCCAAGAAGAAAAAAATCAGCCATAGTTACTATATAATTAATCCATCATAGGTAATTATTGTCTTGACTATAAAACAGACAAAATATGAGTTTGACCCTGCCCTGTCTTCTTGTTCAAATGGATGAAAAGATGAACCCAAATACAAAGTGTTATCTCCTCGTCTAAACAGGGTAAATGCAATAAAAAAATATTAATCTATTAGGGAATTTCTAAACAAACTGAACCAAAGCTATTAAGTTGACAATGTTCAACTTGAGAGTTACACTTTGTGAAACATATGTTGAATTATTCAAATAGACAAAGAATCAAAAGATCACATACAGAGATAGAGATAAAGGTCTAAATTATTGTGGGATAGGGTCTCACTACAAGAGATTTCTAGATAGCCAAGATTGGCCTTGAACTTGCAATCTGTGCATCCCTAGTGCTGGGATTACAGGTGTCTCCCATGAAGCTCAGCCCAAAATAGTACTACCATTTATTTGTTTTTTTTTTTTTTTTTTTTTTTTTTTTTTGTCGGTCGTGGGGCTTGAACTCTGGGCCTGGGCGTTGTCCCTCAGCTCTTCAGCTCAAGGCGAGCACTCTACCACTTGAGCTACAGGGCCACTTCCTATTTGTTTATTTTTTATTTGTATTTTTTGGTGCAAGTCCTAGGGCTTGAACTCAGGGTCTGGGCACTGTCCCTGAGCTTTAGTGCTCGAAGCTAGAGCTCCACCACTTTGAGCCATAGCTGCACAGCTGACTTTCGGTGGTTAACTGGAGACCAGAATCTCACATTTAAACCTACCCAGGCTGAATTTGCATCTCAATCCTCAGATCTCAGCTTCCTGAGCAGGTAGGAGTATAGTCCTAAGCCACCAGTGCCAGCCCCCAAACAATATTTTTAAATGATTAATGATTTAATATAACTATTGAACAGTTACTAAAAAAAAAACTGTCACCTAAATTTTAGATGTCCCATGCTTCTATTTGCAATCCTTGAGGTTATCCTCATGTGATCATTCTACAAATGGAGAAGAATAGATCAAGATAATAAAGGCATGGCTGGATTCATCTAAAAATCAAAATACCTTGGCTCCTCCTACATGATGCTCATCAGTTTCTTAGTAAAGAACCTGTTTTGATATTCAGGGGAAAATAGGAACAAAAACTTCATGTCAAGATGGGCCCAGTGCCTCAAGCTTGTAGTACTAGCTCCTTGTGAGGCAAAGATCAATGGAATCATAGCGTGGGGCCAGCCAGGGCAAAAAGGAGTTCCTAAGAATCTATCTCTTCCAACAGCTGGCTGCAGTGGTGCAAGCCTGCCATTCCCACCAACACAGGGAAGCACAAACAAGAGGCCCACAGCCCAGAGGCCCGAAGTAAAGTGAGACTCTACTTTGAACATACCCAAGGCAAAAAAGGATCAGACACCTGACTCAAGTGGCAGAGCATCTGCCTAGCAAGTACAAAGCCCCGAGTTCAATCCTCAGCACTATGAAGGAGAAAGGAAGAGGCGGAGCAGGAGGAGCAGGAGGAGGAGGAGGAGAAGGAGAAGGAGGGAGAGGGGGAGGAGGGGGAGGAAGGGGAAGAGGAGGAGGAGGAGGAGGAGAAGGAGGAGGAGGAAAGAGAAAGAAAAAGAAAGAAGAAGGAAGGAAGGAAGGAAGGAAGGAAGGAAGGAAGGAAGGAAGGAAGGAAGGAAGGAAGGAAGGAAGGAAGGGAGGGAGGTAGGGAGGGAGGTAGGGAGGGAGGGAGGGAAGGAAAGGAAAACTCCAGGCAAGATAGGAAAAATGTTATATCATTTATTCAACAATGCTTTCAAAATGATTTCACCCCATTTTACTGATAACAAAATTGTGTGTGTGTGTGTGTGTGTGTGTGTGTGTGTGTGTGTGTGTATGTGTGCATATGTCTCCATCCTTAATTTGGAGGTAGATAAAATGCTATCATTTTGAAGTGGATTTTTGTGATCAACGTCATATATGAGAATATACCATCTTAAATGTACGTCCTGTTTACGTGTGAGAAACAAAGCAAGTTTCTACCATCATTACATCCATGAGGCAATAAGTGTTTATGTTTTTTTTTTTTAACTTTAAAACACTTGCAAAACTCTCACAGTGTTGGGACAACTCCGGGCTTTCTGTCTCTGGCTTTACATTAACAATGTAGATGGGCAGTCTCAAGTTCAATATGCTCATCATCGAAAGTAAGGAAAAGTCTAGCGGGATTTACCCAGAATGAATGTGGGTCCTTTTAAGATGCACCACGAAGTAGAGCACAGATTATAATTTATACTAATTTACCAAAAAATGGGGGGGAGGACATATATGTGCAGCCATTTCAAAGGCATCTGATTTAGGCTCTGCCTGACTGGAATGTTCTTTAGAGTTTCCATCCTGACCTGGGCCCTCTGTCTTGCAGGTGGACTCCCTGATGCTTGGACAAGCAAGATGAGCAGACCAGAAAAGTATCTGGCACATAACAGATAACAGAAGTAAGTAGGCAGCAATATTACCCCCAGAAAGCCATTCATTACATGTTTCCAATATACTCTAAAAGGGTTGTCCACCCCTAACTACATATTTATACATATTTACTTGATAATCAATAAAGGAAAATGGCTGCATTATTTTGATTAAAATACCAACTCTACGTGTTACCATAAAATCACATTTAAGGAGCCAGAAAAAAAAAAAAAAGAAGAAGAAGAAGAAGAAAGAGGAGAGATAACAGTCCCTGTTTCCCCTCTCCAGCCTATGATATATGATATTTTCAGGCTGCTCAGAGAGCCAGGCACATTAAGAAAATAGTGCTAATGATATTAAAGTACTTTACAAGGCTTGTTACTAAGAGCTGACAAATCTGTCAAGTGTATAATGTAGGGCCCATCGAAACGTTCTCAGAAAACCATACCTCTGCCCCATTTCACTGCAATCTCCTAATAAAGAAGCCGCTATAAATTCTAGCCAGCAATGGGACAGAGCCGTGGCTTCTCACCCCAATGTGAAGACATGATAAATATAAAAGAAAATGGCTGTCAGTTTTGGCGCCCGAACCTTATTACAAAGTCTTAATCTTATGGCCTCAGCACCTTTTATCACCGCCTTGTTATGAGCTGATGGCTTTTTTATTTGCTGGGAGATGGAGGATGTGTCATTTGATGTCCTTTTATGTAAGCCAGTGCTCTGTCCTCTCATGAAAAACAAAACAAAAAAAAAAAACAACAAAAAACAACCCACAACACAGTTTATATGTTTATTACAGTAACCAATTACAGGCAAGAGTCAAGCTGTTGGCTTAAGGTAGGGTGGACTCGGGAGTTTTACAGAATTGGGATTTAAATACATCCTTCCATGAGTATTTATGGGAAGGTGACCCAAATAGGAAATTAACTATTTTCTTCTTCCTCAGTAGTGGGGCTAGAGCATTTGCAATATTCATGATGGCAGATTCCTGCTTTGATGGTTATTGGGAATGGTCGTTTGTGGTGGTAAGGTCAACAAGAAGTCCCAGCTCTGGTGTTTTACCCTCCCCCATACCCACACCCCTTTCTTTTAGGTATGGAGCTTTGGAAGTAAACACAGTCAGATAGAAAACTAGGCTCAGGTTCTCAAGCAGCCTGATCCTTAAGATGAGATCAAGTGCGGTTATCTAAATACTAGTCTGAGATCTAGCACAGCTCATTTCCCACCTTCTTAGCTTCCTAGCAAGGGAGAGCCTGAACTCCTCTGTAAAAAATGACCCTGGGGGAAACCTTTATCTCCACCCCACCGCACACCTGTCACCCACACCCTCACCCAGAAGTGCGGGGAAGGAGCCCCACTGGCTACTTGAAGGAGCCCAATCTTGAGGGGCTGGTTTCTAGCAGTGGCCAGAGACTCCATTATGAGATCCTATCTTCAATTTGTGTCCATAAGATGGCCCTAAGTGTTCAACCACAAAGGGCTTTCTCCCAGTCTGGGGTGACTGCTAAGAACCAGATTCCAGAGTGCAGAAAGCACCAGGTTCCTCCTGCCTCAGGCCCCTCACTGTCCCTATTACCTGTCTGCCAGCCAGCAGGTGCTCAAGGGTTTTGCATTCCAAAGGCAAAGGCACATAAAGCCCGAGATGCATTTCTCTATATGTTAAAGGAAATTGCCACTTCGTAGTTGATCTGCCTTTCCTCCCTCTCCCCCACCCCCCCATTTCACAGGCAAGTACGTGTGTGGAGAGAGCAGAATCTAAAAATAAATTGTACTTATACAAAGGAGACGTTCCTTCCTTTAACTCCATCCTGAGGAAGAAAAGAGTGATTGGACTATATTTCTGACGCCATGAATTATTTATTCCACAAAAGGAATAGAATTAGCCAGCAAAATGGGCATTGGAGAGTCACAAGTTACATTTTTTTCTTTTCTTACTCTTTTCTTTCTTTCTTTCTTTCTTTCTTTCTTTCTTTCTTTCTTTCTTTCTTTCTTTCTTTCTTTCTTTCTTTCTTTCTTTCCTTCCTTCCTTCCTTCCTTTTTTTTTTGTAAAATTTTACTTTTTCTCATGAGCCTCCCACCCTCCTTACAAATGCCTTCAGCCTCCTGACATTCATTTAGTTAAGTGTTACTATATCTATGGTGCAGAAGGTTTACCCCAGGGGGATTTACTGCTGCATATACCATACTTGAATGAGCTAAATACACACACACACACACACACACACACACACACACACACACACACATGAGTTTGCCTCTATGTCTTCTTTTTAACAATATCTAGAGAAGTCACCCCATTTATGTAGAGCTCAGTTTTCATTCTGGGTTCTGGTTCCGGGCTATGAGAAGATATGGAAGAAACTTCCATTCTTTTCCTTGAAAAATGGAAGGATTTGTTTTCTTCCCTTTCCTGTAGGCACCTGCTATGGAAAAGTTAAAAACCTGTCATGGTCTTTGTCTGCCTCTTTCTCTTTCTCTTTCTCTTTCTCTTTCTCTTTCTCTTTCTCTTTCTCTTTCTCTTTCTCTTTCTCTTTCTCTGTCTCTCTCTGTCTCTCTCTGTCTCTCTCTCTCTCTCTGTAATATCTTGACTTTCCACTTGTAATTTTCTTTAGGAGGAGTATTTATGCTTAAAAATGCAACTTTGGCATGAGCAGGTAGAGAAATCCACCCCCACCCCTACATCTGGTGATCATTCCTGTAGTAAGGTATTCTTAATTTACCTCTACAAGAGGAGGAAGGGGATGGAAATCCTGCGACATCAGAAAGGGCAAATGTCACGTCTAAAAATGTCATTAGAAAGGAAAGAATCCTCCTTGTATATAGCTTTGCAGGACCCTTCCCAATTCTCTTCACACCTGTCCACTTCTTTCTTCTTACCCAATATTAAAAGGACTGTGGGTGAAATCTAACATGCATATTGATGAGAAGAGGATGCCTCTTACAAAGATCCCAGAACTGCTACCCACCACTAGGAACAATGATCAGGTGGGTAACTTATAGCATCTCCTGTCATTGAATTTTGTTGTATTTGCTCCAACCTGTTTGGGGCCCAGTGGTGACCATACTGCCCATGCTAATAATGAAGGGATACCTTTGCTTGTGCACGCAGGGGATATTTCAGAAAAACCACTGGATGTGCATCATTTCCAGGGGAAATGCCATCACCCTGCAAGAGGTACTCTCTGATCAGGAAAGGGACCTGACTGATGCAGAAGTTGCCAGATAAAGTATAAGTCAGCCAACGGAATTTGAATTTCAAATATTACATTGAACATTGTTTCCAGCTGTGCACCCAGTGGCTCACATCTGTAACCCCTAGCTACACAGGAGACTGAGATCTGAGGATCATGATTCAAGGCCAGCCCAGGTTAGGAAAGTCCATCAGACTCTTATCTCCAATTAACCACCAAAAAGCCCAAAGTGAAACCCTAGCTTAAATGATAGAGAGCCAGCCTTGAGCAAAAGGAGCTCAGAGACAGTACTCGGGCTCTGAGTTCAAGTCCCAGAAACAGCACCAACACCTAAAACCACGTGCTTTCAATACTGAAAGCCATTTGACATTCATTTATGTTTAACTCATACTTTGGATTTTTATTGGCTAGGCAGAACTTATTTGCTAATTCACTCAGGTAATGAGTGTCAGGAATTGTCCTATTCATCTTGTCATGGTCTGCTTGTGACTTGGATTTCTGATTCCAACTTGTGGGAGTTCTGAAATGACATGTGCTAGGCAACCACTTAGAAGCTCTAAGCTCATGCTTTGCAAACTTCCACCTGGACCTCTCGCATAGAACAGTGTCCCAGCCACTTACACTCTCCAGATGAGACTTTGCTCCAAAGAGTGTCTTCAGTGAACTGCTAACATCCTTAGTTGGGAAAGTTTATATTAACAGATAAAGTCTGACAAGCACCAAGGAGAAGTTGGGTGACGATGAAGGGCCCCTAAAAGAATGCACTTGAGGCCCCGCGGGAGAGTAAGCCTGGATTCTATGGCTGAGTCCTCCTAGGAGCTTCGAAGTCTTCAGGCAAGCTTTGGCCAGATGGAGAAAACTAAACCAAAACAAACCCACACAACTGTATACATCGTGGTGTCAGAAATCAGATTGCTGCTATCCACATTACCCCCTAAATGGAGAAGTAGGTGAGAAGGAAAATTAACTTTGGAAGGAAGCAAACAATCTTCACATCTGTTCAGCATCTGCACCTGAAGGGAGACTGTCAGAGATTTTATGCTTTCCCCCAAAGGCTTTAGATCCTGTTTCTTGTAAACTGTCAACAACACCCAAGCAGGACCTCCGGAGACCCACACCACACAGACACGCGCGGGTCATGCAGTTACTTAGCTAGCCTTCCGATTATTTATCTTCCAGAGTTGCCCAGACGCCCAGGCATCCATCTCTGAGTGTCAATTTGCGTAGGGTGTCCCTCAATGCACTTTTCTATGATGCTCCCCGCAATTAGAGAAAGTCACCTTCTTGATTGATTTTTGGGTGTCCTTTCTATTTGGATAGGTGGCAAAAAAAACAAAAACTAAAACAAAAAACATCCTCAGAGAGAACTTCTCCTATGTCTGACTATAAAACAAGAGGAACATTAGCACTTGGACCTTCCACATGAGTAAAGGGTAACATTTATAATCACCCTGTTGTAACTAGGTTGGAATTACATGGCCAGCACCACAGTCATGCATTAGCAAAGCGAAGAGAGCATGGACAGCCGGGCAAAACGGTTTGCATGATGGCTGCATACACAAGGAGGGTTAGTGCACAAGCATTACTGACTGCATGCTTTCGAACTCATGACCACAAGAGTAACACTTATTTTAATCATCAGGGGAAAGGTAGTATTCTTTAGAAAACAAAACCATCCTCTAGTGTTTTTTCCAAATGTTCTGATTTTTTAAAAAAATATGTTAAGTCTCAGGAAATCACACGCGGTATTTCAATTTGTCATTCTGTATTGACCCTCCCAGGCCTGAAATACATCACAATGGACTTGTGAGAATAAACTAACGTTGATAATTTTTTTAAAAAATCTTATATCAACTTCAGTGTTTTACTCAACAATGTACAATTCTTGGAAACAATGATATTATAGAGCTGGTTTAGATATCTACTATCTTACTAATTATATTCTATTTCATTTACTTAATAAATCATTGATAAGGGAGAAGTTTTACTCCATGGAAATGCAAGGAATTACACACTCAGAAGAATAGTGGTTTTAGTCTTCTGATGTTCTAATGTTTTCTGTAAGTGCATTTAAGGCTTAGTGCTAGGTTTATTAGAGTTTGTATACACGTGTTTAATTAGGAATAACTTGCTTTAATTAAATCTTACATCATTGACTATAACTCTTCTATAATCTATTTTTCCTATTTTAATTTTCAACCTTCAATAATCTCATAGTAGAAAATTAATCTTCTTTAATGCGTGCTACCTTTTTGCTCATTTGGCCAATGCAGAATTCAATTCTACATCATTTATTCTGCCCGTGGGTCTTTACATCCAGTGACTCCCCATTCTTGTTGAAAATGATCAATTGCCAAAATAATATATTATGTCAAAGTAAGTAGAAAATAAAACATTATTAATATTGAAGCAACCTTTGAAACCACACTAGGAAATGTGGCACGCAAAATTAGCATCATCTTGAATGTTTTCTGCCCTGGAGTTCTATCCAGAACTCTCTCTATAGAAGACAGGGACATGCTCAGATCTGTGAACTCTTCCCCATTTCTGCAGAGGCAGCCATGAGATGGGCTCCACATGGATGAAAGACAAAACTGCAAAGGTTGAAGACAAGGGCTACACAAAACAGAAGACCCCACAGAGGATGTATATGTCTATGTCATATGCAGATACTGACCAGAAGATTCTGCCAAGATTTTTTTTTTCAGAGAAAGTGCTGCTGTTATAGCTAAAGCCTATGAAGTGTTGAGATTCAGAGAACAGCACACATTTAAGTGATGATTTACTGGTACCTACCTAGAAAGCTGACTGAAAGGGTACCAGAACCCCAAGAGGGAACTTGAAAATCAATAGCAATTGTTAACGTCAGCAACAACAGAAACTCACCAAAATAACCAGCCATCTACTCCCTCGCTCAGCCCTCAGGAGAATGTAAAAAGCAACACTAAATGGAATGTGAACAACAATGACAATGAAATCATCTCCAGAAAATAGAGGTAAACTGGTCACACGGCCATGTGGGAGGGTGGGGTTCGAGAAAGCATGGCATCACGCTAGCCTGGGCATAAAAGTTTAGGAGACTAGATCTCAACCAATATCTAGGCACAGGACAGTGCATGTTTGTCAATGCAGCGAAGCAGAAGCAGAAGGATTGCAGACCAGGTTGGCTGGCACTGGAATACAGCAAGACTCTATCTTGAAAGCAACAAGTGAGAGAAAGGAACTGGTAGAATCGTTCATGTGCTGGAGGGCCTACAGGCTCTGAGCTCATATTTGAGTATTGCCACACACCCTCCTCCTACCCAGACATAGGACAATTGAGGGAAGAGAAGATAAAAAGAGTCAAGCTTCCTTTTTCTTTTTTTCTTGTGGAAAATCAGTAGATTCCTTCTAAAACCAAATAATATTCAGAAAGCAATGAAGAAGGGGGAACAAAAATGTCACCAAGAGACTAGAAGTCAAATCTAAGCAAATACACTTTAAATGAAATGTGGGAAACACTTGTTTTTCAGAAAAGAAAAATCAGAGGGACCAGGATAGAGTGTTCTTTGTGATATTTTGAAACAATATGTCTGGAACTAGGGTTGCTATAATCAGACCACAAATAAAACCGAAATGCCAATGAATGTAGTTAATTAGGATGCTATAGTAGGCTAGCCAATGTTGAATCTGTAGAACATTAGCAAAGTTCAAGTCATCCTGAATTCTAATAAGCATTGGTCTCATTCTATCAAGAACTAAATACGTGATCACCACCAAATAATACAACTTCCCTGCTCAATTCAGAAACTATACACCTAGGATCTTGTCTGGTTTCAAGTTCCCATACCAATTAGTTGTGTGGGTAGAAGGAAACTTAGTACCCAGGTTTACCAAACTTAGTAGTAAAATGGGGGTAGACATTTTGTGAATGAGACACCTCAAAAGTAGTGTTTTGGGGTGTTCACCACATGAAATCATGATGCAAGATCTAGTTTCATTGAAGTCACTGAATATTGTGAAATCAAAAATTTTGTTACATTTCAACTGAATGAAGTAACCAATAAACATTTACCTATATTCAATTCATTTATTCATTTATACATTTACTCCAACAAGTTAAGGGGCTGTCTTTCTTCCCTGGGAGGCTTCATTGGATCAGGATTCAAAAATGAATGATAGTATAAGGTTTTTGCCTGCTGAAAGGAAGAAATCCTCAAGGTCTCATAAAGCTTGACAGATTGTGTTTTGATAATTTTATGTCCTAGTGAAATGATGTCCTCCAAATAAGAAGTCTCCTTTAATTTAGATTCAATGCATTAGAGAGAGAAGAAAGGGCAATAGAGAAAAGGCGAAGGTCTCTATTCGTGGCAGACAATCACTCTAACAACTCTTAATCCAGAACTAATACTCAGATGAGAACAGTTCACATTTATGACGGGGGTGTTTGGGGCTCTTGATGGTCTCCAGTTTGTTATTAATTGGGAATACTCTGATGCATGAGTTTGAACATGAAAATGTACTCAAATCATATCCTGGCACTCAGTGACTCACACTTGCAATCCTCAGGAAACTGGGAACTGGAGGATAAAGATTCCAGGTTGAGCTGTACAGAAAAACATGCACTGGTCTCCATCTCTGAACTAATCAGCAAAAAGGCAGGGGTGGAGGTGTGGGGCAGAGTAGTAGAACACAAGCCAAGCAAACTCAGTGTTCTGAGTTCAAACACCATCAATGCACACACACACACACACACACACACACACACACACACACACACACACACACACAACACACACACACAGTCTAGTAGTCAATTGGAGTAAGTGAATGGTTAGAAGTGGTTTTGGTTGCTGTTTTTATGGGTCATGGGGCTTGATTTCAGGGTCTAGGTACTGTTCTTTACCACGTTGAACCACAGCTAGTAGGTTTTCTAGTAGTTAATTGAAGGTAAGAATCTCATGGACTTTCCTGCCTGGGCTGGCTTTCAAACTGTGATCCTCAGATCTCAGCCTCCTGAGTAGGTAGGATGCCCAGCTCAAGTGTTCCTTCCTTACAAAGTCAGAGCCAGAATACAATGAATACACAACAGAGCTTTCCCAGTTCTGATTTCCGCCTGAAGTTCTATATTCGATAGCGTGCTATTTTCTCTCCCCCGCTGATGTTTTTTTGTTTGTTTTGGCATGCACTGTAAATATGTCCAGCCAAGGAGATGGGAAAGAAGATAGGCATACTCAATTCTATTGTGACGAATTATTTGTTTCAAGATAAAGTGATGGAACGTCACTTTTTTAAATGAATCCATGAGCAAATTCAAACTTTTAAAAGACCTTTGAAAGAATGACCTTTTTCTTTTCTTTTCTTTTTGAAACCTTCATTTTGAATCAAATGCAGCATTTGGAAATATGTTTCACCTGCACAGTGATGGCATACTGACTATGCGACTTTCTCATTTCGGAGAAAAGGGACTTTTTCCTAAATGTCCTTTTTCTAGCAGGTGGAAGAGCAATTTCCGCTACAAAGTAGGTTGTGCAGGCCCTCGGCGCTCTTACCTAAATTATTAATTTGGTTAATCAGTGCATTTTCTTCACAGATATTCTAAAGGGAGACTGGTCCCACTCCCTGTCCAAAATTTCACATGATATTAATTAGTAAATTTTTTTTTTTTAGTTTTTAGATTAAAAAAAAAAAACAGCATTAAGCCTAAAGTCCAATTTTCTTATATAAGACAAACCAGGCAATGCAGATTTCCCTGTCCATTTTCACAAAGAAATTTGGTTCCATAATTCACTAAATCATACGCAATCTTCATTTTATACCAGAAGAGGATTCCAACCCCACGCCCCACATCCGCAGCAAATAATTTTTTATGATATATAATTAGGGCACCTGTCTTCAATCCTTTGATAGATTTGTTTTTTTCAGCTCATTTCTTGAGAGAAGTGATTCTGGTTGTTTCTTTTTTCTTCCTCCTCCTCCTCCTCCTCCTCCTCCTCCTCCTCCTCCTCCTCCTCCTCCTCCTCCTCCTCCTCCTCCTCCTCCTCCTCCTCCTTTTCCTCCTCTTCCTCCTCCTCCTCCTCCTCCTCCTCCTCCTCCTCCTCCTCCTCCTCCTTTTCCTCCTCTTCCTCCTCCTCCTCCTCCTCTTCCTCCTTCTCCTCTCCTTCTTCTTTTAATCAAAGCTCTTTTACTAAACTGCTTCCTAAGCAGACCTCAGAATATTAGCAGTCCAAGTCTGGTTTGGGCCGTGTTGCAATTTGAATATTAACAGGCACGGTCCTGCAGCTATTCCGCCATGAGTAATGTACTACAACTCCCACAATTCAGTCATCATTTTTCCCCCTGCCTCATCTGGCCCTGGCCCTTGGAATATTTTCATGGTGTCACGGTGAATGTGCTAGAAGCAGAGTTATATGGCATCATTTGGAGAAACATTGCGTTAATAACCAGAGTTCAAGGGCAAAGGATATAAACGGAGCAAATTACAAGTCTGAACAGATATATGGCTTTTGCTAAAAGGGACATTGGCCGCCACTTTATTTACTGGGCACCGGTACACTTGTGGAAGGTACTGGAAAGCGGACAGGCCTTTTTAAATGACCGTATCACAAGCTTAACAAAACAATACACATTTTCAGACTGAGGGGGGTTGGGGGAATAAAGCTAGTGCAAGGATATATGATTGTGGTTTTCCTAATGAGAGCATACAATTTGCTAGAATTGTACCTTGCATTTCTGGGGGTAATTTCACAGATGATAATAATATCATTGTATGTGCCATGGTGGAGGAAAAGCAAAAACTTACTTAGAAACCTAAATTCAAGAGATCATTTCAAAAGCCAGCTTAGCCTATTTCTGTCTGGGATTTCTTGCTGTGTTTATTGTAACCAATTAAGACTGTGGATGAATGACTTGTGCAAATACTATATTTTGTTTCCATCTGTGTATGTATGAATGAAAAACCTTGGTAACTAATAACAAGGAGGCAGAAATTACAAAGATAGCCAAGAATAATCACATTTTCAAACAGGCACAGCATTTCACTAATAACTAAAGAAAATAAATACCAAAGAAATAATTTCCCATTATATTACCAAATATTTCTTGCTAATAATCTCAACAATTCTATGCAATATACTATTTCTTACAGTATCAAAACATCATGTGGTACTCTGGGAATATATTCAAGATTTCCTTGGCAATTTTTACTCAGTAGAGCTGAAAATGTGATACAATACTTTTTCAATTGGCATGAAAGAATGACACAAGATTTCTCTTTTTATTTTTTTGTAAAGTAGCTGGGAAATTTTTTGTGAGAACTCTCCAAGTGTTTCATAAACTAAACCTCTATATTGTATTTGTTTAAAAATATTTGAAGTCAATAATTAAAAACAGACGAAATTTGCCTGAGATTTTTTTTTTCCTTATCACTTGCTGAAACCGTAGCAATTTAAGAATACAACACCAGGGAAATCAAACAAAAAGAGAGAGAGAGAGAGAGAGAGAGAGAGAGAGAGAGAGAGAGAGAGAGAGAGAGAGAGAGAGAAAGAGAGAGAGAGTCAATGAAAGATTATGCCATTATTAAAATTGATTAATATGGTTATTCTTTAATAATACTAAAAGTACCTTTGACATAATGGGATATGAAATATCCACTATCCACAGGATTCAAGTGTACTCTTTTATGCATATTGAAATATGCATGAATTTAATTTATGTGAGCATTTCTTTTATGAGTGATATATTAGCTGGATGGTATTATTTGGTTTCTTTCAAAATTTGATTTCCCTACAGTTAACTGCTATTAAATTAAACTATGGTATATGAATGATACACGCATCCTTAGCCCTCCCTTGGCCAGTGCATATCTCTGTGTCATTTCGGGTTCTGTTTTTGCTTTTAAACATAGCTTTCATTTCCTTATAGTAATATTATCTGGAGTATTCTCAAGCATTTTAAGTAACCTTTTTTTTCCCTCATATAAAAAATAAGTGTTTCTGTCTACTGTTAGCTCTCAAAAACAAATGAATCAATATAGAGTCGGAACAGGCTTTTTCTTGACATGACATGTATCATCTTCAGCATGGGGGCTGGTACAGGAATGCTGGGTGAATATACCTGTCCTTCATTTGCCAAAGAAGAGAGTGGGTCATACAATAGCTCCCTACTGGCCCTGTACCTATAGTGGTCCCTGACATATTTTCTTCTGTTATCTGTCTGTCTGTTTGAATCCTTTCTGTAAACCTAATGGGTTTTCAAAGGACACTCCTTTAGATCAAATAGCCTGAAACCAAGTCCTGTCATTTTTTTTAACAAGGACAAATAAAACATATTTAAATTTCTCAGGATTGGTTTTTAAGTTCTTCTCTTCCTGTGGCTCAAAACTAGGGCCTTACAGACCTGCGAGGCAACTACTCCATCCTAGCTACTTACAATTTTTAAACATGGAAAAGCCAGAAAAATTATGAGCATATTCCATGTTCTACTATGCAAATATATTTATAAATATAATATACATATAATATATTATACATATTTATAAGTGTGTATTATATATGTATACACATCTGTACATTTTATATATAGATAAATTAGTTTATATCTATGACATATCTCTGAATTTCTATTTTGTATATACACACATACAACATATTCATATATACACATTTATAAATATGTTTTTTATATTTATACACATGTATACTAATATATACTTATTTTACATATTAGGTATGCTTATTTATGTATGGTATATCCCTCTATTTCTATTTTGTTTCTATTCTTGTGTATGTGTGTGTAGAATTTTATCAGTGTTTAATATCCAAAAGTTTCATCTTGCATAAAACATCTTAGCTGCATTCTCTCCCTTCCCTTGAGTTGGGTTTCTGTGGTTTTTAATATAGCCTGAGAAGAGGAAAGGAGGACGTGAGGGTCTAACAACATGTTGGATTTTAGATTAAGGGGCAAAGCATCATTAAGAACACAACTGAGAAGACTTTTTAAACCCTTTTGAGAAGTTCTAACCGCGAAAAGATTTGTGAAACAGCTTTCAGAAATGACCCCAGGCTCTATTACAGTTTCCCCCCCACCCCCTTCCCCTTTCTCCCGGAGAGATTTCATAGAAACTAATCTCAAAATCTAAACATTCCAGGAGTGGCCCTTTTGGGCAGGCTTCCTGCTCTCCCTGGCAAGCTAGCTGAGTGGTGCTAACTGAGCTCCTATTTACATTCGCAGGACTCCCTGCTGCTGGGACCCTGGCTGGGTGACAGGTCATCCATCATCTGCCGGCCTCCTGCCCAGCCTAGGAGGCCCACCCGCAGACAGTCGGGGTGCAGGTGGTACACACCTGTAGAGACGGTGCCTGCTTCCCTTCCTGCTTCTCCACCCCGAATCTAGCATATGCCAGAGGTGCCCTTGTGAGTGAATGCGTTTGTTCTCCAAGTTCAGAAAGGGGACAGGTGTGCTTGAGTAGGATTGTGCCGGTAGCCACAGCTGGTGACTATAAGGTAGAGCCCCCCACTTTACGCTTCAATACATGAGAATTCTCCCTGGGTTTAGCATCGGAAACATCGCACCCCATGGCTTCCTTTGAACAGACCAGACTTTAATGGTAGCCCCAGTGTGTTGCTCTTGGACTCATCCATGATGGAGTTGCAAGCTAAGTTTGAATGGCGAATGGATCCTGTGTACCTTAGGTACCGTGGCTCCAAGCCCAAAGTGAATAATGCTAATGCAATTCCCACAGTTTCCACAAAACACTGAAACCACTGCAAACAAACAAAACCTCACCTAGAGCATAAAACCCGGGTGTCACAATTCAGAGGGTCAAGAAAGCCTCCATGCTTTTCCCAGAGGCAAACTGTAGTCCAATCCCTGTACTCTGTGGAGTACAGAGGGGGACTGACTTGCTCAGCTAATTGTAAAGAGGCAGCTCTGATCATCCCTGACAACTTATGGATTTTTTTTTTAAGCATTGGATTGCCAACTTTCTCAGGTTTAAAGGGTCCCAAACATCAATTTCATCTTGCACTTACTGAAGGCTAGCTCTCTACCACCTGAGCTACATACAGCCCCACTTCCACCTTTTGCTGGTTAATTGAAGAATCTTAGAGACTTTCTTGCCCAGGCTGGTTTAAAACTGCAACCCTTAGATCTCAGCCCCCAGAGGAGCCACCAGTACCTAGCTACATTGTTATTTTTGATAGTGATTTTTTAGGGGGAGTGGGGCAGGGGCAGATGGAGGGCAAAGGACAGAAGTCTAAACTATCTTTCTTAGACTTTTAGAGGCGGGGCTGATGGGCCTTTGCATATCTACTGGGGGGGGGGGGAGAGTCTACCTGAGCTGAGGTAGACCAGAAGTCCAGTTGCATTTTTTTGTTAGAGTGAAATATTCTTATTTCACCCAAGTGGAACTGAAACTTCCCTTCCCCTCAGTTTTCTCTTGTTCTCTGTGAGTGGCAGTGCCACATTTCTGGGTGAGGTTGTGCACTTTTTCCTTGAGAGACGACATATGATGCGTTCTTGGATTAGACAACTGGCTTTTTCTGGGTGTTGATCGCTGATCTTGAGCTGGGTGCATGGGAGGCACATGATTCTCTGCAAAGTGATTCTGTCTCAGATGCCAACAGAGAGCTTTCCCATTTCTACCTCCTCACAGCCTTGGCAGAAGGACTCAATTAGGATTTTTTTCTCTTGTTATTATTTTTTTTTCTACTTTTATTAAGCAAGCTGCAGCCTCTGTTTTCCCAGCCCTTGACTTTAGTTACAGTAATCAATTTTTCAGTATAACTGGCTGTAATTGTTGGCTGGGATATTGAGTTTTCATGGTGCTCAGACGGACATAGTGTATTTCCATACCTCCATACCCCGCTAACAGATGGGTAATAATACCATATATTAATACCTCCACGTTGGTTTATGGGTATCTGACCACAGTGCAGGCATAATTATTTTTGCCCAGTAAAAGCTATTAGAGATCTATTTGGTAGGTTTTACGATCAATAGCTCCTGTGATATTTGTGTAGCAGCCACAGAATAATCAATTGAAGGTCATATAAAGTAAATTACCATCCTCCAATAATGATTCTTTTCTTTTCTTTTTTTTTTGTCCTAGATGAGCATTGGGTTTTTATTATTTCATCAGGAGCCTCTCTTGACGCATGCTCTGTCTGTCAGGGAGAAGCCAGATAGAAAAGTTGTGAGCGTGTTTTGAACACAGAATTCATATCCATTACTTAAATTTACGTTATCGGATTATTGAATTAGTGAATTCACCCTGGAATTCCTTCAGAACCCTTTCTTATGTACTCAGTGACACAGTTAATAACAGTTGGGGAACAAATGGATGCCTCTTTTTTTTTCTTTTTTTTTTTTTTGTAGCATGGTGGAGTGAGTCACTTTGCAAAAGTCAATCTTTGTAGCTGTCTCTTTAAAGCAAATTTAGAGTTGGTTAAATGTGTTATATTGACAGTGTGACCCAGCATCTCTCTCTGTGATCCCTTTTGGAGAGTGACTGGTAAGTTAAGCAGGGGCTGGAGTCAGGAATGCTAATGCATTAACCTGCAGCAGCTCAAGGTGAAGCTGGGGAGGATTGAGGGGAAGGCCTGTGGCAGACCACCTCTGCACCAGTGTTGGTGCCATCTGGTCTTCTTGTCTTCTCTCTAACCTGGATTCAGACTTTGCCAGCGTGATGCCCAGGCCTCCATAAAAGATTGCAATTTGCCAACAGGAGACATGCAATCCCCCAGCTGTCTTAAAGGGACCCATTTTCAAAAGTTTAGCCTTTCTTTTCGTGGGTGCAATCAGTTGTGCACTGAAAAACTGCAGCCATAGTTGGGTAACTGCAGGCACAACAGGCCCCAAGAGACCTCTTTGCTCCAAATTTTGTACCTGCAACTAATTACACTTACAGCAAATGGGAGTGTGTGGTAGCTATTTTTTTTCTTTTTCTTTCTTTCTTGCTTGCTTTTTTTTTTTTTTAATTTGGGCCAGTAAATTCTCCTTGGAGGAAATAGACAAGGAAAAAGACAGTGATTCACTTTCTTAAAGACAAAAGCAAATAGATGCACCTGTTTCTTCTCATACGCCATCTAGGGGATGGAGTACCTACCAGGTACTGCCATAGTTGAGTTGTTCAGAACCTTGCCTGGGACTGAGATTTTACAAAGGTACAAGAAATGATCTCCCCGAAGAGTCCAACTCAAGGAGACATCAGCAGGGTGAGGACAATCACTCTGGAAATAAACGGATGGAATGTTGAGAACACATGATAAAATGGGGAACTGGAAATACAAATGAGCCCTTCAGCCGCTTATAAAAGAGCTTGCACCCTGCACCATGAATGGAATAGTTGAGATTGTAGAGCCACCTTCCTGCCATTCCCTGCGTTCTCCTTCATGATGCTCTATACCCCATGAAGCCTGTGCTGTTGCCTTTTGTAAAATATACTAACGAAGGGATTCATTTCCCCTCAGTCTTTCAGATGAACCTCTGGACTCGGCTTTAATCTCACATTGCAAAAAGAAGCTGGAAAAAGGGGACAGGGTCCTGAGCAAAAGAAGTCCAAATGATGGACGCAATCCAATTTTGAGATGTGTCTAGCAAATTGTTCTACAAAGAAGCAGGCATAAGATGACAAGCTATGGAATGATGTAAGGCTAACCTCCAGGCTTAGTTTTGTCCAGAGGTGAACCAAGGTAATAACACGGGGGAAATAAACTTAAAGCAGAGCGATGTGATATGTACAGACAAACATTACATTAACTGCTTTAAGAGATGTTCTAATGAACACCATGGAGAAGTTATCCAGCTATCAATCCTGATAGCCGAAAACGTGCTCTATGCAAATGAGGCATCCAATAAACCAACAGTTGCTATTATTGCTGATTAATGATGGATGATAAGGAAGGTGAGCATCATTTCCAAGTTTCTCTGACAGCTTCATGCTACCAAATCTCTCTTAGGAGTCACCTTCCCAGGCCCTAGCATTAGATTTACTGCACCACATTCCTTTTCCTTATTTTTTTTTATTTTGTGCCAATACTGGGGCTTGAACCCCAAGCCTGGACACTGACCCTGAGCTTTGTTTTGTTCAAGAATGGTACTCTACCACTTGAGCCACCACTCCACTTCCAGCTTTTTGCTGGTTCATTGGCGATAAGTATCTCACAGACTTTCCTGACTGGACTGGCTGTGAACCACGATCCTCATATCTCAACCTCCTGAGTTGCCAGGATTACAGGAAAGAGACGCCAGCAACTGGCCACCATCTGCCTCCTATCTCTCCTCTCTATCCCCTCCTGTTTCTCCTCTCTCCCTGCTATCTCTTCCCCTCCTCTCTCCTTTTCTCCTCCTTCCTCCTCATCTTCTTTACCAGGTCTGAGAGGTCACATACTTCTAAATTTCCTCTGGTCAGTGTCACAAGGCAATCCTAGATTTCAGTCAGCAACTTTTGGCCCCATCAATATTTTAAACCAGTATAACCAACCTATTCAACCTGGGACCTCTTATCTCTCAACTGTCTCCAAGCTGTTTTTTTTCTTTTTTATCATCATCTTTGTCATCACAGGAAATCTAAATGACTACCTTCTGCCCCCAGAGTTCTAGATAGTTTGTGACTTTAGTGGCCAAAATCTTTAAAAATAAATCTCTTACATACACATATATATTACCATGTAATATGCAGTCAACTGGCATCTTGCATTCAGCGTAACATTAAATATCTTTTAGACAAACATGTAGAACAAGATGTTACAACATATATTGGGATTTTGTTCCTTTTCATTGTCAAATAATACCTCACTGCATGGATAGACACACCACATTTGGGCTTCTAGTCTCTGGATGGTAGTCATATCACATCAGCACGTGAGGGTGTTATACATGATGCTTGTATAACCCTTTATTTTTTATTTTTCATTTTTGTCAGTTGTAGGGCTTGAACTCAGGCCCTGGGCGCTATCCCCGAGCTCTTTTCGCTCAAGGCTAGCACTCTACCACTTTGAGCCACAGCTCCACTTCCAGTTTCTGGTGGTTTATGGGAGATAAGAGTCTCACAGACTTTCCTGCCCAGGCTGGCTTTGAACAGTGATCCTCAGATCTCAGCCTCCTGAGTTGCTAGGATTATAGGCTGGGCCATCAGCACCTTATTATTTTTAATTATATACATTAGAACTTGTTAATTTTATGTATCCTTCTTAATTCTACAAAACTAACAGGAGGCCTACTGGGTGACCAATATGCCACATACCAAAGAAATAAATGCCTGCTACAAAGTAGATACTCAGAATGTATTTGTTGAATGAATGAATGAATGAAAGTTAACACCCTGTTCATTTCTAAACAACTTTCCCTAATGACCTTTGGACAATTTAGAGGCTTGTAGATCCTGAAAGAAGGGTCATTTTCTAACTTGGGGGGGCTGGGGGTGAGTAACAAAAGCTGCTACTTCTTCTTGTTGCATCAGGGAATATTAATCTGAGATATAAGAATCCTTCGGGACCATTGGCCATGTGCTCACTTCTGACTGTGGGAAATCTTGGAGCTGTGTACAAGGTAAAATGTTATTGCATGTTTATCTGTGGTTTAGGAAGAGAATCTAGGAGAGTTATGAAATCTTCAGAAAATTAGTTCTGTAGAATGAAACCAAAATTTGTGACCCAGAGGCTTGTATATGATTGGAAAACTAGGAAGGAGTTCATAGACATGAGCATGTGAATCTTTACAGACCTGGAATTCTGCTGCAGGACTTAGTCCATGTAATTCCACTTAGCATAGAGTATGCAAGTTTAGGCAGACTTTACTTTTCCGGCCAAAACTAAGGAGAACTGACTTGAAGAAATGAGACTCAGAGGTCATGTAAACAAAGAGGCTCTTTGTCACCTAAGAAAGTGGTGAAAACCAGTCGAGTGATTATGAATAGCTGCCCTGAATAGTTTTATCTGTTTCATTGAAGCAAGGATCTCTTAAACATATTGCAAACAACTGCTGGGCAACTTTGCCAAAAAGACTGCAGTATTCACCGTTTTTATGATATCATTAAACAAAATCAGAGAATCTGTGAACTTCTTATTGGAAGCTACAAGTCCAGTGAGAGCTATGGTAATTTTATCCTGGTGTCTACAGGAGGTGGGGAAGCCGAAGAAAAACAGAAGCTAAAGATGGCAGATTAAATAAATACTCGGGGCCTGTAAGAAGCCAAAATGAGGCAGAGGAGGTCAATCTAGAAGGTGTGGTACAACAGGCTCAGAAAGAAAGGGTGAGACAATTTCTTTACTTGGAAACAGGACTGACTGACTTCATTTTCGCTCCATTATTTAACCAAAAAGTATGAAAAGAATGCAGCAAATGAATAGTCATTTCCCCCAAATATTCTGCCTTTGTTGGAGAAACACAGGCAAAGTAATCCCAAACCATGTAACTGAACAGCAGGGGGGTGGGGGGCAGGCAATCAAAAGATCTTGCTAAATGAGTTGACTTGGAACCTGCCCTTGGCTGGAATGCCTCCGAAAGGACCACATACTAAAGGCTGGATATTCAGCTTGCTGCCATTAAGATGTGGTGGAATTTTTAGTGGGTGGAGCCAAACAGGATGATGCAAAGCCATTGATTGACCTTGTGTCATTCAGGGAGATAAGGAGACCCAAGCCACTTCCTGCTTTACTCTCTCTGCTTCCTTTACACCTTCTCACCATGATGCAACCCCACAGGCCCAAACACTGGAAAACACTCCAAAACACAGGGCCAAAGTAAATCTTTCTTCCCGAAGCATCCATGGTCCTGGATATTTTGTCACAACTAAGAGAGAGCTAACAATCTACCTGTTTGAGTGTAGGAATAAGAATGAAGAATCAAAGAAAGTTTTAAACAGGATGATTTGGCGGGGGGGTGGGGGGCGGAGAAGCATGGGTTTGGAGCCACTAGTAGGGTGTTAAGTATAAAGAGATCATTCATGACTGACAAAACAGAGAACAGCACTTAGAACTTGTCAACGTAGGACCAAGGGGAATGGACAGGGAAGAATCCATTTGGAGGAGACAGAATTGCTGGGCACAGGTGAGTTTGCTCACCTGGATGACGGAGAAATGTAGACAAAAGAGAAAAGGAGAGGAAAAGAGAGACAAAAAGAGAAGATAAGAGAAGGAAGAGAGGAAAAGAAGGGGGAGGAAAAAGAAAGAAGTTGGAGAAACAGAAGCCCTATCCTAACCCTGTCAGGACAACTTCTCTTCCACTTTCCTGTCTAGAATCCCTCCACAGAAATGTTAAGCAACACAGGACAGGAGTCAGAAAAATCCCAATGGATATTTGTGAACTGGCCACAGATATTTAAAAAATATGTGATTACCTTAGTCAGAGCGATAGCCTCTCCCTTCTAAATGATCCAAATCCCAATTTGGGATCTTGACATGTCGTATCAAGTCAAAATTCTTGTCCTGAATTATGTAATACGGGGTCTTAGGTACAAGTAGGAGTCAGGAGTGTCAGATTCCCAAATTATTTTGTCCCCTCTGAGAAACATTACAACAAGCGAGCTTTTGCCTATATTCTACATGTGAGCCCAAAGAAAGAAGTTCTCAATACTTGCGGTAGGTTCCCAGGAGTGCACCTGCTGTGTCCGAAAAAAAACAGACCTCACATTGGTTAAGCTATGTATAAATGCACCTTTTCAATACACTGCTTTTTGCAGCAGGTGAGAGCTTTCTGAGTGTTTGTTGCTCTGTCTTGGTGGCTTGATGGATATAAACTCATACCTCACTGTTTCATTATTTTTATTTTCCTGCTGGCGTATGAGATTTCCCCATCTCTTATTTCTGCAGGGGCCATCTGGATTTGGTTCTTCTGCTGTCTCCTTGTAGCTCAGGCTCCTTCTATTGGGCTATTCATCTCCATCTTGACAGACTGTAAAAGCTCTTGGTATACATTAGCTATTAACCTTTTCTCTCCATCGCTTTTATAATTTAAAAAAAAAAAGCTTTGTTTTAGAAAAAAGAGACAGAAGATAAAAAGGACCTGAAATTCAAAGATGAAAATGCTTAAAACATGTTCTCAGAGAAAGATTTGCATTTTAATTGCTATCAAGCTTTATAAGAAAGAATGGAGATCTTGCATAGCTCTAATCACAAAGGAAAGGTTCAGTCAAGCCTTCCTGAGGACCTGACTCGCACTTGTCCTACAAGGGTGGGCACCTGCTTATGTTACAGAACTCAGACACAAAATGGTGCAGAAAAGCCAAGTGTATTTTATGATCACACTCATGACAGAGAAGTGGTAGACGTTAGCTGTGCAGGGAAACATCTAAGTCTCAAGGGAGTCACGCAAGTGGCCCTTTGTTTTGTATTTTGTATTTCTGATTCTTCTTCATATTATCAAAATACCATCCTGGGAAATATAATATCTTAACCCTCTTCAGGGGTACAGTTCAAGTGTTTTGGTTTTTTTTTTTTAGTTCTTCCATATTCTTTGATAACTATCACTCACCATGCAGTGGTCAAACTATTTTCATCCTGCACACCTGAAATTCTGCAGGAATTAAAGCTATGACCACCACTGTCTGACTTTCATCTCTATGAATCTGAGTACTCTGGATGCCTGATATAAATGGGATTGCAAAATCTTTCTCTTTTTGTGACTGGCTTATTTCGTTGAGTATACCACCTTCAATTTCAGCCACATTGCGACATATTTCATCAGTACTTTATTGCTTTTCAAAGCCCAATAATGCTATATTGCATATGGAGGTAGACTGAATATTTGTATCTAAGTTCAACACAATGATCAGGAGGTGATTACATCTTTTAGGTGGTGAGCATAGATCTCTCTTAAGTGGGATGCTTACCTTTAAGAGAAGAAAGCAGAAAGCTAGCTAGCTTTCTTTCCTGAGTGAATATAACAAGAAATATATAACAAGAAATCACCACTCTGAAACTTGGGGAAAGACTCTCACCAGAATCCAACGGTGCTGACACCCTAAGCCTCAGACTGCCAGTCTCCAAAGACGGTAAGAAATTAATGACTCTTGCTTATAATGCATCCACTCTATAATGCTTGCTTTGGCAGCTGAGACTAAGATGTATGTGCGTAGAATGCATTGCTTACCCTTGCACTATGGTAGACACTTAGGTGTCTCTCATATTTTCACTATGGTACATAATTGTACTATGAATATGAAGGCTTCTTCCTAGCCCTGCCCACAAGCCACATGCACCAGGGAGCCACCCTTCCCCCTTTTCTTCGGGATGAGAAATGATGTTCCTGGTTGGGGAGAGAGAGAAAATCAAGTCTCAGTCCAGACACGATAAACATGGCATTCACTTATGGCAGCCAAGTGACCCCTGATCCTCCAAACATGCTTTCTTCCACGCTTCCACGTCTGAGTTTTCAAAAGTTTGGGAATAGGAGTCACGAGATCAAAGCTGTTGGCAGGCAAAAGTATGTTCTGAACTGTGGCCATTTTTGGGGGGGATAATCTGAGTCAAGAGGATCCTTTTTGTTTCAGCATCAAAGATATTTACGTTTGAGTCAGCATACTTCAAGCCAAACTGGGCTTCCAGATTCAAAATTTCGAGAAACCATTGGACGTCTGTCATTTCCACGTGGCCAACAGGGAAAGGCCGACCACAAAACTCTAGGTTCAAATGAAATCTTCTAGGAAAATAAAATCAAAACCAGTCCCCAAAATGTGTCTACTGCTAGACCTGGATAGGAGGAAGAGACACTCAACAGGGACAATGACAATGTGGGGATCCATTAGTCACTAAGACAAAAACAAAACAGAACAAAAAACACCTAATCTCTTTAAGTTCTGGGTAACCTGCACAAAACGAGAAACTGAAGAGGTGGGGCTAGAGATCAGGTGACTGGAGAAATTCTCCTAAGCGATGGTGTGGGGATTTCATCAATGTGACATCATTTCCAGCATGACAAGAGAGCTCACCCTCCATTTCCCCTCCAGGTCTCCCTCTCACATGCCCCCTTTTCCTCTTAAAGACATGATAAAGCTGCCGGAGCTGCACAGAAGGGTAATAAAAACCTGTATCCCTTAAGCTGAATTCAACGCAATGAGCTGCATAAACAGCAATAACCAAAACAAAGCTAGCAGGAAACGTTTGCATACAGCATCTGTTATGATCCCATCACCACAAGACAGCTGTTTTACCCCAACTGTTAACATAAGATCATTTGCGTGTTTGAAGAGCGATCCCATTTGGATATTCCCCTTTTTATTTATTTATTTTCTAGCTTTTCCACGAGGAAGGCTTTCTCCACCGTAAGATACGACCTGTGTATGTGTGTGTGTGTGTATGTGTGTGTGTGTATGTGTGTGTATGTGTGTGTGTGTCTGGCTTTTCTCCCCTTTCACACTCAGCTTCCGAAGGAGGAGAGGTGGGTGATTTTTTTTTTCCTAACTATAAATACTCCAAGGAGGCAAAGAGTGGACCAGGCTGTGTGGTCTCCTGGCTAAGTAAGGGCACTGATTTAGTTCAGCCTCTGGGAGCTGATTTCTGCCCCTAGAGAAGAATCATAAACCAGCCTGGCCCAATGATGTGGGAAGAGCCCTCACAGGAGATGTGTCTGGTGGTCCCAGCCAAATTCTGCCGTGGCTAAGTTTCTCAGCACCACCCAGGGTTGGGACGGATCCCAACTCCAAAACAACAAAGTCATTAGGTCCACAATTGCTTTGGAGGAGTCAATAGAGACTATCAACCGTTTGGGTGGCCAGAGGGCCGGCAGTGGAACCCTGGGAAAGATATCTAGATAGCTTAGGAGGCTGAGTATTACAACAATATTTTCTTTTTTAAAAAATTATCTAAGAATTGCCTGTCGGCAGGCTCCCCCAAGGCGAGCTGTTACCGACATGTCTCAAATAAGCCCTCGATGACAATGACAACCACCGCAGGACGATCACGTGACCCTCGGGTGAAAAGAGTTGGCCAGCCCTTGGGAATACAAAGATCTGCTTTGCTCCTCATTCACTTTTGTTCATAAAGAAAATCAACAAACTCTAGGAATGATCTCTCCTCCCCCTATGGTCTATCCCCTGTTGTCACGGTGCTTGGTTTTGGGACCCTGCATCTTGTTTATACATTTGTCTAATTTGGGGAGGGGAAGGGGAGTAACAAAGGACACAGAAACAAGGACACAGGACGCCCCATGGCAACAATGATACTCACAAGACACTGTGTTGGAAATGAACTTTACAACTTTGGGGGGAAGGAGTGAGGGGGGATAGGAAGGGATAGTAGGAGAACAACAGGGGAAGGGGTAACAAGGCTCAACCAGAAATGTACTCATTGCCTTAACTCATGAAACTGTAACCCCTCTTTACAATAAAAACAAAACAAAACAAAACAAAAAAAAAAAAAAATGTTACCATAAATAGAGAAAAGAAAGAAAGAAAGAAAATGCAGCCAGGTGCTGGTGCTCATGCCTGTAATCCTATCTGCAGAGGTGGCTGAGTTCTGAGGATTATGATTCAAAGCTAGCTGGGGCAGGAAAGTCTGTGACACTTTTTATCAACAACTAAAAAGCCTGAAGTGGAGCTCTGGCTCAGTGATAGAGTGCTAGCCTGGAACACAAAACCCCAGGACAGTGCCGAGGACATGAGTTAAACCCCAGAACCAACGCACGCACACACACACACACACACACACACACACACACACACACACACACACACACACACACACACACACACACACACACACACACACACACAGAAAAGAATATAAGAAATTTCAGTGTTCCTTGCATCTAACAGAAAGTCTGTACTTTTAGCGATTCTCCTCTGCAGATGTTCTTGGAATGCCATTTGTAAAGCCCTGGTCCATCTTTTGTTCATGAAAGTATTGGCATTGCCAGACACTGCAAGCCTTACGTCCTGCTCTTATCCTAGTGTGATACACGAAGGATTTTTAAAAAGAAAGAAGTGAGAATTTGAGGGGGAAAGGGTGAAAAAGCGCAACAGTAAAGCTCACGGGACATTGATGAAAGTGAACTATCCAACTCATGGGTGGAGACTGGGAGAGAAAGAGGGAAAGAAGGCACTGTACAAAAGGAAATGTCCTCATTATCTGACTCACGTAATTGGAATCCCTTGGTACATCACCTCTACAATAACAAATAAATGAAATCAAGTTTTTTAAGTAAAGAAAATCAACAAGCTATTTGAGTGCATACTAATATTCCTTTGAAATGAAAAATATCACAGGAAGTACTTTTTCCTTTTTTTAAAAAAATGAATTTCTCCCCCCTACAACAAACTCAGATATTCTTTTGGAATATCACTATTATTGATTTAGTCTTCATCCCCAGAGCTTCCAAGAAAAGTTTAAAGAAATACTAATTTCCAGAGTCAGATGGGAGAACAGTTATCAAAAGATTTGACTATCAATGTTAAAAAAAAAATTAAGTTCCTTAGGTCACTCTATGCTGTAATTTCTTTTTGTTTTTAGTGTTTCATTATCCTTAAGTGGTTGTACAAACATGTGTCAGTTTAACATGTCACTTGGTGAGTAAAATGATTTCTTATCATACTTAGATTAAATACTTTTATCTTTGTCCTGACATTCTTTAATCAGTCATTAAGAAAAAAAAGCTTGAATTCCATATCAGTGTGGGGGAAGAGTCTCTTTGGATTACAAAGGTCCATCCTAAAGTTCAACTTCCCCAACACAGGACAAAATCATGAGCATATTCAATGGGACAAAATCCGTTATCAACTGATTCATTTCCATGTTTTGTTCCTGCAACTAGACAGGAAATCCTGGAAGGAGGTGAAAGGGAATGAAATTTCAGCACTATCCATTTCTGAATTGTCATTATTATTACCATTGTGATTGCCACTTTCAAGTCGGTGTTACGCTTATCTCCCAGTGTTCATATATAATATCTATTTTTGATTACTTCCTTTTTCTTTACTCTCCACCTTTTCTACTCAAAATAATTTCTCACGGCAGGCTGGGGAAGACAGTTTACATACTCACTGCATAAAGAAGCCACACCGCTTAATGTTTGCTATTTGTGTTAAACCTGCACGACAAAATGGTTTCCATACGCCTTGAGTTGCTCAGGGGGAAAAAAAAATCCTAGTTTTATTTGTTTCTGTGAAGTGTAAGATCAGTTGGAAAAAAAAAAAAAAAAGGTTGTCATCGATTATAGAAGGAAAGGAACCTCAAACCCCAGGCTCCAGAGAGAAATTCACATTGTGAACAAACAAGCCCACAGAAGTTGCAAGTATCTCTTCTATACTCATTAGTCAGCTGAAATCAGGGAAATAAATATCCTACTGTTTTGTGATCACACCCAGTTACTGTTTTCACAGGAAACAGGGATGACGGGAAGATGATCTGAGCAGAAAAGCGTCTAGGTTGACGCCTCCCCTGGCCCTGGAAGAGCTCCGGGAACAGGAATGCCTTTAAATCTGCCACCACCGCCCCAGTCACCTTTGACTGGAGCCGTTTGTTGTTGAACAACGTTTCATGGAAGTATTTGCCTGGATGATAAGCCTTCACTGCATGTTTGCCCAGTGTAACAGCCCTCTCCTTCAGGACCGGATGTGTCTTCCAACCAGAGCTTGCAGATTTCCCTCTGCAATAAGCTCAGTGTCCCATAAAAATTAAAGACAGACCTCAGCACGCCGTCCATCATCAACATATCATAATTCGTTTAAGAAATAATAATAATGAAGCACATGTGAAGTGACATGGTAGGAACTTGACACTGACGGGTGACAGGAAAACTTCTGAGAAATTAACCGAATCTAATGTCACCCAAGATCTCCTTGTAAGGTAGGTACTCCCTGAGCCAATATTTTCTTTCTTTCTGCATAGCTGCTGATATCCTGGGTGCAAGAAACCAAAAAAAAAAAAAAACCCTCAAGTTTTTACCAGACAGTAGTAAGAGGTTTAAGTGTAAATATTGACTTTGAAATATGGACAAGAGAGTAAGAGCCTCTGTGAAGCTATCTTGGAGCTCTACTAGGCACCCCTACCACCCAATTCCCAGGTGACCCTCAGTCCATCTGAGCCTGACAGAAGGCTTTCTCTCCGCTTTTAGCAAGTACAGTGTCTGGGTTTTCTGTGTTCTATGTCCTGTAACCTGAACGGCAGTGGTCACTCAAGGTTCCAACTTTGATTTTCCTAAACTGCCTTTTCCCTTCCAATTATACTAGAAGCAAGAGGGAAATTATTATTATTATTATTATTATTTTACTTATTAAACTTCATTTTCCCTTCCAATTATACTAGAAGCAAGAAGGAAATATTATTTTTTTATTTTTATTATGTACTCGCTTGATTATTTGATAATATGGCAATGAGCTACTTAATCCATAGTCAGCCTTCCTTAATACCCAGAGTAAAACCAGGAGTAGCTCAGCAAGCTCATTTCCTTCCAGCATGCTCTGTGAAGTCTTGAAATCGAAGTCATTTTTGAAAACCCAAGGTATTTACAATCTCTCCTAATTGGTTAGTCATTAAGTTTCCTCTCTCCCTCTCACCCCACAACACACACACACACACACACACACACACACACACACACACACACACACACACACTATGAAAGCAGATGGCACTTGTGGATGGGGATTGTGGAAGACTCACTCTTACCCCTATTTCAGATTGGGCAATTGAGCCTGGAGTGTCCATTTAATTCTACCCATGAGAAAAATAATTCTATAGAAGAATTCGTATCGTGAAAGTAGGTTTTGATTTTTTTCACCAGCTTGGTTATTTCCAGACTTCTCCCCCCCTCCCCTTAAATCAAGAAATGAGTAATTTGGGTATTTACACTAGGAAGAGTTTGTTCACTACTCAGTCTAAGTTTGCTTATTTTTAACATAATTTTTACACTGAGCAAAATTAAATAAAAACACTTTGAGAAAAATTAAATGACGGGACTAGGAATTTTACATGGTCAGAGAAGAAAACTTGTTCCAGCCAATTCTTGAGTCCTCCTCCCTCAAACAACCAAAGTGGTAAACTAAGTCAAGGTCACTAAGGCCAGAAATCAAAATAAAATTTAGAATAGAAAGTCTGAGGGTGTAGCTCAGAGGTTAGACTCAGGAAAAAGAAGAGAAAGAGACAAAGGAAGAAAGAAAGAAAGAAAGAGGAAGGACAGAAGGCAGGCAGGCAGGCAGGTGGCAGGAAGGAAGGAAGGAAGGAAGGAAGAAGGAAGGAAGGAAGGAAGGAAGGAAGGAAGGAAGGAAGGAAGGAAGGGAGGAAGGGAGGGAGGGAGGGAGGGAGGGAGGGAGGGAGGGAGGAAGGAAGGAAGAAAGGAAGGAAGGAAGGAAGGAAGGAAGGAAGGAAGGAAAGAAAGAAAGAAAGAAAGAAAGAAAGAAAGAAAGAAAGAAAGAAAGAAAGAAAGAAAGAAAGAAAGAAAGAAAAAAGAGGCAGGGGAGAGAAGGAAGAATCCAAGACTTTTGAGGCTCAACATTTTTGCTGTTCATCGCTCCCAAACTTAGTACCATTGGAACTGCTATCAGAAAATTCTAAATGAAACTGAAAATCTTTTAGAAAACTCTCAGACTAGTTTAGTCATCTTGAATGCAACCTGCAATTGTATTAATTTAACACAAGCATATGGGAAAGTCTTGATGTAGTAGCAAATCTATGGGGGAAAAAATTAACAATTCCAAATTCTTTCCCCCCAGAACGCATTTGAAGGTAGAGCCTGATATTTCACCTCGTTTCTACGAAAGGAAGGATAAAGTATGGAATTTATTTTTGGTCAGGGGTGCTTACATAATTCCCTTTTACAAACCTCTCAGACCAAGACAGTTTGGCCATTCCCCACTTTAGAGATAAAGACTAGAGAGCGCAAGTAACTTCCCTAAATTCCCCCTGCCCCAAATGCACACATCTGGGATTCTAACTTAAACTCTTCTGATTC